>NW_011494887.1:350426-360176 GCF_000754665.1 Bison bison bison
CCCACACACACACAGGGATAGATTCCTAGAACTTGAAAACTGAACATTTTTTAAGGCTCCTGCTACTTCTTGCAAAATTTCTTTTCAGTAAAGTTGAATCAGTTTACCAGTATTCCATCACTTGCTTACATGGAACATAATACTAAAAAATAAAACAAAAACTTTGTGAATTTGATACATAATACAAAATTTCACTTAAATTTAAATTTCTGTAATTACTAGTGCAGCTAAACATTTTTCATATGTTTACCAGTCTTGCAAATTGTCACCTGTGAATTTCTGTTCATTTCTTTTGAGCCATAGTATTTTTTCTCATTGATTTTTTTCATTGATATTTTTTAGGTTTTTAACTCATATGGATATGACCTCCTCTTACTATTATATATTTTTTTCAGTTCTCAAGCAATTAATTTTCAGCAAGAATACTTAAAAAAATAATTTTTTAATTGAAGGACAATTGCTTTATAGAATTTTGTTGTTTTCTGTCAAACCTTAACATGAATCAGGCATAGGTATACATATATCCCCTCCCTGTTGAAACTCTCTCCCATCTTCTTCCCCATCCCACACCTCCAGATTGATACAGAGCCCCTGTTTGAGTTTCCTGAATGATACAGCAAATTCTCATTGGCTATCTATTTTACATATGGTAATGTAAGTTTCCATGTTACTCTCTCCATACATCTCACCCTCTCCTTCCCTCTTCCTGTGTCTGTAAGTCTGTTCTCTATGTCTGTTTCTCTATTGCTGCCCTGCAAATAAATTCTTTGGTACCATCTTTCTAGTTTCTGTATATATGCATTAGTATATGATATTTATCTTTCTCTTTTTTGACTCACTTCACTCTGTATAATAGGCTCTAGGTTCATCCACCTCTTTAGAACTGACTCAAATGCATTCTTTTTTATGGCTAATATTCCATTGTGTATATGTACCACAACTTCCTTATCCATTCATCTGTCGATGGACATCTAGGTTGCTTCCATGTTCTAGCTATTGTAAACAGTGCTGCAATGAACACTGGGGTACATGTATCTTTTTCAATTTTGGTTTCCTCAGGATATATGCCTTGGAGTGAGATTGTTGGGTCATATGGTGGTTTTATTCCTAATTTTTTAAGGATTCTCCATACCATCTTCCATAGTGGCTATATCAATTTACATTCCCACCAATAGTGCAAGAGCATTCCCTTTTCTCCACACCCTCTCCAGCATTTATTGTTTGTAGACTTCTTGATGATGGCCATTCTGACTGGTGGCAGTTGATAGCTCTTGTAGTTTTGATTTGCATTTCTCTAATAATGATCGATGTTGAGCATCTTTTCATGGGTTTGTTAGCCATCTGTATGTCTTCTTTGGAGAAATGTATGTTTAGGTCTTTCCCCCACTTTTTGATTAGGTTATTTGTTTTTCTAGTATTGAGTTGTGTATGAACTGCTTGTATATTTTGAAAATTCATCCTTTGTCAGTTGTTTCATTTGCTATTATTTTCTTCCATTCTGTGCATTGTCTTTTCACCTTGCTTATAGTTTCCTTTGCTGTGCAAAAGCTTTTAAGTTTAATCAGATTCCACTTGTTTACTTTTGTTTTTATTTCCATTACTCTAGGATATGGGTCATAGAGGATCTTGCTTTGATTTATGTCCTCCAATGTTCTGCCTATGTTTTCCTCTAAGAGCTTTAGAGTTTCTGGTCTTATATTTAGGTCTTCAGTCCATGTTGAGTTTATCTTTGTGTATGGTGTTGAGAAGTGTTCCTAATTTCATTCTTTTACATGTAGCTGTCCAGTTTTCCCAGCACCACTTATTGAAGAGGCTGTTTTTGTACATTGTTTCCCCATTGTATATTTTTGCCTCCTTTGTAAAAAAATAAGGTACCCATAGGTGTGTTGGCTTATTTCTGGGCTTTCTATCTTGTTCCATTGGTCTATATTTCTGTTTTTGTGTCTGTACCATACTGTCTTGATGACTGTAGCTTTGTAGTATAATCTGAAATCAGGAAGGTTGATTCCTCCAGCTCCATTATTCTTTCTCAAGACTACTTTGGCTATTCGGGGTCTTTTGTGTTTCCACATGAATTGTGAATTTTTTTATTCTAGTTCTCTGAAAAATGCTATTGGCAATTTGATAGGGATCGCATTG
The DNA here is from genome assembly GCF_000754665.1 of Bison bison bison. Lineage (NCBI taxonomy): Eukaryota > Metazoa > Chordata > Mammalia > Artiodactyla > Bovidae > Bison > Bison bison. Next base: position 352,566 of record NW_011494887.1, read on the forward strand.
AATCTGTAGATTGCACTTGATAGTATACTCATTTTCACAATATTGATTCTCCCTACCCAAGAACATGGACTATATCTCCACCCGTTTATGTCATCTTTGATTTCTTTCATCAGTGTCTTATAGTTTTCTGTATACAGTTCTTTTGTCTCCTTAGGTTTATTCCTAGATTTTGTTCTTTTTGTTGCAATGGTGAATGGGATTGTTTACTCAATTTTTCTTTCTGGTTTTTCATTGTTAGTATATGGGAATGCAAGTGATTTCAGTGTATTGATTTTGTATCCTGCGAGTTTGCTAAATTCATTGATTAGCTTTAGTAATTTTCTGATAGTATCTTTAGGGTTTTCTATGTATAGTATCATGTCATCTGCAAACAGTGAAAGCTTTACTTCTTTTTTGATCTGTATTCCTTCTATTTCTTTTTCTTCTCTGATTGCTATAACTAGGACTTCCAAAACTATGTTGAATAATAGTGGTGAGAGTGGACACCTTTGCCTTGTTCCTGATCTTAATTTTTCACCATTGAGAATAATGTTTGCTGTGGGCTTATCATATATGGCCTTTACTATGTTGAAGTAGGTTCCTCTGTGCCCATTTTTTTGAAGAGTTTTAATCATAAATGGGTACTGAATTTTGTCAAAGGCTTTTTCTGCATCTATTGAGATTACCATATGGTTTTTATCTTTTTAGTTTGTTAATATAGTGTATCACATTGATTTACATATATTGAAGAATCCTTATTATATTTTTAAAATATAATCATCTAATTTTCTTTGCTCTTTGCTTTTAATATTTTTAGGATTTAACACTTTTATACTATTACATGTATTAGTATTCTTTATAATTTCCCCATGACTTCCCTTTCTATCCATAGCTCCAGATAACTAAAATTCTTTCATAGTATTCACAAATAATTTCTTACTTTGTCTCTAGCTCCTGCTCAAAGAGACACTTTGAAGTATAACATGAAGCAAAGATCTATATTTGTTATTGTACAACTATCAATTTTCCCCACACTATTTACTGAAAAATAAATTCCTTTTCATTAGTTTACATTAGGCTTTTATTTTATTTGAGATTGTATCTAAGATATTTCTTATTTATTTTATTTTTGACTGTTCTAGGTCTCCATTGCTGCACAGACTTTCCCTATTTGGGGTGAATGGGAACTACTCTTTGTTGTGGTGCACAGGCTTCTCATTGCAGTGGCTTCTCTTGTTGCAGAGCAGGGGCCCTAGGTGTGAGGGATTCAGTAGTTGGGGGGCATAGGCTTAGTTGTTCCAAGGCATGTGGAATCTTCCCAGACCAGGGATTAAACCCATGAATCCTGCATTGGCAGGTGGATTGTTAACCACTGAACAACCAGGGAAGCCCAATATCTCTTATTTTCTATTTATTTGTAGGTTTTCCTTGGGTTAATCTTGCATGTGTGCATACTCAGTTGCTCAGTCATGTCCAACTCTTTGCAACTCAATGGACCATAGTCCACCAGGCTCCTTTGTCCATGAAAACTTTCCAGGTAAGAACATTGGAGTGGGTTGCCAATCACTTCTCCCAGGGATCTTCCTCACCCAGGGATCAAACCCAAATCTCTTGCATTGGCAGTGGATTCTTTACCACTGTGCCATTTGCACTAATCTTACATTATTTTAAATACTGTGGATGTCAATATCTGGTAGGTTTTTTCCCCACTCAATAGTTTTCTTCAGAAAATTTTGGGTTACTTTTCCCTGGACTTGAAGTTTCTAATCTTGCTTATTAAGAGACATAAACTGACTTGCCCAGGATGTAATGATGAGATATGTATGTAAAGTGACCTCAAGGCTTTCTGACTCCTAATCCAGGATTCCTCTGTTAAGTAATGGATTCTTTCACATTCCCAACCCCTACACCCCCCTCACCTCCCTTCCCTTGTCAGTGCCATACCTGGTTGCTGACTGGCTTATACTTAAGCCCTGGTTTGTTCAGAATGAGTTCCAGCTGCCTACGGTTAAAATTGGATACTCCAAGGGACTTCACCAAGCCAGCATCTTTGCAAGCTTCCAAAGCCTGTAGGATAAAAGCCAGTGGGTCAAGAAAAAAAGCCTCAACACAAGCAAGAATAAACATTTATAAGGGTGACTGTGAATTTAAAAAGGAAAGTCCCTGGGTATGTTAATAAGCATTATGTGAACTAAAGAAAAGTGGAGGAAATAGGAATTCTGTAAATGAATGATTTGAGGGAATTGTTTATCATACTCTCCCCTTGAATTTTCATAATGTATAAATGTGAAAGTGATAGTTTCTCAGTATCTGACTCTTTGTGACCCCATGGACTGTAGCTCACCAGGCTCCATTGTTCCTGGAATTCTCTAGGCAAGAATGCTGGAGTGGGTTGCCATTCCTTCTCCAGGGGATCTTCCCAACCCAGGGATCAAACCCAGGTCTCCTGCACTGCAGGCAGATTCTTTACCATCTGAGCCACCAGGGAAGCCCTTTATAACATATACCAGCACAATAATAATGATCTTATTTCTTAAAATCTGTTGAGGTTTTCTTTTTGGTATAGTACCTGAAAATTTTATGTATCTGGTATGTGTGGAAGATGTATTTTCTCCTATTTTTGGATACAGGTCTTGCTTGTCTCTTTCACATACATACATTATTTAGAAGATTAAAAGTCAAGCTTTTCCTGTCTTTTCAATAATTTAAAGGAATATATCAGAAATCTCCCATTGTAACAGTGCATTCACCAATGTCTTTCTGTATTCTATCAGTTTTTGCTGTTTATATTTTGAATATATTTTATTTGATATGTATGTGTTTAAAATTGTATATCTTCTTAGAAAATTAAATCTTTATCATTATGGTTTTTGCACTTCCCTATACATTTTTTTTTTTTTTTTTTTGGCTACACCAGGTCTTAATTGTGGCACATAGCCTCTTTGGTCTTCCCTGAAGCATGTGGGATTTTTTTCAGCTGGAGGCATGTTACCTCTTCAGTTGCTGCATGCTGGATTTGATAACAATCAAATCCAGGGGGTGCTGGGTCTTAGTCACTGGACCACCAGGGAAGTACCTCCCTATATATTTTAGAGTCAGCTTTTCAATTTCTTTTGGGATTTTTATTGGGATTGCATTGAATCTATCCATGAATTTGGAGAGAATTAACAACGTATCTGTATTCAGTCTTTCTGTCAAAGAACATGATATAGCTCTCCTTTTATTTAGATTTTAAAAATCTTCTCAGTAAAATACTGTAATTTTAACTGTATAAGTCTTGCATAGATTGTGTTAAATTTATCTCTAAATATTTAATTTTTTTTTTTTTTTACAAATTTCACTTTCCTGTGGTACATATATACAATGGAATATTACTCAGCCACAAAAAAGGAACACATTTGAGTCAGTGCTGATGAGATGGATGAACCTAGAGCCTATTATACAAAGTGAAATAAGTCAGAAAGAGAAAATAATCATCATATACTAACACATTTATGGAATCTAGAAAGATGATACTGATGAACCTATTTGGAGAGCAGCAATGGAGACACAGACATTGAGAACAGACTTATGGACATTGCTTGGGTGGAAGGAAGAAGGAGACGGTAGGAGGTATGGAGAGAGTAACATGGAACATATATTACCATATGTAAAATAAACAGCCAATGGGAATTTGCTGTATGACTCAGGGAACTCAAACCAGGACTTGGTAACAACCTAGAGGGGTGGGATGGGGAGGGAGGTGGGAGACATGTTCAAGTGGGAAGGGACATGGGTAGACCTATGGCTGATTCATGTTGATGTTTGGTAGAAAACAATGTGATACTGTAAAGCAATTATCCTTCAATTAAAAATTAATAAAAAAATTTAAAGGAGTAAATCTGCTTTCAATTGTGCATTGGTAGCATATGGATTGAGTAAATGGTTTTTCAGGTGGAGAGGCCCAGACAGCAGAAAACATAGTCAGTGCCTCCTCAACCCTAAAAACAATCCACAGTTCAGAGCTTTAAGCTGTTACCGACATGTGGGGAAGTCTAGTAGAAAGAGATAATCATTCGATTATAATTTCCAGCCTTTGGAGGAAATTATACATGAGGGGGAAGTCTATTGCATGCATGCATGCTCAGCCATGTTCAACTCTTTGAATGAGATAATTGTTAGATTATAATTTCCAGCCTTTGGAGTTTGAATTGGAAGAGGCAAGAAAACATCTGCCAGAGGTCAGGCAGAGACTTAGGTTTTCCCTAGCTTCCCACAAGTGCAAGATTTCAGTTCTGCTCTGGCTTGATTCCTGAAGATGTCTGAACATGAGTCCTAAGTGTCTATGTGTGTGGAGTGAACAAGGCTATGTTGTTTTACAGTTGCTAAGTCATGTCTGACTCTTTGGCGACCCATGGACTAGAGCCCTTCAGGCTTCTCTGTCCGTGGGATTTTCCAGGCAAGAACACTGGAGTGGGTTGCCATTCCCTTCTCCCGGGGATCTTCCTGACCCAGGGATCAAACTTGGGCCTCCTGCATTACAGGTGGATTCTTTACTGCTGAGCCACCAGGGAAGCCCCTCCTGAGGCTAACATGGCCCCTTTTACCCAGAGTAAAACGCAGCCCAGCATCCAGTAAGAGAATATAAGAGAGGAACTATTGGCATTATTTTTGCTTTTATTTATCCCAAGGCTATAGCAAGAGAGACATAAGAGTAAAAATAACCCCAGTAGCTCCTCTCCTAAATTATCTTACTGGTTGCTGCACTGCCTCTTACTCTGGGTAGAAGCTGCCATGTTACCACATAACAAACCAGTTCATAATATCTGTACCTGCCTCCCCCCAACACATAAGTCCATAAGGGTTTTCTCATTATTTCCCCCTACTTTTTCACTCTTATAATCTTGGGGAAGGAACCAGCAGATTGCTCAGAAATGGAACCAGAATTATTTTTCAGTTTTTCATTTATTATTTTACATTTGTTTCTTTTAAATATCATATTACTGATTTTTAAAAATTCAGTTTGAGAAGCAAAAGAATTATGAGTTTATCTCATTTATATATTTTTATTTACTGTTATAGTAAAGCTTATTTCCTTTACTTTCTTTTGCTCCCACTTGTCTCTCCTCCTTATCTTTGGCATTCTTCTCTTTGATCAAAGCAAAACCAAACACTTTTCAGTGCCCAGAAATGGAGATTTTATGCATCTTTGCTCATGGTTAGAAATACCTGACTATTACTCTTCATCAGGAGTAAAGGTTGCAACTCTCCATAAAGCTAACAGGAATAACCACATCACAATTTAAAAATGTAATATTTTAAGGTTAAGAAGCTCATTTTAACTTACCTCCCAAGTGGCACATAGGTTTGACTTGTGATATAACCATTTGCCATTTTCATCCCTAGGATAAAAATCATCTCCAGGCTGTTAAAAAAAAAAAAAAAAGGCAAGTATATCTGAGGATTAAAATGATGGAATTTGAGTTGTCTATATTTCAATATACCCTGACCCTGGGAAACCAATTTAAGATATACATATAAATTTGTCTTCTCCCCTTTGTGGAGCTATCCAGAAATTCACTTGTCCAATATATATAACACGTTCGTCTTATTCTCTCACCCTGGCATTTATTTTTCCTTTATTTATTGACAGATTATTGTTGTTAAGTCATGAAGTTCTCTCTTAATGATAACATTTTTCATTAGAAAAACGTAAAAGTTGAGAATTAGGACGTTTAGACTCAGTGTTTGGATAGTATATCCTTGCCAAAGTTGAAGGCAGCAAATTTCTTATTCTTATGAGAAACCAAATGTCATCACTAAGGCTGAGAAGGAATTCTTCAGCTAAGAAAAACATAGTTCATGAATGGAATGCTCCTTAAGTATAAGGGAAATGGACAGCTCATTAATTCTCAGGCCTGGCTAATCGCCTTGTGGTTCCTTTCTTTCCCTGTTTAGCTGCCTCTAGGAGTTCAGCATCATTTTTTTCTACCTCACACACTAACTGTTGAACCTCCTTTTCTAGCTTTTTGGTGACACTTTTTCAATGAAGATTGACTGTTGTTGTTCATTCGCTAAGTAGTGTCCAACTCTTTGCAACCCCATATTGCAGCATGCCGAGCTTCCCTGTCCATCACCATCTCCCAGAGTGTGATCAAACTCATGTCCATTGAGTCGGTGATGCGATCCAACCATCTCATCCTCTGTCGTCCCCTTCTCCTCCTGCCCTCAATCCTTCCCAGCATCAGGGTCTTTTCCAATGAGTCAGTTCTTCGCATCAGTTGGCCAAAGTATGGGAGCTTCAGCATCAGTCCTTCTAATGAATATTCAGGGTTGATTTTCTTTAGGATTGACTGGTTTTGTCTCTTTGCTGTCCAAGGGACCCTCAAGAGTGTTCTCTAACACCACAGTTCAAAAGCATCAACTGTTTAGCTCTCAGCCTTCTTCATGGTCCAACTCCCGCATCCATATATGACTACAGGAAAAACCATAGCTTTTACTCTATGGACCTGTGTTGGCAAAGTGATGTCTCTGCTTTTTAATACACTGTGTAGGTTTATCTATTGACTATGGTGTGGAAATTGTCTTTCATATTTCTCCCTTTTTTCCTATATGTAAACATGGGACCCATCTCATATGGGTTTGGAAATGGGATAGAGAGAAATAAAAGATGATTTATGGATTCCTTGAGTGGATGATGGTAACCGTTTCCTGAGGCTGGACAATGAATTGAGAGTTTTGTTTTGGACATTTTGAGTTTGAAATGACTGTTAGACATTCAAGTGGATATTTGAAGAGAACAGAGAGGTCTCAGATGGTGGCTCAGAGACTGTGGGCACAGGTAAAATGTGGGAGTTCCTCAGCATATTAAATGATATTCAATCCTTGCAATTGGGTGAAATCACCTACAGAAAGAGTGTGGCTCAGTCAGGCAAAAATATTGAAGAAAGAGCACTGGGCAAAGCATTTGGAGTTTAGTGGGAAAGGAGCAGCCAAAGAATCATCAGAGGATGACATCATCAAAGCCACAAGGTGAAAATGTACAAAGAAAGAGGCAGTGATCAATTGCATTGAAAGAGGTTAAATAAAATATGAGGACAAACTGTCTATTGGATTTGGTTGGTGGCATAGAAGTCTTTGTAGATCTTGATAATAGGAATTTTTTTTGCTATTAAAAAGGAGCAAGGAATTGGATAAAATCCATTATATTAAAAAAAATTTCCTGAATTTTTCCCTCTGCCATCTTACCTGAATGAAACTTTTACCTGGTGATCACACTTTCTCCATGCCCTCTTTAATAAAGGGGGCATCTAAATTTCATCTAAAATTTTCATCTAAATTTTCTTCTGTTACACTGAAAGTGGGAAAAGGACTCCTTTCTCATCAAAGCCATGTAATTATTCATATTAACTACCCTGTATATCTCTGATTTCTAAGCCCTTTGACCTCCTTAACACTTATGATGCTTCAGTTCAGTTCAGTTCAGTTGCTCAGTCGTGTCTGAATCTTTGCAACCCCATGAATCACAGCACACCAGGCCTCCCTGTCCATCACCAACTCCTGGAGTTTACTCAAACTCATGTCCATCGAGTCAGTGATGCCATCCAGCCATCTCATCCTCTGTCATCCCCTTCTCCTCCTGCCTCCAATCCC
>NW_011494887.1:360395-379327 GCF_000754665.1 Bison bison bison
TTAATAGTTTTTACTCTCCCAAAATTTAATTCTTTATTGTGTCTGAACCCATCTTAGATATTTCTATGATGTCTCCTTAAGCTTCCACTGTGCTAACTTTACTAATCCCTTCATCTGGACAAGCCCATTGTCTTTTTCCTCCTTTCCTGCTCCTGACTATAAAGCATTATTAGAAGAATAATTCAACCTTCTAAAAATTCACCCTGTTCATTCTCATTCCTGCTTAGCAATAACTTTGTCCTTTTAAAATGTCTTATGCTTTTTTGTACTTTGTATTTTGTTCTGAAATTGTGTCTGCTTGTTAACTTGACATTAAAAAATAACAAAGTGCTAAAACATTTTAGCAAGAAAGGTATTTGTTTTTTAAAAATCATGAGATTCAAAAAGCATGTGATATTTTGACTTCAAAGATTGATTTCTCAATTACAAGAAGTACAGGTTCAGTTGGGAGGTAATGTCACTGTATTGTGAAATTTGTCACTGTTAAAAGTTTTACCTTCTCTGTGTCCTTGAGCTCTGATCCTATTTAAAAATAGAAATAGAATTTCTCTATTTACCTTCTCCAAAAGATTTTACAAGTCATTAGTCAGCTACAGAGAAGTAAATTTCATTTTCTCACTTTTAAATGTAGCTTCTTTCCAAATCTGTAAGAACTCTGCCATTCGAAAAAGAATCAAAGTTAGCTGAGTGAAGAGAAGGGTTGAGGTCAAAATCCAAAGAGCCTGAATTCAAAACATCACTGTAGTCCACAGGACACTGGGATCATTAAGCTCATGAGGATAAGAGATAGGGTAATATAAGGGAACAAGATTGGGATTGGCATTAAGGGACCAGGATCTGGTCCCAGTTCTGATGGACTTTAAGCCTGACCAAGTAGTTCATTACTTGTTGTCTAAGTTTTCTCTGGTGAAATGAGGTTATTGGGATATATAATTGCTGAGGTGGCTCACTAAAGAATCCACCTGCAATGCAGGAGACCCAGGTTCGATCCCTGGGTTAGGAAGATCCTCTGGAGAAGGAAATGGCAACCCACTCCAGTATTTTTGCCTGGAGAATCCCATAGACAGAGGAGCCTGGCGGGCTATAGTCCATGGAGTCACAAGAGCTGAACACAACTTAGCAACTAAACCACCACCACTAGGTCACATCTTGGATGTGACCACAGAGGAAAGTCAATAAGGAAGGTGCTTCTAGAGAACAGAGCAGGGGCAGCCAGGTTGGCTGTGTAAAGAAATTCTGGTCACTGCAGTGGCAGAGAGCTCTTGTTTTTCCTGTCCAGCAGGACCTCACATACCTCATGGATAAGTGGTCAACTTTGTTTTTCAGTCTTTCCTTCCATCAGTGAAATTTTAAAGCTGTTGCTGATCTTCAGAAGTGAATAGTGGGTGTTTTGGTGATGGTTAAATTAACAGTGAGCCCATAGATTGAGAAAGTTCAAGGAAGGAGTGATTTGAACTAAAGGAATATATATCACACAAAAGTCCTGATATTGGAGCTGGCTTCAAAAACCTGACTTTTCTCTCCAAAGGAAGAAAGCCCGAAGGGTGGAGTGTAAGTTTTCAGTTGTACCTATTACTTTACATTATGTTGTGCAGAGATGTTTTTGTGACTGTGTGAATGGGAAGAAGGGTGTGCTGGATGCTGGGCAACTACAGTATGGACTACAGTTAGTAGATTACATGTTGGTTTAACAAAGAAAGTTCAAAGTATTACTGTAAAGACATGATAGAACATGCATTGGATTATTGATCAAGAAACCTGGGATCCAGGCCTGAGATGGATACACAGGATTGTTCTTGGCATTTGTTGGGCCTGGTCAGTACTATCTCGTTTATGGTAACAAAACATCATTTTATTTTATGGTTCTAAGTAATGAATGAGCTTCCTGCACACAGCTTTTTGCTCATGGTTGCCAAAGAGTGAAGCATAACCTTTAGGTATCTGAACCTACCTTAAAAGCCATGGGTATTTCAATGATGTAAAGATCCACATAATCTAGCTGGAGGTCCTTGAGTGTCCTCTCCAGAGTTGGGCGGACCAACTCTGGGTCAAGATTTGTAGCCCACAGCTGAAAGAAAAAAAGGGGATAGTTAATATCCATGGTATTTTTAAAAATAATAATGCACCCTTTTAAAATATTTTTAACTTTTTTTTTTTTTAACTGTATTGCACAGCACACAGGATCTCAATTCCCTGACCAGGAATGGAATCCATGCTCCCTGCAGTTGAAGCATGGAGTTCTAACTATAGGACAGCCAGGGAATTCTCCACCCCAGTTGCCTTTACACTCATATACATTGTATTCACTCATTTAATTTCACAGAGATATGTTTAAACTGCAGTGTCATCTGAGTATAGGTTGAACTGATATAAGTCTTGATGCCCAGAGTATAATGTGATCCAAATATAGTACCAGAGATTTAAAGATCCACCTGAACCACAGAGAACCTAATCAGCAATAAAGTCTTCCTCTGCCCGGTGCTAATTGCCGAATCCACCCTTAGCACTTTCATTTCTCCTCATTGTGTAATTAGGGAACACGTATCCAACTAGTGGTGCTGCCCTGGCCTGGTGCTTTATTTTTATTTCACTGATAGAAGGTGTGACTCATCTGAGTATGAAACATGGTTGTGTACGTGACTTCACCAATGTTTCACATTGTGATGGGTGGTGTAGATGCTGGTGAAATTTTAAATTATTGTAAAGGTTTAGATCCCTTTTGATAGCTCCTTTGTTCCCATTTGGTCCACTTCCTCATTTCCCCAGGAAAATTCTGCCAATCCCTAACAAGAAAGTACTCAATCTGAACTGGTGATGTCACCAAAATGATGGCATGGGAGACTCCTTTGTTGGAGATCTTTGTCCTCCAAAATGATCATCAGTTAAACAGCTATTCATGAATTAAAAACCAATAAAAATGTTGGTCAAAGGATGCCAACTCCGTTATGAGTGAGTTCTGGGGATCTAATGAATTGCATGGTGATTGTAGTTAGTAATACTGTTGCTAAGAGAATAAATCTTCAATGTTTTCATCACAAAAAATAATGGTAATTATGTAATGTGATGGAGGTGTTAGCTAATTTACAATGGTGGTAACCATTTTGCAGTATATAATTGTATCAAATCAATGTGTTATACACTTACACTTATATAGTGTCATACATCAGTTATATTTCAATAAAGCCAAAAAGGTAAATAAAAGGCAAGTAGACAGTTTAACATATATAAGAAAAAAGAAAAATAAATTACTCAGTCACTAAAGTGCTAAGTAATGAAAAATTCAGCCTTGGGTTCTCAGAATGGAGCATGTGTACCCTTGAGGTCTGTGAAACTTAGGGTACTGAGGGGTAGTCAGAGCCTCAGGATAAATGAGGATATTTTCTTGGAGCATCAAATTTGCTCACATATTTTTTTGGATAAAAAAAAACCTTTGCATTTCCATACACATTTTGCCACAAGTAAGGGCAAGCAAAACTGGTAAATTTTTTTTCCTATGTTGAACAATAATTTTTTTCTTGCCTTCAAAGCACAGAAAAGAGAAAACAATGCAAGAGTAGTGAAAAATGTGTTTTTGCTTTTAATGTGGGTCTTTTTTGTATATTATTGACATCCCATCTAATTGAAAATTCTGTTTTATATATTTTAATCTATCTTTATTCAACAGTTTTAGGTTCTCTTTAAGTGCTTTTAAATGTTAACTTGGCAACCTTATGAAATGGGCAATTCAGTTCTTTTTCAGTGTGATAGGTATTGCAACAACTTTAACTGTTTACCAGGGAGATAAAAAGGAAAGTTTTTTTTGTTTTTCATTTGTAACTTCAAAAATATTTCCATCTTTGGCTCACGGCCTCAGGATATGAGTTCAGGTTTATTCTTCCCCAGAAACTCTTGGTGAGTTCTCCTGAAAGACTCTGTAAAAACAAAATCTTTAGGAATCAGACTGCAAAGCTGTAATGAAGTGACAAGCTTCAGGCTGGTGTTTTGGGACAGTGGTTCTACATGGCCCCTTGAAATCATAGCCCATAAGTGGCTGGTGACTTGGGGAACTGCAGGCCCCCAGAGAGCTTGGAAAGGAGTTGGGAGAAGGGGCAGTGAGTGAAGTCTGAAGCACCATTCTGTTCTCTTTAGAAAACTTAGGAGAATTGAATTACAAGTTCTCTAAAGTTATTAAATTTCATTCCTTCAAGGCTGCCTGTAAATATGTATTCCATATTTCCACTGGCTCTCATCTTATCATGATACTTTATATTTCTGATTACTTTTCAATGGATAGTGATTTCTAACTGTCATCAGTTGGAGATTTCAATTTCTCAAAAGATGTAAACAAAATGTGGTATATCCGTTCAATGGAATATTATTTGGCTATAAAAAGAAATGAAATTCTGATAAGTGTTACAACGTAAATGAAAGTAGAAAACATAATAAGAGAAAGAAGCTACACAGAAAAGAATACATATTGCATGAATCCTTTTGTAAGAAATGTCCAGAATAGGAGAACTAGAGAGAAATAAAGTAGATCAGTGTTTATCAGTGACTGGCAGAGAGGGATAAATGGGAAGTGATTACTAGTGGGTGAGGGGTTTCTTTTTGGAGTGATAAAAATATTCTGGAAAAGGTATTGGTCATGGTTGTACGACTCTGTGAATATACTAAAAAGCACTGATTTTACATGGTGAGCTTTATGGTACATGAATTATATCTCAAAAAATTAGTGATCTATGGACAAACCGGCATATACAGAAGAAAAAAGACTACCTATTCTAAAGAAAAAAGTTGTGACAAATGCTTATTGTAATATGAACCACTTCCTCATGTCCCTTTACTCCTCAAATCTACTTTCGTTGTAGGTGTGGCTCTTCCATATTGTCTTAAATCAATGCCCAAGTGTGAAGAAAAAACTTTGCCCTAACTTCAAGGGGCTATTTAGTCCCTAAATTCTTGGCAAGACTGAGGAATTTGCCAGTTCAGAACTCACTCTTTGGGACACCCCTGATGGTCCAGTGGTTAGGACTCTGTACTTCCATTGCAGGGGGTGTGGGAAACCTAGATCCCACAAGCTGGTGGCTTGGTGAGTTTCTTCAGCAGGAAAAGTGACATCAGGCCCACCGTGTAGGTGAAGGGAAGACTCACCTTTCCACAGTAGAAGATATCCTCCCTCCGCACCTTTCCTTCTGCTATCTTCTCTCTGATGGCCTCCCCCACTTCATGCTCGTTCTGGTAGAGGTAGGCCCCATCAATGTGCCGGTACCCCGTGTCGATGGCAATCTTCACTGATGTTGCACAGGTCCCCTTAGGAGTCTAAAATGATAGGGGATTGGGAGGGGGAGAAGAGAAATACGTCTTTCGTTTAGTTTAATCGTTCTTAATCTTGCTCCTTGGAAGAAAGTTATGACCAACCTAGACAGCATATTGAAAAGCAGAGACATTACTTTGCCAACAAAGGTCTGTCTAGTCAAAGCTATGGTTATTCCAGTAGTCATGGATGGATGTGAGAGTTGGACTATAAAGAAAGCTAGAAAGCTGAGCGCCGAAGAATTGATGTTTTTGAACTGTGGTGTTGGAGAAAACTCTTTGAGAGTCACTTGGACTGCAAGGAGATCCAACCAGTCAATCCTAAAGAAAATCAGTCCTGAATATTCACTGGAAGGACTGATGCTGAAGCTGAAACTCCAAAACTTTGGCCACCTGATGAGAAGAGCTGACTGATTGGAAAAGACCCTGATGCTGGGAAAGATTGAAGGCAGGAGAAGGGGACGACAGAGGATGAGATGGTTGGATGGCATCACCAACTCAGTGGACATGAATTTGAGTAAACTCTGGGAGTTGGTGATGGACAGGGAGGCCTGGCGTGCTGCAGTTCATGGAGTCACAGAGTCGGACATGACTGAGCTACTGAACTGAACTTAATGAATCAGGACGCTTGGCACATACATTGTTTTATAGCAAACATGACAAATTGCTAATTCTATGCTGTTGTGACTGGAAGATGGAGTCTGAAAACTGGAGAAATTGACCTATCAGATTGCTTCTAACCCTTAATGGAAGATTCATTCATCTCAGGGCTGTCCTTAGCTTTGCAGCTTCAGAAATGTAATTTGACCAATTGTTCCCAAAGACAAGAGATTTCACGATAGCCCTGTTGTGAGTGTGTATTAGTTGCTAAGTTGTGTCTGACTCTTTGAAACACATGGACTGTAGCCCACCAGGCTCCTCTTGTCCATGGGATTCTCCAGGCAAGAATACTGGAGTAGTTTGCCATTTCCTTCTCCAAGAAATCTTCCTAACCCAGGGATCAAACCTGGGTCGCCTGCATTAACCATTTGAGCCACCAGGGAAGCCCAGTCCTGTTATAGAAGGGCACAAGTTCATTGAAGAAGGCTCAATTATAAGGTAAAGTCATGGGTTAAAAAAAAAACTGAGATACATCCACAGACTGGAATACCACTCAGTAATAAGAAGGAATGAACTATTGTTACACACAACAACATGGATGAATATCAAAATAATTATACCAGAAGTCAGATAAAAAAAGAATAAATACTTTCTGATTCTATTTATTAAAATACTAGAAAATGAAAACTAACCTATAGTTACAGTCACAGATCAGCAATCGCCTGTGGTAGTAGGTAGGGTCTGTGGGCATGAATCTTAGGGAGGGAAAACAAGGGAGTTCAAACAAGCTTGCAGTGATGATACGTTTACTGTCTTAATTATGATGATGGCTTCACAAATATATACATGTGTCAAACTCATCAAACTGTACACTTTAAATACATGTGGTTTGTTATATGTCAATTATACCTCAGTAGAGCTGGGATAAAAAGATTGTCAGGGGTGTGTTACATTTTTCAAGATGCATTTTTATCAAATTTGGCAGCCAGAGCTTTGTTCGTTTCATAAAACCGCATGAAGCATAAGACTGAGGGTATTCAGGACCCCCAAACCTGACAAATTCTTAGCACTTGAGGTGTAAGTTATTCATTTTTCAAACCACATATAAATTACTGATCTTTAGTTATGAAGACATTTAAATATGCAAAAGTGTGCTTCATTTACATTTTTTCTTAATGAGAAGTGAAGGACTTGATGGAGACTTTCCTTAAGACAAACAACTAATCTCATCAAATTAAAATTCCAAGTCCTATTTTAGGTTTTGTATAGGGGAGAGGCTTAATGCTATTTGTAGATTTGTAGACCTTATATTCAGATGATGATCATTCCCATCTCATTCACAAATGTTGAAAACTACTTGCGCTTGTGTCTGTATTTTCAGTATTCTAATCAAATGCTTGATAATGTCATATCAGACAAGTGGTGATTTGTTGCGGAATGAATGAGACCAGGAATCTCTTGTATATCTAGTGACTTTATAGTTCTGGGCTGGAAACAGAAAGTGTTGGGAGCATAAACTCTTTTCTTCCCCTATTTCAGTTAAAAGTCATTACTACTAATGTTAAGAGGATAGGAAAAATGAACCAGTTGGCTACACAGATGGTATTAGAAAAAAAGAATTCATAGTCACAAATGTAAAATAGTTGGGAAAGGGAGACACACTTTTCAGGAATGTTAGAAACACATCTTGGGTGACTTAACAACATGATCAATAAAGCTCGAACAGAAATTAAGCCCAAACCCCCAAGCTGTAAAACGAGGTGTTATGGATGACAACTGTGACAATAAAAGCACAGTGGGAAGAGGAGGGTTCGGGTAGAATCAGAAATTTACTGGGGAAAAGGTGAAAATACTGCTTTCTTTCTTGGGTGTATACGTAGTACTAACAAAAAGCAATAAAGTTCAATATGAGATAGTAAATATATCTCAGACATATCACTGAGATTCTGTGGGTTGGAGCTGATAGTTTAAGTATGAAAAGGGAAAGTGAAAAGTGTTAGTCGCTCAGTTATGGCTGACCCTATGTGACCCCATGGACTGTAGCCCTCCAGGCTCCTCTGTCAATGGAATTCTCCAGGCAAGAATACTGGAGTAGGTTTCCATTCCCTTCTCCAGGGCATCTTCCCAGCCCAGGGATTGAACCCAAGTTTCCTGGATTGGCAGGCAGATTCTTTACCACTGAGCCACCAAGTATACAGCTAAAGTAAATTTAATACAAGGGGAAAAGCCCAAAACAATGCATATTGAAATATATGATTGTATTTTCTTAAAAATTTTTTAAAATTTATTTGGCTGTGCTAGGCCTTAGTCACAACATGTGTGGTCTTAGATCTTCATTGTGGCATGCGGGATGCTCAGTTGCGGGATGCAGACCCTTAGTTGCAGCATAGGGGACCTAGTTCCCTGACCAGGTACTGAACCCAGGCCCCCTGCATTGGGAGCACAGAATCTTAGCCACTGAACCACCAGGGAAGTCACTATATAATTGTATTTTCAAAGGTTAACCCAAGAAAAGAAACATTTAGTACAAAGAAAGGGTAAACAACAAGGACTAAGGTAGGAGTGTGGTACTGATTCAGCCTGAGCAATATATGGCTGGTGCTTTTTTAAGTAAAGATTATGGCACAGCAGCAGGTTATAGTAGTGAAAAGTTTGATTATTCAGGTATCATTAAAGAGCATTTTCTAAACAATCTTTACTTGCTAAAAATATTTTGTTAGACGGCAGAAGCAGCAGTGAGGTGAATTACTATTTGGGACTTAATTCTAATCAACATGGAGGAACTATTTGGAAATGTGGATGTGAGAAAAGTATTAATACTTCTCTGTAGGTCTTAAATGTAGCATAAGAGAATTCTATGTAAATTAAGACAGATTCTCTGGGGGAAATTAATTTTAGGGAAAAATAAGAAAGCTCAAATAGAATACCATGTTTGTAGACTCAAATAAGTGATAAGATCAGAGAATCTAAAATACAAAAAAACTGACTCCATACATAAGAACACTTTTAGTAAAATAAGAAGTCTGTTTTCTGAAATGGACAGCAGCACCTTTTATCGACTTAAGAAAGTGGGGAATCCAGTAAGGATGAGGTGTGACATACCCTAGGTCAACTTCCACCATCCAGTGTTGTGTGACCCACAAGTAGAATACAGGAGTCTGAAAACCCAACAGACTTAGCATCACTCCCTTTGACGCCATTTAGAAAATGTGCGATTCCCATCCCTGAGTTTTGGGCTCCATGGATCCTAGTTTCCAGGGGCAAACCAGGCTCCTTATTTCTAGAGTTTAGCATTCAAGGTGAAAAGCTGCCATTCTGGCAGGGATGAGTGAGTTTTAAAATCGAAGGCAGTAGAGCTCCTCCATATTTACCCAGTGGGACAGGGAAGAAAGTGTTTAGTACCCAGGTCAATGATATACCCTTTCCCAATTTCGATAGTTAATGGACAATGACCTGAGTAAATGATCTGAGAAGGATAAGTTGGCAAGAGACTCACACAGTTCAGAGATGAGAATCTGGGTCATAATACCACATAAGCCACCCAGACCAGCAGAGGTGTAGGCTAAGGGTGCAGAAATCTAGAATTGGGAGTCTCAGAGGGAGACAATAAGTATCAATTGCAGCTTGAAGACAGCTTTAATATTTATTTATTTTTTAGCTGCACTGGGTCTTTTGTGGTGCACGGGCTTAGTTGCCCCATGGCACGTGGGATCTTCCTGACCCACGGATTGAACCCGTGTCCCTGCATTGGCAGGTGGATTCTTAACCACTGGACCACCAGGGAAGTTCTTAAGACAGCCTTAGTGGCAGGAGTTGTATTCAACTGATAACCTACCTCTTTAAAACTTTTTCTAGGAAAGAAACCAAATAATTATTGAAGGGTTTTTTCCAGGGAAGAACTTAGCACACAAAGCCAGTAGGTCTAGTTGGCACCAGGGGTAGACTAGTAGTTGGCATGGGGTAGCTCCCAAAACAGAGGCACTCATTTCCTCAGCTGTCAGTAGTGCTGGCTGCTAATTATACATACTGATTCCCTCTATGGACGGTGCAAGTGTGTAAAAGCCTTGTCCCCTTGACTTAGTACAACAAGCTCTCTGTGGGGTTGATGAGCTGCTGTATCACAGTTCAACCCTCCCTTCTTCACAGACCTGCTTTTCTCACCCCCTTGCAGGTCTGGTTCCTGAGACTACGCCCCAGTAAGCCTCCTGCATGCAAATTTCCTTCTCCCAGAGGCTGTTTCCCAGAGTACCCAAACTAAGACACTTGGGTAAAGGAGGATTTCTTAAACAAGCTAAAGAAAGTGCTAATTATAAATTAGAAGAGTGGTAAATGTGACAGTATTAAAATTGAGAAACCCTGATCATCAAAGTCAGAAGTGAAGTTGCTCAGTCGTGTGCAACTCTTTGCAATCCCATGGATCATCTGTCCATGGAATTTTCCAGGCAAGAGTACTGGAGTGGGTTGTCATTTCCTTCTCCAGGGTATCTTCCTGACCCAGGGATCAAACCCAGGTGTCCCGCATTGCATCGACGTCTGATCATCAAAAGACACTATTGGAAAAGGCAATTCAAAAGAGGTAGTTTTACATGACATAATTGATAAAGAACTCATATCCAGATATTTTTAAAATTCACCATATAAATAAAAAGAGAAAAATCCAATAAAGAATAATGCATAGAAGGCAAAGCCATTTTGCAAAAAACATACAACTGGCTAATAAAATATGAAAAAATATGAAAATTGACCATTTTTATGTAGGGTAAAGAAGATGCAAGTTAAAACCACAATGAAAGATGATTTTACTCTTACTAAAGTTGCATAAATTAAAAAGACACCAAGTATTGGTGATAGTGTGGAGCAAGAAGTTCACCCATGAATTCTTAGAGGGAATGTAAACTACATAACTACTTTGGAAATTGTCTATATGGATATCATCTACTAAAACTGAAGATACTGATACTCATACAGTGCATGTCTTAGAGAAACTCATGTGCTTGTGCAACAAGATGTGTGTAAGACTCTTTGTAGCAATACTGTCTGTGAAAGCCCAAACTGGGAGCGATACAAATGCCCACCAATAGAATGCAGATACTGATATATTCTTTGAATTCAATGTTATACAGCAATAAAAGTGGCTGATCAGCAATAACACGGTGACTCTTACAGCATAATATTAGGAAACAGAGGCAAATCAAAAAATAGTGCATTCAGTATGTTTCCATTTATAAGACATCCAACAACTGTCGAAATTTGAAAAGATATATGCACCCCATGTTCATCACAGCATTTGTTACAATAGCCAAGATATGGAAACAACTTAAGTGCCCATCAACAGAGGAATGGATAAAGATGTGGAAATATATATGTACAATGGACTATTACTCAGTCATAAACAAGGAATGAAATAATGCCATTTGCAGCAACATGGGTGGATCCAGAGATTACATACTAAGTGAAGTAAGTCAGACAGAGACAAATATCGAATAATATCATGTAGATGTAGAATCTAAAAAAAAAAGAACTTATTTACAAAACAAAAATAGACTCACATACATAGAAAACAAAATTATGGTTACCAAAGGGGAAAGGGGAGGTGGGATAAACTAGGAGTTTGAGATTAACGTACAGTAGTAGCTGTATAAAACAGATAACCAAAAAGGACCTGGTGTATAGCACAGGAAGCCATACTCAATATCTTATATATAAGCTATATGAGAAAAGAATGGGAAAAAGAATGTATCTGTACATAAACTTTACACTTGAAACTAATGCAACATTCCAAATCAACTGTATTTCAATTAAAAAAATTTTTTTTTCTCTTGTATGACCTTTAGAGAGAGTCAAGATGGCAGAGGAGTAGGAGGACGTAGAGTTCATCTCTCCCTACAAGTGCATCAAGAATACATCTACAAATTGAACAGTCCTCACAGAGCACCTGCTGAACACTAGCAGAGGACCTCAGACATCTAAAGTGACAAGAAAGATCCCTGCATAACCAGGTAGGATGAAAGAAAGAAGGGAAAAGGAAAAGGAGAGGAGATGGGATGGGAAGCTGCACCCCTGGAGGGAGCTGAAGGAGAGGAGAAGTTCCCACATCTAAAGAAGCCCCCTCACTGGTGGGGAGATCAGTTGGGATGGAAGGGGAGCTTTGGGGGCTATCAGAGGACAGCACAAATGATCTGTGGCAGACATTACTTTACCAACAAAGGTCCGTCTGGTCAAGGCTATGGTTTTTCCAGTGGTCATGTATGGATGTGAGAGTTGGACTGTGAAGAAGGCTGAGCACTGAAGAATTGATGCTTTTGAACTGTACGGTGTTGAAGAAGACTCTTGAGAGTCCCTTGGACAGCAAGGAGATCCAACCAGTCCATCCCAAAGGAAACTAATCCTAAATATTCATTGGAAAGTCTGATGCTGAAGCTGAAACTCCAATACTTTGGCCACCTGATGCAAAGAACTGACTCATTTGAAAAGACCCTGATGCTGGGAAAGATTGAAGGTGGGAAGAGAAGGGACCAACAGAGGATGATATGGTTGATGGCATCACCAACACGATGGACATGAGTTTGAGTAAACTCCGGGAGTTAGTGATGGACAGAGAAGCCTGGCATGCTGCTGTCCATGGGGTTGCAAAGAGTCGGACACGACTGAGCAACTGAACTGACTGAGGCAGGACAGACTGAGACCTGCAGATGGTCTGTGCCACAACCCTGCGTGCCCCAGCCTGAGAGGTGTGTTGCCAGTGCACATGAGGGCTGGGTGCTAAACAAGGGGTTTGGTGAGCAGACCTGGGGAGAGCACTGCTCTTGGCTATGAGGAGACAGCCTAAGGGAATGGGAGTGGGGAAAAATGCAGCTGAGAATGCTTGTGGAGGAAATGTAGACCACTATAGAAGTGAAGCACCATTGTTAAGTGACACACAAGAGGTGGGACCACCACTGAAGCCTCTCTCCCCACACGTGGCCCTTGCCTCCCTGGGCACTAGGAAAGGCTTCCTTCTTGTGACCCTGGCCACTACTGCATCCGCACTCCCCTCCTCACTAAGGCTGACTTATGTGCACCAGGACAGCCTTGGGAGCAGACCCTTTGGGTGGTCCACATGTGGGGATGGTGCTCAAACTATAGCTGAGCCCCAAGGGCCATGAAACTAAGGAAGAAAAGCTGAAATCTCTTCTCACAACTGCAAAAACTGCAAATTGACACCCCTGAGACCAGCTTTGGACGTTCAGTGTCTGCAGAACTTCTAAACAGACAACGAGGGCTCCTATGTCCAAGAAGGGCCTAGCTTTAGCAGCTGTAGACTTTGTGGGCACTTAAACAGGGGGGTTGGGCCAGGCCAGAGTCTGAGCTGCCTCCATAGTGCCCACAGAGGGCCAAATCCATGATTACTGCAACCTGGGCACTGACTTCAGCGGATCTGTGCTGGTGGCCTGGTGAAATCAACATCTGAGAGACACAAGGCCAACTGCTGGCATGCCCATGGTTAAGGTGGGGCTGAAAGCAGTGCGAAGTGTGTAATCTGAGAGCTTGCACAACAGTTGAAAGGTGACACAACAGAGGACACCCATAGGTGACCAGCTCCAGAGGAGGAATACTCAGTGGCTTCCCTCCCAGTGGGAGTGCTCCACTTCTGCCTCCCTCACACCGCAGATCAGAAATACAACCAAGAAACAGATTTGAGGGGGGGGGCGGCCTCGACTACAACAACTAGGGAGCAGACCCCACCTTGACAGAGCAGGGACAACCACAGAGCTAAGGGGAGGCCCTGATCAATATCCAGTATAGCTCTGGTCACCACCGCATCAGCCACACACAGATATCTATACTAAAAACAACCCTTGCACCAAAAAATATTAAACCCAGGCAGGCTGCACAGGGATGCTGCTGCATAAAAATGGCCCTCCGTGATAGTCAGACAGTTTAGTATTAGGAGGAAGAACCCCAAGAGCGTTTAGCTGTGAAGGCCAGTGATACTTGAATGCAAGAGCTCCACAGGGCTAGGGAAACAGAAACTCCACTCTTGGAGGGCAAGAAACAGTGACAGACTTTATTTTCTTGGGCTCCAAAATCACTGCAGATGGTGACTGCAGCCATGAAATTAAAAGACGCTTGCTCCTTGGAAGGAAAGTTATGACCAACCTAGACAGTATATCAAAAATCGGAGACATTACTTTATTGACTTAAGTCCAAATAGTAAAAGCTATAATTTTTCCAATAGTCATGTCTGGATGTGAAAGTTGGCCCATAAGGAAGGCTGAGAGCCAAAGAATTGATGCTTTTGAGCTGTGGTGTTGGAAAAGACTCTTGAGAGTCCCTTGGACAGCAAGGAGATCAAACCAATCAATCCTAAAGGAAATCAATCCTGAATATTCAATTGGAAGGTCCGGTGCTGAGGCTGAAACTCCAATACTTTGGCCACCTGATGCGAAGATTCGACTCATTTGAAAAGACCCTGATGCTGGGAAAGATTGAAGGCAGGAGGAGAAGGGGACGACAGAGGATGAGATGGTTGGACAGCATCACCGACTGGATGGACATGAGTTTGAGCAAGCTCTGGGGTGTGGTGAAGGACATGGAAGCCTGGCATGCTGCAGTCCATGGGGTCGCAAACAGTCAGTAACTGAACAATAGCAACTCTTGGAGGGTACACACAAGGTCTCATGTGCACTGGGACCCAGTACAAAGGAGCACCCCCATGAGAACCTGGGCTAGACATACACAGCGGTCTTGGAGGGTCTTTTGGGGAGATAAATGTAGACTATAACTCACTGTTGGGGCAAGGACACTGGTAACAGAAGCCTCAGGGAATACTGATTGGAGTGAGCTCTCCTGAAATGTCTACATTTCAGCACCAAGACAGCCCTGTCCATCAACCTGCATGCTCCAGGGCTGGAAAGCCCTAAGCCAAACAACCAACAAGGTAGAAACACAGCTCCACCCATTAGAAGACAGGCTGTTCTGTCTTTTGAGTACTGAGCTCAGAGCCACCTCAAAACACACCCATTGACATGGCTCTGCCCATCAGAAGGACAAGACCCAGCTCCACCACTAGAGGGCAGGCACCTGGCCCTTCTACCAGGAAGCCTGCACAAGCCCCTATACCAACCTGCTGTACCAGTGGGCAGTGGGACAGAAGCAAGAGGAACTAAGATCCTGCAGCCTATGGAAAGGAGACCAGAAACACAGGATGTTAGACAAAACAAGATGACAAATAAATATGTTGCAAGTGAAGGAACAAGATGACAACCCACAAGAACAACTAAATGAAGAGGAACCAGGCAATCTACCTGAAAAAAGTTGAATGACCTTTAGAAAAAAGCAAAAAAATAGTTGCCATTAGAGTTATAAGACCAATTACCTCTTGAGGAAAGGAGGGCTCTGGACTGGAAAGGGCACACAGAGGGTTTCTGTGGGTGGGTATATCTAATTTTGGATCTGTGTGGTGGTTACTCAGATGTTGGCTTTAAAAGTATTCCCCTATTTTAAAAATACCCTATGATAAACCATAATGGAAAAAAAATATTTAAAAGAATGTATATACATGTATAACCAAATCACTTTGCTTACAACAGAAATTGACAACATTGTAAAACAACTATACTTCAATAAAAATAAATAAGAATGAAGATATACTCACCCCTCTGCATATTTCAGGTTTTTAAATGTTAAAAAAAATGAGGAAGTAGGTCAAAAATAAAAGGTAAGTCTCAGATAAACTCAAAACCTTAGATCCAAAGAATGTAGTAACCTGGGCATGGAACATCCATTTTTGTCCTTGGAGCTACTATCCATTCTCCTTTGTTTGGACCCAGTTGGTAGCTGGAGCTTTGTAGAATCTACTCCATGATTTGTATCCTTCAGCCAGGTTATTTCTTTTCTAGGCTCCAGCCAAATTATATTCCTCACAGCCACCAACCAAGTTCAAGTTCTTATTACTTTTTGCCTGATTTATTATGGAAGCCATCTCACTTCATCTCTGTATATTTCATCTCTGCTCATTTTAATCCATTTTAACATTGGCAGGTTAATGGCTTTGAAATATGAATCTACGTTTTTCTCCCTGGTATTTTTTTTTATTACCATCTACCTCAACTATCAAGCTTTTTTTTTTTTTTTTTTTTTGCAGTTTGATGCACAGTATTCATTGCCTCTGGAGAGGAATGACATAAAATGCACAAGTCAGTTCTTGGTATTTGATTTCTAAAAGCCAGGGTTTCTGTAACGGGAGTGAGTGTGAAGGTGTCACAAGTGCTGAATGGAACTCAGGATATTCACTCTACTAAAAGTAAAAACAAACCCCAGCTGAATTACTTTCTTTGACCCTTAAAATACTAGCCCACACAGTGTTTTACAGTAATATAAACGAGTTGCCATTACTTTAAAAATGTTAATTACTTTACAAAATTCTCTGAAAAATGTGAGAAGATCAGGCCACACTGAACTTTTGTTTATGAATGACAACTGGCTGTAGTGGAGAAATTGCCATGTTCGTTTAGAACAGTGCATGAAATCCCTGGGACTTTACTGTGTCTGTACCAGCAGTGGTCTCCTGAGTGTTACATGCATGTGTTTTTGTTAGTTTTTTGTGTGTTTTGGTTTTGTATTGTAGTGAAGAAGAAAGCATTTCTTGCACTCACACATATACGTGTGCATGCACAATCATGTCCGAATCTTTGCAACACCCTGGACTGTAGCCCACCAGGCTCCTTTGTCTATGGGATTCTCCAGGCAAGAATACGGAAGTGGGTTGCCATGCCCTTCTCCAGGGGAGCTTCCTAATTCCTGCATCTCCTGCGTTGACAAACAGATTCTTTACCACTGTGAAGGCGATGGCACCCGACTCCAGTACTCTTGCCTGGAAAATCCCATGGACGGAGGAGCCTGGTAGGCTGCAGTCTATGGGGTCGTGAAGAGTCGGACACGACTGAAGCGACTTCACTTTCACTTTTCACTTTCAGGCATTGGAGAAGGAAATGGCAACCCACTCCAGTGTTCTTGCCTGGAGAATCCCAGGGACAGAGGAGCCTGGTGGGCTGAGTCTATGGGGTCGCACAGAGTCGGACACGACTGAAGCGACTTAGCAGCAGCAGCAGCAGTGCTCATATCTATTATCAAAATGGGCAAGCACAACAAGGCTGAGAAGCAGACTTGGCTCTCCAGGACCATTGACTTATGGTTCCTGCCTTGTCCCTGGTCCCTTTAGGCAGAGATTGTGAAAACAGCCTTAACCCTGCAAAGGATTCTTTCATGGACCAACCTCTAATCAGGCTCCTTTGAACTCTTTTCCAACATGGACTTTCATACTTATTTCTGCTCTGTCCAAGTATAGCAAGAATTCTGCTACATCAGTTTAAGCACACCCTCTCACCCTCCATATCTGTTCACTTTTGATATGAAATCATGCTTCTCATACTCCACTGTGCCCCAAGAAACATCTGGAGTAACAGGCAAATTTGGCCTTGGAATACAGAATGAAGCAGGGCAAAGGCTAATAGAGTTTTGCCAAGAGAACACACTGGTCATAGCAAACACCCTCTTCCAACAACACATGGACATCACAAGATGGTCAACATAAAAATCAGATTGATTATATTCTTTGCAGCCAATGTAGAAGAAGCTCTATACAGTCTGCAAAAACAAGACCAGGAGCTGACTGTGGCTCAGATCATGAACTCCTTATTGCCAAATTCAGGCTTAAATTGAAGAAAGTGGAGAAAACCATTAGACCATTCAGGTATGACCTAAATCAAATCCCTTATGACTATACAGTGGAAGTGAGAAATAGATTTAAGGGACCAGATCTGATAGACAGAGTGCCGGATAAACTATGGACGGAGGTTCATGACATTGTACAGGAGACAGGAATCAACATCCCCAAGGAAAAGATGCAAAAAAGCAAAAAGGCTGAGGAGGCCTTACAAAAAACTGTGAAAAGAAGAGAAGCAAAAAGCAAGGAGAAAAGGAAAGATATACCCATTTGAATGCAGAGTTCCAAAGAATAGCAAGGAGAGATAAGAAAGCCTTCCTCGGCAATCAATGCAAAGAGATAGAGAAAAACAATAGAATGGGAAAGACTAGAGATCTCTTCAAGAAAATTAGAGATACCAAGGGAACATTTCATGCAAAGATGGGCTCAATAAAGGACAGAAATGATAGGGACCTAACAGAAGCAGAATATGTTAAGAAGAGTTGGCAAGAATACGCAGAAGAACTGTACAAAAAAGATCTTCACAACCCGGATAATCACGATGGTGTGATCACTCACCTAGAGCCAGACATCCTGGAATGTGAAGTCAAGTGGGCCTTAGGAAGCATCACTACGAACAAAGCTAGTGGAGGTGATGGAATTCCAATTGAGCTATTTCAAATCCTGAAAGATGATGCTGTGAAAGTGCTGAACTCAATATGCCAGCAAATTTGGAACACTCAGCCATGGCCACAGGACTGGAAAAGGTCAGTTTTCATTCCAATCCCAAAGAAAGGTAATGCCAAAGAATGCTCAAACTACCACACAATTGCACTCATCTCACACACTAGTAAAGTAATGCTTAAAATTCTCCAAGCCAGGCTTCAGCAATACGCGAACCATGAACTTCCAGATGTTCAAGCTGGTTTTAGAAAAGGCAGAGGAACCAGAGATCAAATTGTCAACATCTGCTGGATCATAGAAAAAGCAAGAGTTCCAGAAAAACATCTATTTCTGCTTTATTGACTATGCCAAAGCCTTTGACTGTATGGATCACAATAAACTGTGGAAAATTCTGAAAGAGATGGGAATACCAGACCACCTGACCTGCCTCTTGAGAAACCTGTATGCAGGTCAGGAAGCAACAGTTAGAGCTGGACATGGAACAACAGACTGGTTCCAAATAGGAAAAGGAGTACGTCAAGGCTGTATATTGTCACCCTGCTTATTTAACTTATATGCAGAGTACATCATCAGAAACACTGGGCTGGAGGAAGCACAAGCTGGAATCAAGATTGCTGGGAGAAATATCAATAACCTCAGATATTCAGATAACACCACCCTTATGGCATAA
>NW_011494887.1:379427-397616 GCF_000754665.1 Bison bison bison
GTTGGCAAAGTAATGTCTCTGCTTTTTAACATGCTGTCTGGATTGGTCATAACTTTCCTTCCAAGGAGTAAGCATCTTTTATTTTTCTGGGCTCCAAAATCACTGCAGATGGTGACTGCAGCCATGAAATTAAAAGATGCTTACTCCTTGGAAGGAAAGTTATGACCAATCCAGACAGCATGTTAAAAAGCAGAGACATTACTTTGCCAACAAAGGTCCATCTAGTCAAGGTTATGGTTTTTCCAGTGGTCATGTATGGATGTGAGAGTTGGACTATAAAGAAAGCTGAGTGCTAAAGAATGAATGCTTTTGAGCTGTGGTGTTAGAGAAGACTCTTGAGAGTCCCTTGGACAGCAAAGAGATTCAACCAGTCCATCCTAAAAGAAATCAGTCCTGGGGGTTCATTTACGGTAGGACTGATGTTGAAGCTGAAGCTCCAATACTTTGGCCACCTGATGCAAAGAGCTGACTCATTTGAAAAGACCCTGATGCTGGGAAAGATTGAGGGCAGGAGGAGAAGGGGATGACAGAGGATGAGATGGTTGGATGGCATCACCAATTCAATGGACATGGGTTTTGGTGGACTCTGGGAGTTGATGGACAGGGAGGCCTGACGTGCTGCAGTTCATGGGGTTCCAAAGAGTCGGACACAACTGAGTGACTGAACTGAACTCAACTGAACTGTGTCCCAGGAGATGTCTAGTCACTCCCTCTTTTCAGCAAGAATCCTGTTAAGTTGCTTTAGCAAGAATTGTTCCTTATCTCCTGGAGAAGGCAATGGCAACCCACTCCAGTACTCTTACCTGGAAAATCCCATGGACGGAGGAGCCTGGTAGGCTGCAGTCCAGGGAGTCTCGAAGAGTCAGACACGACTGAGAGACTTCACTTTCACTTTTCACTTTCATGCATTGGAGAAGGAAATGGCAACCCACTCCAGTGTTTTTGCCTGGAGAATCCCAGGGATGGGGGAGCCTGGTGGGCTGCCGTCTATGGAGTCGCACAGAGTCGGATACGACTGAAGCGACTTAGCAGCAGCAGCAGCAGCAGCAGTCCCTTATTCCCAAAGTTTCCTTTTAGTAATTTTGTACTCATAGACCCAGACCCTACTCCTTGGTTATAAATTCTCACTTGCCCATGTATTCAGCGTTGACACCAATCTCTCTTCCTCACTGCAGAATTCCATCACAGCGTCCCCTTGATGTTTTAGGCTCCTCCTTGGTTGGTACTTAAGGACTTGGACTTCCCGGTCTCTGCCCCATATACAAAGCCTTTGACTCACTCTTCAGAGTGTGAAAATTATGGATAGCGACAGAAATCTTAACCAGGGCCACCCAGGAAGGGGTACTGCCTCAGTTATAACCCTGTAACTGTTGTTACTTTCATCTTCAAACAAGTGCTGTCTCTCTTAAAGCACTTCAGCTTTTCCTTATGTTTTATTTTTATGTGTATTTACTTTTTCTGCCTTAAATCACCCACAGATTTTAAATCCCTGTTTCTAACCCATAGTTTTCATCCCTGTGTTACTTAGAAAAATGCCTCGTACATTTGTTGCTTAGTCACTAAGTCAGTTCATAAAGAATCCACCTGCAATGCAGGAGACCCCAGTTCGATTCCTGGGTTGGGAAGATCCACTGAAGAAGGGGTAGGCTACCCACTCCAGTATTCTTGGGCTTCCCTTGTGGCTCAGCTGATAAAGACTCTCCCTTTAATGTGGGAGACCTGAGTTTGATCTCTGGGTTGGGAAGATCCCATGGAGAAGGGAAAGGCTACCCACTCCACTATTCTGGCCTGGAGAATTCAATGGGCTGTATAGTCCATGGGGTCACAAAGAGTCAGACACGACTGAGGGACTTTCACTAAGTTGTGTCCAACTGTTTGTGATCCTATGGACTGTAGCCCACTAGGCTCCTCTGTCCATGGGATTCCCCAGGCAAGAATACTGGAGTGGGTTGCCATTTCATTCTCCATGGGATCTTCCCAACCCAGGGATCAAACCTGTGTCTCCTGTTTGGCAGGTGGATTCTTCACCACTAAGCCACCTGGGGACCCACTCGTACATGGTTAGGCACACAAAAATATTTACTGAATTGCCCATTTTCCAAAATACTTGCAGTTGGTCCTAGATTTGTGTCATTTACACACTTGGTAACATTCTTGAGTTTTATTTGAAGTTTTGAAAAATATTGGTTATTAACTCATGGGCTGATATGCATCAGGAAATCAAATTAATTTCTATCAAAGCAGGAAAAAGAACAGGATTCAAAACTCTTGCCTATCAGACTTTCTCCAATGGAGATATAGAGAGAGAGAGAGAAAAAAGAGTGATCTTTTGGGAGGCTATTATGGTTGATCTCATCCCTGTGTGAAACCATTCTGGGGGGCTGTCTTAGGGAAACGGTACAGAGATGATATGTACATCCCAGTTTTCATTAGTGATCATCCACCGAGGACATGCACAGAGAGCTTGGTGCCACTAAATGTTCGTTCTGTCTCAAATTCCCTGACTCTACAGGTATGAACAATCTTTATAAGAAAGTTGGGCATAGTAAGAGAGAGAGAAAAAAAGTCTTTGTAAATCAGAAGGCTGGTTGGCCTCACACAGCTGCGTGGTAACGTTCCTCTGGACTGCCGCGCTACAGTTCCTGCTGCCTGCGCAACAGTGGAGTCCCAGCTGGGCGGATGCTGGAGAAGAGCTTGCTGTTAAATCTTCTTTATCTCTGCCTTTCACCTCTGTGCCCACCCAGCCTTCCCTCAAGGTAAGCCTAGACCTTTCCCTGGCGCCTGCTGCTCTCTAACTTCTGTATCAAAATGGAACAGGATCCCAGGACAAATATTGACTGACTTGATTATATACACACAAACTGTAAAGGATTTCAGTTACTTCAGCCTGTCATTCTCCTTCCATCTCTTGAGAGATGAAAGGTTGTGTAAAGAACCTCAGGCCCACTGAGGGGAGAAGACTGAATCTGGGCCTCAGATTGCAGCCCTCAGACAAAGAGTCTGACATTAAATCTAATACGACACTTTGATTTCCCAGCGACTGACTTGGGCACAGGTACCCCTAGTGTCTGCCTCATCCGTCCTGGGTCAGTGGTGAGGGAATTGTCAGTTGTGTGGCTTTGAACAGAATGTAAGGAGTGCTCTGGCTAAGAGATACCCTGCTCCCTGTCTCCTCCTCCCCCAAATCTTCCGTGGTGGGTTGTGTTCTTCACCTATGAATTTTGTGAGGCATTGGATTAGCTCTGTATTTCTGATCACAAATGTGGCTGGCGCATCCACAGTGCAGGATGCCACTAATGCCATATTCTCTAATTGCACTATGTCTTATCTTCTGAAATGAATTACAACCTTTTT
This sequence comes from Bison bison bison, assembly GCF_000754665.1. NCBI lineage: Eukaryota > Metazoa > Chordata > Mammalia > Artiodactyla > Bovidae > Bison > Bison bison. The sequence goes on from NW_011494887.1 coordinate 382,782, forward strand.
TGGGATGACACACAACTACTTTCAAATGTCTCTAACATTCATAACATACAGGTTAGAATGTCTCTAACCTGTAGCATTACTAGACACATAGTAGGCACTTAATAATTTTTATTGGTAAATGCAACACTTGGAGCCCTACTGAGTTTCAGGAGATAGGTAGAAAGATAGAATGATAGATGCACAAGTAAGAAGTCATATAATTGGTAGGGGGTCATTGAAATAATTAAACAGAGGAGTGAAATAATCAGATTCATATCCTAGATCTATCATTCTACCCAGCTACCTAACTATCTATCTATCCATGTATTCATCCTAAGTACTTTCTGGATATATAGACCTATATACTTTCATATATAGAAATACACATAGAAAGTCATAAAAATATGCAGCCTTATTGACATAACAGATAGTTATAACAGGCAATATAGTATAGAGATCCAGAAGGTACAATCTGGGACCAAACTACATAGGCTCACATTCCAGTTCTCTTCTTTAGGTTTGGGGGATTTTATTTTATATCTCAATGCCTCTGTTTTCTCACCTGTAAAACAGGATAAAATAGTATTTCATAATGTTGTGAGGATTAAGTCAGAAAATGCATGTACTATAAAGTACTAGTTCCTGGCACATGGTTAGGTATTAAGGAAATTTAAGCTATTATTATTGTAAGCCTTTACATCTCCATGGCCTTCGATGCACACACACACACAGAGGTGTGCATGCGTACTCAGCTGTGTCCAACTCTGTGTCCAACTCTGTAACCTCTTGGACTTGTAGCCTGCCAGGCTCCTCTGTCCATGGAATTTTCCAGGCAAGGATACTGGAGCGGGTTGCCATTTCCTTCTCCAAGGGATCTTCCCGACTCAGAGATCAAACTCGAGTCTCCTACATTGTAGGCGGATTCTTCACCACTGTGCCACCTGGGAAGCTATATATATGTATTATGCATCTCCTTTCACAAATTCATTCACTTAACAAGCATTAGCTGAACACCCAGCACATGCCAAACACTATACTGGGAGTATAGAGCTGAACAAGAAATGGTCTCTTTCCTAATGGATTTTACATCTTGTGGGGAAGATTGCAGAGAAACAATGGTTGCAATGTCGTGTGATAACTGCTTCAGTAGAGTTGAGCACAAAGAGGTTCCTGAACACACAGGAGGGGCAAGCTGTGGTGGCTAGGAGGTGGGTTTCTAAGGACAGGAATCCTTCAGCTGAGTCTTGCAGGTTTAGTAAAAATTAACCAGCTCAGGAGAAAGGATGTTCCAGGTGGAAAGCAGCATGTTCAAGGTCATGGAGTTCGGTGCGTTATTCGAGGAGCTGTGTTTCACACGTGGAGAGAGGTGGAAGAGTGGTGGGAGGTGCTGCTGAACTGACAGGTCTTGACTGAACCATAAAGTCCAAGGTGTGAATAAGGAGTGTGTCCTCCACCCTATAATTGATAGGGAGCCATACTGAGTGACTGAGCATGCACGCACACACGCACGCACATTGAGAAATTAAGCAGAGGCATGACATAATTAGATGGTTAACTTTGTGCTTCTATGCTTCCCTCTCTGTCTACAATGTCCTGCCTCAACTCTGCTTAACTTAGCTTAACAGAGTTCATTCACTCAGGATCATTCAAATTTCACTGGCATTCCTAGACATACTGCTCTTTATTCTGGTTCAGTTCCGTTCAGTTGCTCATCCTGTCCAACTCTTTGTGATCCCATGGCTTGTAGCCTGCCAGGCTCCTCTGTCCATGGGATTTTCCAGGCAAGAATACTGAAATAGGTAGTTATTTCCTTCTCCACGGGACCTTCCCAATCCAGGGATCAAACCTGCTTCTCTTATGTCTCCTGTATTGGCAGGTGGGTTCTTTACCACTGTGCCACCTGAGAAGCCCCTAGTGCTTCATATATGGTAGGTTTTCACTAAAAGTTTTGTCAGACGGAACTTAAAATTCTCAAATACGAACTTAAAGAAAATCATAAACCAGAAACTCAGAAATTTTATGTGCTTCAGTTCAATCTAATAATCAGTATTCAGGCTGAATTTTAGTAAAAGAAGCAGAAAGGTCCCATTCGTTAAGTCAAGATACTTTTAAATTGTAAACTGATTCAACCTTTGGCTCAGTACTCATTCAGCCAAATAGCTGTCCTTCAAGGTTCCATTCATTACTACAAAAATTAAATCAGTGAAGTCCATTCAAAATGAATGACAGATTATCCTTTAGGAAAGCATTCATTTAAAAAAAAAGAGGGAGAGACAAGCTTACCGATTTAGGTTCCGAGTAGGTACCAAGTCCGATGATAGGAATGCTGTTCCCATCGCTTAGAGGTATGCGGTGATACACAGCGCTGAGGTGCATCTGGGAGAGTCTGAGGTTTCAAATGTGCAGAGATGATAGTGAACACCACAGAGCAGTCTTCTTGAGAAGGTGTGCTAATGCCTATTTAATCAAAGAAAGGAGAGCCGGAGGGAGGAGCAGTGGGAGGGAAGAGATTTCTCAACTTGTTTAGCTTTTTTTTTTTTTCAGGTTGTTCTGGAAATCCTAACTGAGGTTGTCCTTTGAACTTATGCAAGGCATGTAGATAATAACCCATTGAGATCTTATGCTTACGTCTCTACAAATAATTGATTTTAAAGATGAAAGGAAGCAATCTGACGTCTGACAGGATGCTTTTGTCGGCAATTAACAGATCTATCGCAAATTCTTTTTAAAAAATTTATGAGCCTTAAGGCTAGCTTCAGGTGAGACTGCTGCTGGTGCTAAGTTGCTTCAGTCGTGTCCAACTCTGTGCAACCCCATAGACGGCAGCTCACCGGGCTCCCCTGTCCCTGGGATTCTCCAGGCAAGAACACTGGAGTGGGTTGCCATTTCCTTCTCCAATGCAGGAAAGTGAAAAGTGAAAGTGAAGTCTCTCAGTCTTGTCCGACTCTGTGTGACCCCATGGACTGCAACCTACCAGGCTCCTCCGTCCATGGGATTTTCCAGGCAAGAGTACTGGAGTGGGTTGCCATTGCCTTCTCCACCAGGTGAGACTAGAGTAAGTTTTCTAGGACTTCCCTAGAGATTCAAGCTGGCAGGACTGGGAAAGGGTTTGGAAACTTTATTACCTAGTTGAGGAGGGCTTCCCAGGTGACTCAATGGTAAGGAAGACCCAAGAGATATGAGTTTTGGCCCTGGGTAGGGAAGATCCCCTGGAGCTCGAAGTGGCAACCCACTCCAGTACTCTTGCCTGGGAAATTCCATGGACAGAGGAGCCAGCCTGGAAGGCTACAGTCCATGGGGTCGCAGAGTCGGCCATGACTGAGCACATATACAAGGAAGGAAGTTAAGTGGGAAACTGGACTGGAGGAGAAAATGATTTGACCAGGAACCAAATTCTCATTCTCCAATTCATATCTCTGTCTCCTTATTCTCTCAGCAGACTTTTCCCTCATCACTGAAAGATGGTAGCCAGTCCTTAGATTGATGTGATTCCAAGTTCAAACCTAACGAAAAAAAGGACTTTACATCATAGCTCATGTGGTAATCCAGAAATAGGGTCCAGTTGGCCTCAGTTGACTCTTTTAGTTCACGGAATCAACCACTAAGTCAATCATAGAGGTCAGAGAAAATAAAAGACTGATTGCTTTAAATAAATAGAAGTCATTTCTAAATTTGGAGTTGGGCTTAATCCCACTTGGGGAGATTCTGAAGACTGTTAAAAATGGAAAGAAGTAGCAGTTAGCAAAACAATTAACACAAGTTTATTACAGTCTTCCTCCAAAGGATTGTGCTGTGTGTGAGTCTGGACCTGGTGATCTTAAAGATAACTGTGTCCATATTAGTTAAGTAGCTTGAAGTTTGTCTCTAACTATCTTGTCTCTCTCTCTCTGCTGCTGCTGCTGCTGTTAAGTCGCTTCAGTCGTGTCCGACTCTGTGCGACCCCATAGAGGGCAGCCCACCAGGCTCCCCCGTCCCTGGGATTCTCCAGGCAAGAACACGGGAGTGGGTTGCCATTTCCTTCTCCAATGCATGAAAGTGAAAGTGAAGTCGGCCAGTCGCGTCTGACTCCTAGCGACTCCATGGACTGCAGCCCACCAGGCTCCTCCATCCATGGGATTCATGATCAGCCAGCAGATAGTAATTTCAACTAGGTTGGGGCAGGGTGGAATATGGGGAGTAGTGGTCTTCAATAATTGTTTGTAATTAAATCCAACAAACATTTATGGTGCACCTTTGTGTGCTGAGATGTTGACTATATATATGTTTCTTTTGTGAAAATAGTTTATTTTATTTTTGGTTGTGCTGGGTCTTCGTTGCTGCATGCAGGGTTTCTCTACTTGAAGTGAATGGGGGCTACTCTTTGTTGCAGTGCAAGATCTTCTCATTGTGGTGGCTTCTCTTGTTGCGGAGCACAGGTTCTAGGTACCAGGGCTCAGTAGTGGTGGCATATGGGCTTAATTGCTTCGAAGCACGTGGAGTCTTCCTGGACCAGGGATCGAACTCGTGTCCCCTGCGTTGGCAGGCGATTCTTATCCACTGTACCACCCCTATGATTGGCTTAGTGGTACAGACTTCTGTATGAACACTAGTTTTCATTTCTCTTGGCTAAATACTCAGGAGTGGAATTGCTGGGTCATGTGGTATGTTTAATTATGTAGGAAGCTGCCAAACTGATTTTCAGAACAACTATATCATCTTGCATCCCCATTAGCAATGCATAAGAATTGCTATTTTTCCATATCTTTCATAGCATTTAAGATTGTCAGTGTTTTAAAACTTTAACCTGACAAAACTGATAGCTTTGTCATGGTATCTCATTGTTAATGATGTTGAACACTTTTTTTGTATACTTATTTGCCATCTACATATCCTCGTAGTGAAGTGCCTGTTCAAACGCGGGTTCAGTGCCCATTTTTTTAATGAAGTTGTTTGTCCTTGTAGTCTTGAGTTTTAAGATTTCTTGGTAAAGTCTTGAAACATGTTCTTTACTGAATACATGGCTTACAAATATATTTTTTCTCAGTATGTAGCTTGTCTTCATTCTCTTGACTGTGCCTTTCATGTAGCAAAAGATTTTAATTTGATAACGTTCAGTATTTTTACAGTGTATTTTGAATTTCATATAAAAGAACTCTTTGAATTCTAGATCACAAAAGTTTTATTCTATTTTATCCCTAAAAGTTTTAGTTTCATCTTCTCCATTTAGACCAATAATCCATTTTGAGTAAATTGTTGTATAATTCAGCATATTTAAGTGGAAGTATTTTGTTTTATATAAGGGAATCCTATTGCTCCAATCCCATTAGTTGAAAATATTATGCTCTCTCCACTGAATTTCTTTTGCACTACTGTTAAAAATCAAGGGTCATATTTGGGTAAATCTACTTTGGACTTTCTACTTTGTTTCATTGATTTATGTATCTTTTCCTTCACTGACACTACATTGTCTAGATACTTTTAACTTTATAAAAGGCCTTAAAATCATATGGTGTAATTTCTCCAACCTTATTCTTTTCCAAAAGTGCCTTAGTTATTCTTATTTATTTAATTCCTACCATAAATGTTAGAATAAATGTTACCATAAATGTTAGAATCAGCTTTTCTTTGTCTTTAAATGTCCTGCTAAAGTTTTTTTTTAATTGAGTTAAATCTGTAGATCAATTTCTTATTCTTTACTACACTGAGTCTTTGAATCCGTGAAGACAGTATTTCTTTCTATTTCTTTTGGTCATCACCATTTTGAACACACATCCTATATTTGTTTGTTAGATTTATATCTAACTATAGGTATAAATACTTATTTTTTAGAGCTATTGTACATGGAATTTTAAAATCCTGTTTCCAACTGTACATTGGTAATACATAGAAATAGGATTAATTTTTATGAGTTCAATCATTTTGAGTTTATTGAGACTTGAATTTGTTTTTGTTGCCTGACATACTATCATGAAGAATATTCCATATGCACTTGAGAAAAATATGTAATCTGCTGTTTTGGTCTTCTGTAGCATTGGAGAAGGAATTGGCAACCCACTCCAGTGTTCTTGCCTGGAGAATCCCAGGGATGGGGGAGCCTGGTGGGCTGCTGTCTATGGGGTCACACAGAGTCCGACACGACTGAAGCGACTTAGCAGCAGCAGCAGCAGCAGATGTCTTTTAGACATAGTTGGTTCACAGCATCATTCAAATCTTCTGTTTTTAAACTGATCTTCTGTCTAGTTGTTTTATCTCTTCTTTGGAATGGGGTATTGAAGTTTCCAACTGTTACTGTAAAACCATTTCTTCTTTCAATTACATCAGTTTTTGCTTCATATATTTTGTGGTTCTTTTGTTAGAGGCATATGTTTATAATTAGTATATCTTGACATGTTGATCTTTTTGTCAACATGTATTGATAATGCCTTTCTTTGTCCTGTAACAATTATTGTCTTCAAGTCTATGTTCCCTGATATTAGTATAGCCACCCCAGTTTTCTTTTGGCATTTTTTGCATTGCATAGAATTTACTTCTATTTTCAGTCTACTTGTGTCCTTGGATTTAAAGTGAGCTTCTTTTTAGCAACATATATTTAGATCATTTTAAAATATCTATTCTCAGGGCATTCAGGCCAGATCCTTACTCTAAGCGATGCAGCCCGCGCCGCGCCTCTCTGCCCAGCCCCCGCTTGCTAGTGGCGGGTGCAGGCATCTGCGCGGCTTCTCCGCTGGGGGAGTTACCGCTGGGCTCGTAATCTGTGGGGTTTAATTGTTTATTTATTTTCCCTCCCTGTTATGTTGCCCTCTGTGCTTCTAAGGCTCGGCACAGACTCGGCAGTGAGAGTGTTTCCTGGTGTTTGGAAACTTCTCTCTTTTTAAGACTCCCTTCCCGGGACGGAGCTCCGTGTCCCTCCCTCTTTTGTCTCTTTTTTTGTCTTTTATATTTTTTCCTACCTCCTTTCGAAGACAATGGGCTGCTTTTCTGGGTGCCTGATGTCCTCTGCCGGCTTTCAGAAGTTGTTTTGTGGAATTTACTTGGCGTTTAAATGTTCTTTTGATGAATTTGTGGCAGAGAAAGTGGTCTCCCTGTCCTATTCCTCTGCCATCTTAGCTCCTCCCTATTCTTCCAATCTCTCTCTTTTTTTAAATGTATTGATTTATTTATCTTTATTTTTGGCTGTGCTATGTCTTTGCTGCTGTACTGGGGCTTTCTCCAGTGGTTGCAAGCTGAAGCTACTCCAGCTACTCCAGCTGCTTAGTTGCAACACAGCGGTTTCTCTTGTTGAGCACAGGCCTGGATGCAGGCCCTTCAGTAGTTGGGGTTCTCAGGCTCAGTTGCCTGGAGGCACGTGGAATCTTCATGGATCAGGGATAGAACCCATATTCCCTGCATTGGCAGATGGATTCGTAACTACTGGACCACGAGGAAAGTCCACTAATCTCTTCTCTTTCCCTGGAGGGTTCAATCCATTTACAGTTCATGTAATTATTGATAAGAAAATATTTATTTCTGCAATTTTGCTGCTTGTTTTCTGTCTTATTGTCTTTTTATTCCTCAGTTACTCCACTACTGCCTTGCTCTGTGGGTGATTTTTTTCCTAGTTTACTGTTCTGATTCCCATCTTGTTTCTTTTTCTGTATACTTTAAAAGGTGTTTGTTTTTATTTATTTATTTTTGATACCTTTTAGTCTGATTGAGGTGCTGTAACAAAATCTCATAGACTATGTGGCTTAAACAACAGCCATTTATTTTTCACAGTTACAGAGACTGAAAAGCACAATGTCAAGGTGAAGATACTGGCAATGAGTTCCTGATGAGAGTTCTCTTCCTGGCTTGCAGATGGCCGGCTTCTAGTTCTTTCTTCACATGGTGGGAAAAAGAGAGAGACAGAGAGAGAGGAGGGGAGAAGGAGCACACTCTGGTCTCTTCTTATAAGGATATAAACCTCATCAAGAAGACCTCAGCCCCATGACCTAATCTAATTACCTTCCAAAGATCCCATCTCCAAATGCCAATCACATTGGGAGTTAAGGCTTCAACATATGAATTTTGGGGACACACAATTCAGTCCATAATAATAGTTATCCTGGGGTTACAGTTAGTATCTTAAATTGTAAGAATTAAGTTAAAAAAAAAAAAAAACAACTTGTAAGAATCAAGTTTGAATTATTACCAAGCTACTCTCAATAGTATATAAAAACTCCAATCCTTTACAACTCCATCTCCTCCCTTTATGATGTTATTTTTACATCTTTATACACCAGGGATCAATTAACATGGCATATATAATTATGTTTTAATTATCTTACAGTCATGTAGAAAAAAAGAGAAGTTATAAACAAAACATGCAATTCTACTGGTTTTTATATTTATCTGTTTATTATGTAGATACATTTACTGTTGTGTTGTTTATTTCTTCATATGGTTTCGAGTATCCCTTTATCTTGTAGCCTGGAGGACTCCCTTCAGCATGACTTATAGTGCAGGTCTACTAGTAATAAGCTCCCTCTGTCTTTATCTGGCAATGTGCTAATTTCTTTTTTTAAAGGATGGTTTTGCTAGACATAGAATTATTGGTGAAATTCTTTTCTTTCAGCCCATTAAATATTTCACCCTGGCACTGCAGGCTGCAGGTTCAATTCCTGGCCTGGGAATTCAGATCCCACATGCCACCTGGTATGGCAAAAAAAAAAAGGTAAATATGTCATCCAACTGCCTTCTGGCTTCCAGTTTCCACAGAAAAATGGGCTATGAATTGCACACAATGTTTCCTGTATGTGATGAGTCACTTTATCTTGCTGCTTTCTAGATTCTCTCTTTGTCTTGGGGATTTGACAATTTGACTCTCCCTGGTGGCTCCGATGGTAAAGAATCTGCCTGCAGTGCAGGAGACCTGGGTTTGATCCCTCAGTTGGGAAGATCCACTAGAGAACAGAATGGCAACCCACTCCAGTATTATTGCCTGGAGAATCCCATGGACAGAGGAGCCTGGCGGGCTACAGTCCATGGGGATCACAAAGAATTGAACACGACTCGGTGACTAACACTTTGACTTCTTAAACTGGATGTCAATTGATCTACCTGTACTTTTAATCTTTAAAATTTCTATTTTTTTCATTTCTATAATTTCTACTAATATTCTGTATTTGGTGAGACACAGTCTCCTGGCTCCTATAGTTCTTTCTCCATGATTTCCTTTGGTTTGAGCAGATTTAAGAGAGTTGATTTAATGTCTATGTCTAGTGAATCTAAATGCCTATGTGTCCTCATGGACAGTCTATTAATTTCTTTTTTCTCCCCTGTAGATGAGCCATGCTTCCATGTTTAGTCACATGTTTTGAATTCTTTTGGTTTGTTTAGATCTGGAGATTTTTAATATTAACATGTGGCAACTCTGGAAATGAGATTTTCCTCCTCCCAAGGGTTTGTTTTTGCTGCTACTTGTTGGCTGTTGCTGTTTGCTTGTTTTGTGACTTCCCAGACAATTTTGGTGAAGTTTGTATTATTTGTTATGTGAAGAAATCTGTGTTCCATTAACTTTGGGGTCACCTGTTGTTTTAACAGTGTTTCTTTCAATGTTCGGAAGAAAAAGAAAAGATAAAAAAATACTCTCTTAGTCTTTGCAGATTAGTTCTGTGTTGCAGCACTCCTTCAGTTCTTAGCCAGGTTGCTTACAATTTTGCCTCAACCTTCACTCAAAGCTTGCTCAGAGCCTGAAGGCCAATCAGAGATGAAAGCCTGGAGTCTTTTCAGGCCTTTTTTATCTTTAGCACATACGCAGTATTGACACTATGTATATCTGATTCCGTGGTATGCACAGGAGCCTTTAAAAATTCCCTTACCCCTAAATATCATTTTTCCCAATCTGTTGTTTCCTTGGCTTCTTGGTTTGTTTGTTGCTTGTCCCTTTAGCTCTTTGAGCCTATTGAAGAGAGTTGGTTTAATGTCTATACCTGCTGCTGCTGCTGCTGCTGCTGCTAAGTCGCTTCAGTCGTGTCCGACTCTGTGCAACCCCGTTGACAGCAGCCCACCAGGCTCCCCTGTCCCTGGGATTCTCCAGGTAAGAATACTGGAGTGGGTTGCCATTTCCTTCTCCAAAGCATGAAAGTGAAAAGTGAAAGTGAAGTGGCCCAGTCATGTCCGACTCTTCTCGGCCCCATGGACTTCAGCCTACCAGGCTCCTCTGTCCATGGGATTTTCCAGGCAAGAGTACTGGAGTGGGTTGCCATTGCCTTCTCCATGTCTATACCTAGTAAGTCTAAATGCCTAGGTGTCCTCATGGACAGGGTCTATTAATTTCTTTATTTTCCCCTGTGGATGAGACATTAATTGTTAATTGTTTGTTACTATTATCCCTAGCCCATGGCTGCTACAGCCAATATTTCTGCCTTGAAATACACATAGCAAAAGCCTCCTGATTAGCCACCTTATCACTAGAAATGCTTTGAATCAAGCAAAATAAAGACAAGCCCTTCAGGGAGCCACTAGACAGGCTGAAACTCAACAGCCAAAATTCCTAGAAAATTCTTTGAGAAATTCTGCATTGCTCCCTCTGGCCACTAGCATCCTGTACCAGGAATGTGGGTACAATCCTCACAACTGGCACCACACATGGGGTACAGGGCATGGTAGGTAGCAATTTGACTCACCATAGCTGTATCTTACTGCAAAGCAACAGCTTCTTTCCTTATCAAGCTTTCCCCTGATTGTAAATTTTTACTAGACAGCAGAGTTCTGCAAAAAAAAAAAAAATGATCCTGACAGCTTTTACCAGCTCGTCAGCTTTTTTTTTTTGTAAAGGGACAGCATTACTGTGGTATTTTTGTCTATTCATTTTTTAAAAATCTTTTTTATTTATCTGTTTGAGATTGGATTACTTCTGTTTTTCAAGTTCACTTTATCTTTCCTCTGTCATCTACTCCATTCTGCCACTGAACTCATCCACTGAGTTCTTTTTTTCTTAAGTAGACTTTCTTTTTTAGAGAAGTCGTAGGTTCACAGCAGAATTGAGCAGAAAGTACAAGAGTTTTATGCTTCTCCTTCTATCAACACCCTTCCCCCACGCCAGAGTGGTGCATTTGTTACAATCAGTGAATCTGTTTTGACACATCATTATCCACTGAAGTCCATGGTTTACATCACGGTTGACTCTTGGTGTTGTACATTCTATGGGTTTTGAAAAATATATAATATTATGTGCTCATCATTACAATATCATACAGAATTGTTTCATTGCCCTAGGAATCCCCTGTGGTTTGCTTACTCACCCCGACCTCCTTCCTAGTCCCTGGCCACCACTGATCTTTTTACTGTTTCTAAAGTTTTTGCTTTTCCAAAATGTCTTATAGTTGGAATCATACAGATTTTCAGATTTGGCTTCTTTTATTTAGTAATGGCTTAAAGCTCAACATTTAGAAAACTAAGATCATGGCATCTGGTCCCATCACTTCATGGCAAATAGATGGAAAACAGTGTCAGACTTTACTTTTGGGGGCTCCAAAATAAAATCACTGCAGATGGCGATTGCAGCCATGAAATTAAAAGATGCTTACTCCTTGGAAGGAAAGTTATGACCAACCTAGATAGCATATTAAAAAGCAGAGACATTACTTTGCCAACAAAGGTCTGTCTAGTCAAGGCTATGGTTTTTCCAGTGGTCCTGTATGGATGTGACAGTTGGACTGTGAAGAAAGCTGAGCACCAAAGAATTGATGCTTTTGAACTGTGGTGTTGGAGAAGACTCTTGAGAGTCCCTTGGACTGCAAGGAGATCCAACCAGTCCATTCTAAAGGAGATCAGTCCTAGGTGTTCATTGTAAGAACTGATGCTAAAGCTGAAACTCCAATACTTTGGCCACCTCATGCGAAGAGTTGACTCATTGGAAAAGCCTCTGATGCTGGGAGGGATTGGGGGCAGGAAGAGAAGGGAACGACAGAGGATGAGATGGCTGGATGGCATCACCGACTTGATGGACGTGAGTCTGAGTGAACTCCAGGACTTGGTGATGGACAGGGAGGCCTGGTGTGCTGCGATTCATGGGGTCACAAAGAGTCAGACACAACTGAGTGACTGAACTGAACTGAACACATATAAGAGTGTTCTACATCTCCCCCACACCCCCGCCCCATGTCTTTTCATAGCTTGATAACTCATTTCTTCAGTTCAGTCGCTCAGTAGTGCCTTATACCTGCTACTATTTACTCTTCAGAGACCTGAAATAACTTCCTCACATTACTATTTCATGTTTGAAAGCTGTATTCAGTGGGAGAGTCAGATAGAATATGCTTACTTCATTTTACCTAGAGCAAGAACCCTCACCTATTCCTAAAATTAATTTTTAATTTATTGCACGTGTTGACTAAATTGATGTGATTTACATATTGGATTGCTTTTCTTGTGAGAAATGGCTGAAGTTACTCTTTATATATCAACACTTTCAAAATTAACTGACCTAATTTAAAATAACTCATTTTCATTCAGTAAAAGAACTATTTGTGAATTATTACTTTGCTGATATAAATTCACGAATAATTTTATTGATTACAATAATGGATTATTTTTGAGTATTTACTATGCCCTTTACATGGGTTTTCTCATTATTTAATTTTCACAGTTTTATGTGATGTATGTCCTGAGTTGTACAGAATCCCCCAAAAGCTCATGCTCACCCAAGCCCTCAGTGTGTGATCTTATTTGGAAATAGAACTTTTGCAGATATAATTAGTTTAGTCATAATGATATAAAATAACTAATTTACAAAACAGAATATAGAAATAGATTTTATTTACAATACAGAGTATAGACTTACAGATATACAAAACAAACTTCTGGTTACCAGAGGGGATAGTGGGATGGGAGGAGACAAATTAGGAGTTGAGGATTAATGTGCACAGCACTACTCTGTGTAAAAATAGATAAAAAACAAGTACTTGCTGTATAGCACAGTATAGCACAGAGGACTATATTCAATGTCTTATAATATTCTATGATCAAATATATATGTCCATATATATATATGAAACTGAATCACTTTGCTGTATACTGAAGCTAACACAACAGTGTGAGTTAACTATAATTTTTTAAAAAGTAAAACAAAAAAAGAGAGAGAGATAAAGGCATAATGGATTAGACTGAACTATAATCCAATGACTGAAGTTATAAGAAAACAGATGCAGACACTTGAGGAAGAATGTCGCGTATTGATGGGGCAGGGATTGGAGTGTGTATCTACAAGTCAAAGATCACCACAGATTGTTGGCAAGCCTCCCTCATAGCTCAGTCAGTTAAGAATCTGCCTGCAATGCAGGAGACTCGGGTTTGATTCTTGGGTAGATAAGATCCCCTGGAGAAGGAAATGGCAACTGACTCTAGTATTCTTGCCTGGAGAATCCCATGGACAGAGGAGCGTGGTGGGCTGCAGTCCATGGGGTCGCAAGACTTGGACACAACTAAGTGACTTTCATTAAGAAGAAAAGGGTTTCTATCTAGAGCCTGCCTTCAGAGGGAGTACAGGCCCGCGGAAATCTTAGTTTTGGACTTTCAGACTCCAGAATTGTCAACAAATAAATTGATTTTGTTTTAAGCTACTCAGTTTGTGGTAATCTATAATGGCCACCTACAGAAACTGATGCAGTTGGTGATATTTGTACAGGAAGGGTCTTGAGATCAACATGATTTACTTGTCAAAAACTACTGAATAACAGGAAGAATTGTCAGTCTGACTCCAGAGCTCACGCTTTTATCTAATGCCCTCCAGTAACCCTAATGGAACTGTACTGTTGACAGAATCAATCAGCCTCAGAAGATCTTTTAAAGACCGTGTGCTAATGACTAACTTACCTGACAGAAAGAGTGCCTGAAGAACTATGGACAAAGGTCTGTCACATTGTAGAGAGGGAGTAATCAAGACCATCCCCAAGAAAAACAAATGCAAAAAGGCAAAATGATTGTCTGAGGAGGCCTTACAAAGAGCTGAGAAAAGAAGAGAAGTGAAAGGCAAAGGAGAAAAAGAAAGATATACTCTCCTACATGCAGAGTTCCAAAGAATAGCAAGGAGAGAGAAGAAAGCCTTCAGAACTGATCAATGCAAAGAAATAGAAGAAAACAATAGAATGAGAAAGACTAGAGATCTCTTCAAGAAAATTAGAGATACCAAAGGAATATTTCATGCAAAGATGGGCTCAATAAAGGACAGAAATGGCATGGACCTAACAGAAGCAGAAGATGTTAAGAAGAGGTGGCAAGAATACACAGAAGAACTATGCCAAAAAGTTCTTAATGACCCAGGTAACCACAATGGTGTGATCATTCACCTGAAGCCAGGAGTCCTGGAGTGTGAGGTTAGGTGCGCTTTGGGAAACATCACTATGAATAAAGCTAGTGGAGGTGATGGAATTTCAGTTGAGCTATTTCATCTGAAAGATGATGTTGTGAAAGTGCTAAGTTCATGTATGCCAGCTAATTTGGAAAACTCAGCAGTGGCCACAAGACTGGAAAACATCAGTTTTCATCCCAATCCCAAAGAAAGGCAATACCACAGAATGTTTAAACTGCCACACAATTGCACTCATCTCACACACGCTAGCAAAGTAATGCTCAAAATTCTCTAAGCCAGGCTTCAACAGTACGTGAACTGAGAACTTCCAGATGTTGAAGCTGGATTTAGAAAAGACAGAGGAACCAGAGATCAAACTGCCAACATCCATAGGATCATAGATAAAGCAAGAGAATTCCAAAAAAAAAAAAAAAAAAATCCACTTCTGCTTCATGAGCTATGCTAAAGCTTTTGACTATGTGGATCACAACAAACTGAGGAAAATTCCTCAAGAGATTGGGATACCAGAGGCACCTTAACTGCCTCCTGAGAAATCTGTATGTGAG
>NW_011494887.1:397716-403724 GCF_000754665.1 Bison bison bison
AGAAATATCAATCACCTCAGATATGCAGATGACACCACCCATATGGCAGAAAGTGAAGAGGAACTAAAGAGCCTCTTGATGAAAGGGAAAGAGGAGAGTGAAAAAGTTGACCTAAAACTCAACATTCAAAAAAACTAAGATCATGGCATCCGGTCCCATCACTTCATGGCAAATAGATGGGGAAAGAATGGAAACAGTGACAGACTTCATTTTCTTGGACTCCAAAATCAATGCATGTGGTGACTGCAGCCATGAAATTAAAAGATTCTTGCTCCTCAGAAGAAAATCTATGACAAATTTAGATAGCATATTAAAAAGCAGAGACATTACTTTGCTGACAAAGGTCCATCTAGTCAAAGCTTTGGTTTTTTCCAGTAGTCGTGTATGGATGTGAGAGTTGGACTATAAAGAAAGCTGAATGCTGAAGAATTGATGCTTTTGAACTGTGGTGTTGGAGAAGACTCTTGAGTCCCTTGGACTGCAAGGAGATTAAACCAGTCAAAGAGCTGAGAAAAGAAGAGAAGTGAAAGGCAAAGGAGAAAAGGAAAGATATACCCTCCTACATGCAGAGTTCCAAAGAATAGCAAGGAGAGAGAAGAAAGCCTTCAGAACTGATCAATGCAAAGAAATAGAAGAAAACAATAGAATGAGAAAGACTAGAGATCTCTTCCAGAAAATTAGAGATACCAAGGGAACATTTCATGTAAAGACAGGCTCAATAAAGGACAGAAATGGCAAGGACCTAACAGAAGCAGAAGATGTTATGAAGAGGTGGCAAGAATACACAGAAGAACTAACTACACCAAAAAGGTCTCAATGACCCAGGTAGCCACAATGGTGTGATCATTCACCTGAAGCCAGGAGTTCTGGAATGTGAGGTCAGGTGAGCCTTGGGAAACATCACTATGAATAAAGCTAGTGGAGGTGATGGAATTTCAGTTGAGCTATTTCATCCTAAAAGATGATGTTGTGAAAGTGCTATGTTCATGTATGCCAGCTAATTTGGAAAACTCAGCAGTGGCCACAGGACTGGAAAACATCAGTTTTCATCCCAATCCCAAAGAAAGGCAATACCACAGAATGTTTAAACTGCCACACAATTGCACTCATCACACATGCTAACAAAGTAATGCTCAAAATTCTGTAAGTCAGGCTTCAAGAGTACATGAACTGAGAACTTCCAGATGTTGAAGCTGGATTTAGAAAAGGCAGAGGAACCAGAGATCAAACTGCCAACATCCATAGGATCATAGATAAAGTGAGAGAATTCCCCCCAAAAATCAACTTCTGCTTCATGAACTATGCTAAAGCTTTTGACTATGTGGATCACAACAAACTGTGGAAAATTCTTCAAGAGATGGGAATACCAGAGACACCTTAACTGCCTCCTGAGAAATCTGTATGTGAGTCAAGAAGCAACAGTTAGAACCAGACATGGAACAACAGACTGGTTCCAAATTGGGAAAGGAGTATGTCAAGGCTGTATATTGTCACCCTGCTTATCTAACTTATATGTAGAGTACATCATGCGAAATGCTGGGCTGGATGAAGCACAAGCTGGAATCAGGAGAAATATCAATCACCTCAGATATGCAGATGACACCACCCTTATGGCAGAAAGTGAAGAGGAACTAAAGAGCCTCTTGATGAAAGGGAAAGAGGAGAGTGAAAAAGTTGGCTTAAAACTCAACATTCAAACACTCAAACATGGTATCTTGTCCCATCACTTCATGGCAAATATATGGGGAAACAATGGAAACAGTGACAGACTTTATTTTCTTGGGCTCCAAAATCAATGCATATGGTGACTACAGCCATGAAATTAAATGATGCTTGCTCCTTGGAAAAAAAGTTATGACCAATCTAGACAGCATATTAAAAAGCAGAGACATTACTTTGCCAACAAAGGTCCATCTAGTCAAAGCTATGGTTTTTCCAGTAGTCATATATGGATGTGAGAGTTGGACTATAAAGAAAGCCGAGTGCCGAAGAAGTGAGGCTTTTGAACTGTGGTGTTGGAAAGGATTCTTGAGAGTCCCTTGGACAGCAAGGATATCCAACCAGTCCATCCTAAATGAAATCAGTCATGAGTATTAGTTGGAAGAACCAATGCTGAAGCTGAAACTCCAATCCTTTGGCCACCTGATGCAAAGAACTGACTCATTGGAAAAGACCCTGATGCTAGGAAATATTGAAGGCAGGAGGATAAGGGTATGAGAGGATGATATGTTTGGATGGCATCACCAACTTAATGGATATGAATTTGAACAAGCTCTGGGGGTTGGTGATGAACAGTGAAGCCTAGTGTGCTGCAGTCCATTGGGTCGCAGAGAGTCAGACAGGACAGAAGGACTAAACTGAACTGAATGACTAATTCAATCAAATTCATCAGTTAAAATCAATCAGCCACAAAGAAGTACTTTAAATATACCTGGGAAATGACTATCTCAAACAAGTCTTGATTAAATGAAAATAAATTCAGACCTTCATATATATATATATATGTATATATGATGCTTATAATGTGAACTAGAAACTATTATTATCATTGTAGTCTGTTATAGAAAAATCCTTGCATTTGATCAGATCAAAGATAAAAGTTTATCTGTTTCCTGGATAGCTAATATCAATAATCATTTTTACAACAAAAACGGTAATAAAAATATCTTGTGTATATGATATGTCAGGTGCTTTGAAAGTAGCTCAGTTGGGTCTGACTCTTTGCGACCCTGTGGACTATACCATCCATGGAATTCTCCAGGCCAGAATTCTGAAGTGGCTAGCCGTTCCCTTCTCTGAGGGGTCTTCCCAACCCAGGGACTGAACCCAGGTCTCCTGCATTGCAGGCGGATTCTTTACCAGCTGAGCCACCAGGGAAGCCCAGCGAAAGTCAGTCAGTGCTTTACATGGTCCCATGTACTAATTATTTAGTGGTGCTATTGGTCAAGGACCACTAGGAAAATATCTGTAGACAAATGAAGTCAGCATCATAAGCTTCCTGTGGCAAGACTTGCAATCTGCGGCGAAGCACAGGATATATTAGAAAGGGCTCATTGTAGGAACTGGGCATCTGCTAGGTAATTTGGGGGGGCAGGCTTGAGGATGCAGGTGTGTATGTGCATGCGAGCGTGCGTGCACCTTCATAAAGGGAGTATAGTGATTGGGTACTTTAACAATTTTTATCTAGGAAGCAGAAAGAACAGAATGTGGCTAAAGCTGCCACTGGGAAAAAAGTAGGAGTTGCTCACTAGCTGAAGGTGGGATATTTGGTAAATTTTGTGATTGCCTAATGACTCTTGTTATTGTTTGGTTGCTAAGTCATGTCCAACTTCGTGACCCCATGGACTACACAGCATGACAGGCTTCCCTTCCTTCATTATCTCTAGGAGTTTGCTCAAACTCATGATCATTGAGTTGCTGATGCCATCCAACCATCTCATCCTCTTTTGCCCCCTTCCCTCAATCTTCCCCAGCCTCAGGTTCTTTTCCAATGAGTCAGTTCTTTGCATCAGGTGGACAAAGGATTGGAACTTCAGCTTCAGTATCAGTTCTTCCAATGAATATTCAGGGTTGATTCCCTTGAGGATTGACTGGTTTGATCTCCTTGCAGTACAAAGGACTCAAGAGTCTTCTCTAACACCACAGTGGGAAAGAATCAATTCTTCAGCACTCAGCTCTAGCATCTCTTCTCAGGCACAGTCATGTGATGAACTTAGTTTCTTCTTATTCCATGAAGAGTCCTTATTTGATTTTGATAATCTGAAATCATTTAGACTTAGTAGGAGAGCAGTATTGCCTAGCAGTAGAAATAAGGCCAGCTCGCAACTGATAGGTAGAGGGCTGGTTTTTGTTTTTTTCTTTTTTCATTCCCTACTTTTGGACAAAGACCAACAAAGTCAGGCTGCTGCTGCTGTTGTTCAGTTGCTCAGTCGTGTCTGAGTCTTTGTGACCCCATGAATGGCAGCACGCCAGGCTTTCATGGAATGTTAATCTTTGACATTCAGAACTTTCCACACTGTCAGAATTCTTCTGGTTAGATTGTTTGGGGAATGTTACCTTTAAGTTGGACAAGGGTTGGTCCCTCCTGATCTTCTCTTGTAGAATGAATTTTTGAATCGTCTGATATTAAAGTGCTATATAGTTTTATTTAAGACTAGACAGGATACACTGATCAACTGCAATTCAGGCAATTATCAGAAATTTTTTTAATCAGTTTGTTATAGACTGTTCATCAAAGGGTCTAGATGACTAAACCCAAGTCTCAAAACTGTGCTTAAAAATCTCGTTGGGTCTATTGTAGCATTTGTGTATGTGCATCATGGTAGATTTGTTCTGGCATAAACCCTCTCTTGGTTAGTCAAGAAGAAGTCAAGGGATATGTGACTGTCTCTGAATTTAAACCATTTAAATTAAGGGACATGAATTTGAGCAAGTTCCAGGAGATAGTGGAGGACAGAGGAGTGAGGCACGCTACAATCTGCGGGGTCACAAAGAGTCAGACAAGACTTAGGGATTGAATGACAACAATGGGCCTCTAGTAGTACTAGTAACTTTGGGGGGAAGGAGGGCACAGATTCTATGGACAGTAAAATTTTGTTCATCTCAACAGGAGTGCTTATCTTAACTGGGCCTTAAGGGTAGACATATTTTGAGTGAAGTTAACCAGTTCCTACCAAGCAGGATACTGTGACTCTGAGGAGAGCACACTGACCATTGCAGTGAGGGTGGTTCCTGTTTCTCAGTAAACTAGGTTTGGTGGGCAGGGTTTAATGATCTCACAGGAAGCATTGGTTTATGTGGATGTGAAGTCCAGTTTTTACAAGGTTGATGGTTGGATTCATAGTATGAGATTCATATTATGAACATGGATTTATTATATGAGATTCATGTTATGAACATGGATTCTCATAATTTCTCTAGTATGAGAGAAATTTTAGATGAAGTCTGCATAAGGAAGTCTATCCTGATTAATTTTTTTTTTCAAATGGCTATTGATCTACCAATTAGATTTACAGCAGTGGCTATGGTCTGAGAAAAATGCATGAGAATGTTTTGTCTCTCCTTAAATGGCACCAGAAGATCACAGGGGTTTAGAAGAAAGAAAATGAAGTTGTAGGATGCTTTTGTCATTTTCCAGGGAACTACAATGTATGCTATGAGGCAAGATTAGTAAAAAAAAAAAATCAGACTCAAAGAAAAAAGGCATGAGTTCCCTGAAATTGAATCTTGTTTCAAAGATTTGAGCAGAAACTGTCTACTGTGTGTAACCATTAGTTTCAGCTGAGGGTTTTGAGTCAACTGTTATTTGAGGGGATTGTCTACTCCTGGGATTGGAATTGGAAAGAAAGGCAATGCCAAAGAATGCTCAAACTACTGCACAATTGCACTCATCTCACATGCTAGTAAAGTAATGCTCAAAATTCTCCAAGCCAGGCTTCAGCAATATGTGAACCGTGAACTTCCTGATGTTCAAGCTGCTTTTAGAAAAGGCAGAGGAACCAGAGATCAAATTGCCAACATCTGCTGGATCATGGAAAAAGCAAGAAAGTTCCAGAAAAACATCTATTTCTGCTTTATTGACTATGCCAAAGCCTTTGACTGTGTGGATCACAGTAAACTGTGGAAAATTCTGAAAGAGATGGGAATACCAGACCACCTGATCTGCCTCTTGAGAAATTTGTATGCAGGTCAGGAAGCAACAGTTAGAACTGGACATGGAACAACAGACTGGTTCCAAATAGGAAAAGGAGTTCGTCAAGGCTGTATATTGTCACCCTGTTTATTTAACTTATATGCAGAGTACATCATGAGAAACGCTGGGCTGGAAGAAACACAAGCTGGAATCAAGACTGCCGGGAGAAATATCAATCACCTCAGATATGCAGATGACACCACCCTTATGGCAGAAAGTGAAGACTAACTAAAAAGCCTCTTGATGCAAGTGAAAGTGGAGAGTGAAAAAGTTGGCTTAAAGCTCAACATGCAGAAAACGAAGATCATGGCATCCG
>NW_011494887.1:404039-420816 GCF_000754665.1 Bison bison bison
ACAAAGTTCATCTAGTCAAGGCTGTGGTTTTTCCTGTGGTCATGTATGGATGTGAGAGTTGGACTGTGAAGAAGGCTGAGCGCCAATAAATTGATGCTTTTGAACTGTGGTGTTGGAGAAGACTCTTGAGAGTCCCTTGGACTGCAAGGAGATCCAACCAGTCCATTCTGAAGGAGATCAGCCCTGGGATTTCTTTGGAAGGAATGATGCTAAAGCTGAAACTCCAGTACTTTGGCCACCTCATGCAAA
The DNA here is from genome assembly GCF_000754665.1 of Bison bison bison. Lineage (NCBI taxonomy): Eukaryota > Metazoa > Chordata > Mammalia > Artiodactyla > Bovidae > Bison > Bison bison. The sequence goes on from NW_011494887.1 coordinate 404,289, forward strand.
GAGTTGACTTATTGGAAAAGACTCTGATGCTGGGAGGGATTGGGGGAAAGAGGAGAAGGGGATGACAGAGGATAAGATGGCTGGATGACATCACTGACTCGATGGACGTGAGTCTCAGTGAACTCCGGGAGTTAGTGATGGACAGGGAGGCCTAGCGTGCTGCGATTCACGGGGTCGCTAAGAGTCAGACACGACTGAGCGACTGATCTGATCTGATCTACTTCTGGGAGATTTCAAAGAACTCTCAGCTTGAGGTCTACCAATGAAATGGAAGTCTGATGATTTACAGAAACTGGGGTAAGTTTTTTAAATGAAAAATATGAATCCAAGGATCACTTCCTTAGAGTTTTATTACCGTGTTAATTATTAACAGTACCTGATAAGGACCTATCTGTTGGAGCCAAGGCAAGTCTCCCTTTGTCATCTTTTCCAGAAGACTCAATCTTCACATTTCACGTCATTCAGAGATTCCTTCTGTGGTTAATTTGGGAAGGCCACTCGTTTCTGTTTAATGATAAGATTAGTAATATCAGCTTGCTGTAAGGCAAAGACAAGGATTAGAGTGAAATTCTAGTCTCTGAGAGTTCTGACAATTTTCAGTTTTAGAATTCCTTGGCTTTCTCCACATTTTTGTAAAGATAAAGGATAAAGATAATGAGTAAAAAGCAAAATTCTTCAAAGTTCTTTAATCATCTGAGAAGAAAAGTTTAGTCTATCTTAAAAATAAGCAAATAATGATTAAAGCATAGTGAGCAGATCAATATTTGCTCTTTTATTTCATGCTAACTGGCAGGATGGCCCAGGTAACTGTTATCTGAGGTGAATTTTCTTATTGAATCTGGGTGCATAAATTGCTTGACAACTGCTAATTTTTGTGTTTAAGTATGAGCTAGTAATAGAGAAAAATTAAATTAGGGTTACCAAAAGGTTCATTATTCTGTTTCTTTGATTACTGAAAGGATTCACAGGGCTCAATTTATACTCACAGGCAACAAATATAACAAAATAAGAGCTATATGTATTATATATTATAGCGACAACCACAGGAGAAGTATATGCACTGGGGGTTGGGTAGGCTGGGGATGTTGGTTTCAGGCTTCCTTACCTCTTCCACCACTGAGTTGCCCAGGATATACTTTGTCTTTAGGTTTTGAACCTTCACTGCCATGTGTGTGAAGCACCTTGGTGCCACCTCGGTGCCAAAGCCTGTTCCAGCTAAGCTGGTTGGTGGCCCAGGCATATTCAAGTGGCATGATCACTCTGAATGGGCAACTTCCAAATCAGGTGCAAGTTATAAATCCAATTATTATTGCTGAACCCTGATGATAGGCTGGTATCTCTGTCTCCAGATTACTCAAATCCATGGTAATAGAAACTTTACTGCTTCTCCTGCTGCTGCTGCTAAGTCACTTCAGTCGTGTCCGACTCTGTGCGACCCCATAGATGGAAGCCCACCAGGCTCCCCCGTCCCTGGGATTCTCCAGGCAAGAACACTGGAGTGGGTCGCCATTTCCTTCTCCAGTGCATGAAAGTGAAGTTGCTCAGTCGTATCTGACTCAGTGACCCCATGGACTGCAGCCTACCAGGCTTCTCCATCCATGGGATTTTCCAGGCAAGAGTACTGGAGTGGGGTGCCATTGCCTTCTCTGGAAACTTTACTAGGTTGGTGCAAAGGTAATTGTGGTTTGGGGCCGTGAATTTTAAATCATTATAACTAGGCTCAAACACATCTTTATTAATCAAAATGGGAACCATTACAATCAACACATTTTTGCCAGTGAGAAATATCTTGTTTATTCCTGTAGCATAAAAAAATCTATGTTTGGGGATTTGATGAACTCTTGGAAAACGTTTTTTGCCTCCTGTTGGTTGTGGAAGTATTTTCCCTTCAAAAAATTGTTGAGATGCTTGAAGAAGTGGTAGTCAGTTGGTGAGAAGTCAGGTGAATATGGCGAATGAGGCAAAACTTTGTAGCCCAATTTATTCAACCTTTGACGCATTGGTTGTGCAGCATGCAGCCATCAGGCTTTGTGAAGAAACAGGCCCTTTTCTGTTGACCAGTGCTGGCTGCAGGTGTTGTAATTTTCGGTGCAGCTCATCAACTTGCTTAGCATACTTCTCAGACATAATGGTTTATCCAGGATTCAGAAAGCTGTAGTGGATCACACACGCAGCAGACCACCAAACAGTGACCATGACCTTTTTTGGGTGCACGTTTGGTTTTGGGAAATGGTTTGGAGCTTCTTCTCAGCCCAACCACTGCACTGGTCATTGCTGATTGTTGTATAAATTCACTTTTCATCACACATCACAATCTGATCAAGAAATGGTTCATTGTTGTTGCATAGAATAAGAGAAGATAACACTTCAAAATGATGATTTTTTTGATTTTCGGTCAGATCATGAGGCAGCCACTTATCAAGCTCTCTCACCTTTCCAGTTTGCTTCAAATGCTGAATGATCATAGAATGGTCAATGATGAGTTCTTTGGCAACCTCTTGTGTGGTTCTAAGAGGATAAGCTTCAGTAATTGCTCTCAGCTGGTCCTTGTGAACTTCTGATGGCCCATCCCTGCACTTCTCATCTTTAAGGTTCTCATCTCTTTTGCAAACTTTCTTGCAACAACACTGCACTGTACACTCATTATCAGTTCCTGGGCCAAATGCATTGTTGATGTTGCCAGTTGACTCTTCGCTGCTGCTTTATGACCTGTTTTGAACTCAAATAAGAAAATCACTTGAATCTGCTTTTTGTCTAACATCATTTCCCTAGTATAAAATAAATATAAAATAAATAGCAAGTAATAAGTAATTTTAAAAAAAAGTGAGAGACCCACATTAAAATGATGTATAAAACAGCCATATTTATTTAAGAATATATTCCAGTACCAAATGGCAAAGTTGAACACTGCAAAACCACAATTACTTTTGCACCAATCTAATACATCATACATCTCTTAGTGTTGCCAAGAGTTACTATCATGCTCCAAGCAGTTCTGGAAATAAGTATTTGGCTAATTCAGATCAGCTGGATTAGTCCAAAGGGACTATTCAAAGGTCCAGATGAGGTTCAGGTAATTTCCTTACACAGGTTAAACAATCAAGGGATTTTTCTTGGGAATTCCCTGGTGATCCAGAGTAGGACTCTGCCATTTTACTGCTGAGAGGCCAGGTTCAATCCTTGGTCTGGGAATTAAGATCCAACAAGCTGTGGTGCATGGCCAAAAACCAAACCAAAACAAAACATACCAATCAAGGGATTTTTCTTGCTCAAGTGTGGAAGGGGATTGTTGGGTTCCAGATGCTACAGCTATGGATAGTTTGATATGTGAAGAAGAATCAATGATGACAATAACTTGTCTCTGGGCCTTTAATTTAATCCCATAAATATATTATAATTATTTCCAACTGACAAGCCATTTAAGTCTAAAATCCAGGAAATCAATCTTTTAATACAGATTTACTAAAAAGCAAAGGTATCACTTTGGCAACAAAGCTCCATATGGTGAAAGCTATGGTTTTTCCAGTACTCATATATGGATGTGAGAGTTGGACCATAAAGGAGGCTGAGAGCTGAAGAATTGATGCTTTTGAACTGTTTTGAACTGTGCTGGAGAAGACTCTTGGGAGTTCCTTGGACAGCAAGGAAATCAAACCAGTCAATCCTGAAGGAAATCTATCCTGAATATTTATTGGAAGGACTGATACTGAAGTTGAAGCTCCAATGCTTTGGCCACCTGATTCGAAGATCTGACTCACTGGAAAAGACCCTGATGCTGGGAAAGACTGAAGACAAAAGGAGAAGGGGGCAGCAGAGGAGATAGCATTAGATACCATTACCAACTCAATGGACATGAATCTGAGCAAACTCCAAGAGACAGTGAAGGACAAGGAAGCCTGACGTGTTGTAGTTCATGGGGTCTCAAGGAGTTGGACATGACTTAGAGACTGAACAACAACTTTACCAGCCCTCTATTTAATAATATGTATGTTTCTTTTAACCTGTATACAATTATTTATATGTACTTATATTAATACATTTTATTTATACATAATTAACCTGGGAATGCAAATTTTCATTTTGATTTATTAGGTTCCCTCCCACCCTCCACTTTTTATTTTTAGTTTTGTAAACAAAAGAGTTTGTATAGCTGTTGTAACTTAATGAAAATTTGGAGAATACCCCAGCAAACCTTATTATTTTTACCTATTTTTTAAATTAAATTTTGTGGTACTCAGTGGTCTTTTCAGGAAACTCAATGACAGGTTGGTCATCAAAAGACATTTTCATTGAAAAAACTGTCCCAGCTTGGTACATCTGAAAGGACTCATGAGACCCCACAGAGTCAAGTTAGGTAATACTTTGATTTAGAGGTGAAGGACAGAGCACAACAAGCAGTGCAGGCAAGCAAGAATGACAAGTTGGAGAAGTGGCCTCCCAGACTCAAGCTCCCCAGGGTACACGTTCACACACACAGCATGCCTGGTGTCCTGGCAGAACCACCAACATCTGAGGGGTATCTTAGCCTTGGCTGAAGCTCAAGACCAAAGTTCCAGAATGGATGTTTATGACTCTGGCCAGCTAACTTAGCTGATTGGGCTAGTTGCACATCATCAGTAAAGAGACTGATCTTGGGGATAGAGCTGATTGCTAAGGGAGTTTCTTTCTTTAACTCACAGACCATAAAATTGACCCCCTTTTTGGCCAAGAGTCAAAAATGTCATCCAGGACTTCCCTGGGTGGTCCAGTGGTAGAGAATCCTCCTTGCAATGCAGGGGACATGGGTTGCATCCCTGGGTCGGGTGGGGCAACTAAGTCTATGTGCCACAGCTACTGAAGCCTGTGGCCCTAGAGCTTCTGCTCTGAAACAAGAGAATTCAAGGCAAGGAGAAGCCTGTGCACTGCAACTAGAGAGTAGCCCCTGCTCTCTGCAACACAGAGAAGTCCTGCACGCAGCCAGGAAGACCCAGCATTGCCCAAAAAACAAAAAATGTCATCTAGGAGATTGAGATAAAAATAGTTTTTTCATTCCACCTGTAAATCGATTGTATTGTCCATATAGTTTTATTTTTCTGAATTTGGGACCCACATTGGAGAAAGGCAAATCAAGAATGTCTAGAGGATAAACGTTCTAACCATAAGACCTAAGTTTCTAGAAGCAAGCACAAGTTATAGGGAATGTTTTATATTGTCCAGGCATTATTTTTAAAGCAAATCACAACCAGAAGCAACCATTTTTAGAAACTGTAACCTGTTTTAAGCAATAAGAAATGTTTTAAAACAATGGTTTCAGGGTTTCCCTGGTAGCTCAGTGGTAAAGAATCCGCTTGCCAAAGCAGAAGACACGGGTTCATTCTCTGGTCCCGGAAGATCCCACACACCGGTGAGCAACTAAGCCCGAACACCAAAGCTATTGAGCCTGTGCTCTGCAACAAGAGTTGGCACTGCAATGAGAAGCCCCTGCTCGCCGCAACTGGAAAAAAAGCCCACACAGGAACGAAGACCCAACACAGCCAAAAATAAGTACGTAAATAACATTTTAAAAAATGGTTTAAGAACATGCCAGAATTAATGAGGTCTAACAGAATACTGTGACAATAAAAAGACATTTTAATAGGAAAAAAAAAGTTCCTTTTTACTATGGCACAAAATAACTTGAGTCATTTTACAGAAAGACAACCCACATTGTAATTTTCTTCTTTGGATCAATAGTCATATAATAATTTGTAATAAAATAACAGATTTATTAACATGTAAGTATTTATATGTAAGTATTAAGACACATAAAGATATATAACTATTCCAATAGATGATAAATATAAAGGCTTTAATTTTAGTCTTAATATATAATTAATTTATAAGCATATTAAATGAAATTATGTTTATTATATTGGGTTTATAACCTTAATCTTGTGCAACAATTTCATTGATGAATAGACAAATTATATTTATTATCTTGTCTTACTATTTGTGCTTTTCTATATTTACTGCTAAGCCTGTAAAGATTACCTCTACATAAAAGGCTGTGCATGTGTGCATGCTCAGTCGTGTCTGTCTCTTTGCGACCCCAGGGACTGTAGCCTACCAGGCTCCTCTGTCCATGAGATAATCCAGGCAAGAATACTGAAGTGGCTTGCCATTTCCTACTCTAGGGGATCTTCCTGACCCAGAGATCAAACCCACATCTCCTGCATCGCCTGCATTGGCAGGCAGATTCTTTACCACTGAGCCCCGTGGGAAGCCATAGCACACATCAAAGCCTAGGAAACCAGAATAAAAACTTGTCAATATTATGTGACTGATAAGTTCTGGTGAGCATCTATTATTTGCCTAGGGCACTTACCATCTTTGGGAGGCAATCTTCCCTCCATCTTTTTGAAGTTTGTTGCTTTGATTAGTCTAGTCATGTGGTTATGATAGAGGCTGCTAATCACAGTATTTTTCCCACTTGCCTGGCCAGTGCCAACTGGTCCAGAGTGTAGGCACATGAAAGTAGCTGCCATCAGGATCACTGCCACAAAGAGGAAGATGATCTGAGAGAATGCAACTGACAAGCAGAGAAAAGCAGTGACAAGTAATGGAGAATGTCCCGCTGGTGTTTGTACTCCCTGATTCAGGCACTCCCAAGGTCCAACCAGCCCTTCTTGCTGCTACATGAACTAGAAGAAAGTACATAAGAGGACTTACAAGGAGAGAGCTGTTAAATATAGGAAATGTACTTGGCAAAAAAAATATATCAGGGTGGTTTTTTTTTAGTAGACAATATGAACATAAACAAGGTTTGAGAGATTCAGAAAATATTTTTGCATTATATAGGATTTAACCCATTACATATGATGCTTGTTTTTGTTGATTAGTTGTTCATTCATATCCGACTCTTTGCAACCCCATGGAGTACAGCCCTCCAGGCTCCGCTGTCCATGGATTTCCCAGGAAAGAATACTGGAGTGGGTTGCCATTTCCTTCTCCAGGGGATCTTCACAACCCAGGGATCCAACTAGCATCTCCTGCATTGGCAGGGGGATTCTCTACTACTGAGTCACCAGGGAGGTCTATGTATAATGCTACCCCTATGCAAAATTCTCTTCCTGGTTTATTCCCAGGTATTTACAGCAAGGGCAGAAAGTAATTCTACATGATTATAGCAGTAAAGTTTATGCGTCTGCATTCTGATAATGCAGTGTGACAATTTCCCTGGGCATTGTTAAGAAAACTTACATAAAACTTGGAAATCATATGGGAGTATTGTTTAAAAGGGGCTTCCTAGGTGGTGCTAGTGGCAAAGAACCCACCTGCCAATGCAGGAGATGCAGGAGACATGGGTTCATTCCGTGAGTCAGGAAGATCCCCTGGAGGACGGCATGGAAACCCACTCCAGTATTCTTGCCTGGAGGACAGAGGAGCCTGGTGGGCTACAGTCCATAGGGTTGCGCAGTCAGGCACGACTGAAGCAACTTAGCATGTGTGCATTGTTTAAAAATTTCCTCCAAGGGTTATTTAATTCTCTAGGACTCTTTACTACTTGATAACAAAGTCTAAGGATTGAATTTATATGTTAACTTGTAGATTTCTGTTAGAAAAAATAACTCCCCAAATTATAGTTGTATTGCTCTGTGGGACATTAACCAGTTTTGTGTCTAAACCTGCAATTTTTTCCTTAATTTTTTAAAATGTCTCTCCTGGTGGATTACTTAAGCCTTTGTTTTTAAAATCTTTGTGGAACCAACTGTACCATTTTATTTGTTCCCTTCTTAATAGGTGAAAGAAATCTTTGATATTATACTTCATATTATACTTACATATTATATATATTATACAATATATATTATTATAGTTCATATTATACTTGTATGAGTCGTATTTTCAACATTTTGAAAATTAGTTTGACAGGATATTTGTGGAGAATAGTCCTGTACTTAAATTTGGTGCCCAAATTTAGGAGTAAAGGTAAATTTGTTTTAAGTGATACACTCAAAAAGTGGTCACTCATTATGTAACACAGGGCTCTGAAAATTAGAAGGGCTTTTTTAGCCACTTTACTCAAGACTTTATGGGAGACTTCTAGAAAGAGCAAGACTATGATGGTAATGTAGCATTTGAGTCTCTCCAAATATAGAAGAAAAATTCCCCATGTTCAAAATCTAGAGACAATAATAATAAAACTCTGTGTGTGTGTCATCTATTTAGGACTTTAATTAGGACTGATATTCCTAACTAAGGAACAGTTTCTCAAAAAAAAAAAAAAATGAAGAACATAATAAACCACTTGAAACAATGAATATTCTTTTTTAGAAAATGATACAAATGAACTTATTTACAAAACAGAAACAGCCTCACAGACTTAGAGAATGAACTTATGCTTACAGGGTTGGCAGGGAGGTGGGGAAGAGGGATAGTTAGGGAGTTTGGGATGGACATGTATACACTGTGATATTTAAAACAGATAACCGACAAGGACCTACTGTATAGCACAGGGAACTCTGCTCAATATTGTGTAACAAGCTAAGCTGGAAAAGAATTTGAAAAAGAACAGATAACATATGTGTATAGCTGAATCACTTTGCTTTACATCTGAAACTAGCACAGCGTTGTTAATCAACTCTCTTCCAATATATTATAAAATAAAGTTTTAAAACTATTGAAAATTCAGATGAAAAGAAATTAAAATGGCCCTTAAACATGTTAAAAGTAGTTCAACTTCTCTCACAGTAATAGAAATGCAAATTAAAACTATATAGATATTATTGTTCACATGTCAGACTGGAAAATATCTGCCCCGTTGAGAGGCTGATATTTCAGAGGAGAAGCAGGCACTGGCACACTTGGGTATACAAGAAGGGTATATGAGAGGTACACCCCTATGTACCTCTAGGGAGGGAAATTTGGCAATGTCCAGAAAAATCACATACACATGTCCTCATCAATCTAGCAACTACTGTCCTGGGAATATAGCCACAGATACAATGGCAAAGACATAAAATTATGTGTGTGCATAAATTATTCATATTCGCAAAACACTAGGAAAAAAATCAAAAGACCTATGTGACAAGGACTATTTTGCTGGCTCCATGGCTGAGTCTTCAGTTGTCTGTTCCAACTTTATTTAACTAGATGCTTCTGGTTGATGATTAGACATCAACCAGAAGACCATGACTTGTATGAACATAAATCTATTGACATACTTTCTTTCCAAATAAATATGATCTTTGGTCAGAGGCACTGCTGTTTGGTAAATAATTACAATATATGAAGATTCTGTAAATATTTCTATTCTGGAAGAAGTGCTGTGAGCAAGGAATGCATGTCTCAGCCAAAGTGTCAAATTTCAATGAGGACACTGTCCCCTCTTTGGTAGAAGGGGTCTGGTGTAGTCAATCCATTACCAATAAAAACAACACAGTCCTCTGGAGAAGAGAGCAATTTCTGCCTTTGTCCTGTTGGGTACTAAGAAATAACAGCTCATTCTCTAGGCATCTATACAACTAGCTGGACATCCCTCCTGAGACTATTCCTCCTTTCACACAAAGTGGGCAACTAGACACATTTGCAACACTCCACCCACTGGGAGGATTTTCTTTCACCTGTATCTTCAGGGCTGCTCTGGAGTAAGACCACTGTATAGCTGTCATCCTGTAAGCAGGCATCTTAACAAGGGTGCATTTTACTGTATTTAAATTATGCTTCAATAAAATTGATTAAAATATATCAGTTGTAACCTCTTCTAAGAGGTTTAATTTTAACTCCATTTACCACTCTCGTGATTTTTATATCATTGTTATCATGTATTTAGAAGACTCTTGAGAGGCCCTTGAACTGCAAGGAGATCAAACCAGTCAATCCTAGAGGAAATCAACCCTAAATATTCATTGGAAGTACCATTGCTGAAGCTCCAATACGTTAGCCACCTGATGTGAAGAACCTGCCTCTTGAAAAGGGCATTTACCTTTGTTTTGGCTTTATATGGGGCTTCCCTTGTGGCTCAGCTGGTAAATAATTTGCCTGCAATGAGGGAGACCTGAGTTTGATCCCTTGGTTGGGAAGATCCACTGGAGAAGGGAAAGGCTACCCACTCCAGTATTCTGGCCTGGAGAATTCCATGGACTGTAGAGTCCATGGGGTCACAAAGAGTCGGACACTACTGAGTGACTTTCACTTGGTTTTATATGATGTTTATTAAGTAAATGTGACATTGATCTGGAGTAAATGTGAACCTATTCCAGGATTTTGGGGCCAAAGGTCAGGTAGCTGAATAAATATAATTGTGAACATTTTTTTTTATAAACTCTGCTGAATAATGTAATGTTGTAGAAGAAGGAAATGTATTGTGGAACATGACCTGCAATAATTCACTTATGTCTATGTCTTTCATAGAAATGAACTCGTAGGGGTGAGTTACATGGTCTGTAAAATTTTGTATTCTCATTGAGTGGCATAGTTTCTACCATATAAAAGAGGCTGAAAAAAAGATTTATTTGAATTCAGTTTACACAGATGGTCTAGCCTTTGAATAATGAAGCCTAGAACTTCAGAGTTGGAATAAACTTTGAAAATATGCTGCAATATTAACAGAATAACACAGAATTAATGTCCTAATTGTTATTCCTAAAATTTTTGGCCTCCTTAATGGTTACAATTGGTTGCCTATATGCAGTCAGTGCCTTTTGATTTTGAAAGAATTGTTGTTCAGTCACATCCAAATCTTTGCAACACCATACACTGCAGCACACCAGGCTCCCCTGTCCTTAACTATCTCCAGGAGTTTGCTCAAATTCATGTCCATTGAGTCTGGGATGCCATCCAAACATCTCATCCTCTGTCGTCCCCTTCTCCTCCCACCTTCAATCTTTCCCAGCATCAGGGTTTTTCCAAATGAGTCAGTTCTTCACATCAGGTGGCCAAAGTATTGGAGTTTCAGCTTCAGCATCAGTTCTTCCAATGAATACTCACAACTGATTTCCTTTAGGATGGACTGGTTTGATCTACTTGCAGTCCAAGGGACTCAAGAGTCTTCTCCAACACCACAGTTCAAAAGCATCAATTCTTCAGCATTCAGCTTTCTTTATAGTCCAACTCTCACATCCATACATGACTACCAGAAAAAAACCAAAGCTTTGACTAGATGGACCTTTGTCAGCAAAGTAATGTCTCTGCTTTTTAATATGCTGTCTAAATTTGTCATAGATTTTCTTCTGAGGAGCAAGAATCTTTTAATTTCATGGCTGCAGTCACCACATGCATTGATTTTGGAGTCCAAGAAAATGAAGTCTGTCACTGTTTCCATTCTTTCCCCATCTATTTGCCATGAAGTGATGGGACCGGATGCCATGATCTTAGTTTTTTTGAATGTTGAGTTTTAGGTCAACTTTTTCACTCTCCTCTTTCCCTTTCATCAAGAGGCTCTTTAGTTCCTCTTCACTTTCTGCCATATGGGTGGTGTCATCTGCATATCTGAGGTGATTGATATTTCTCCTGGCAATCTTGATTCCAGCTTGTGCTTCATCCAGCCCAGCATTTCGCATGATGTACTCTACATATAAGTTAGATAAGTAGGGTGACAATATACAGCCTTGACATACTCCTTTCCCAATTTGGAACCAGTCTGTTGTTCCATGTCTGGTTCTAACTGTTGCTTCTTGACTCACATACAGATTTCTCAGGAGGCAGTTAAAGTGCCTCTGGTATCCCCATCTCTTGAGGAATTTTCCTCAGTTTGTTGTGATCCACATAGTCAAAAGCTTTAGCATAGCTCATGAAGCAGAAGTGGATTTTTTTTTAATTCCCTTGCTTTTTCTATGATCCAACAGATGTTGGCAATTTGATCTCTGGTTCCTCTGCCTTTTCTAAATCCAGCTTCAACATCTGGAAGTTCTCAGTTCACGTACTGTTGAAGCCTGGCTTAGAGAATTTTGAGCATTACTTTGCTAGCATGTGTGAGATGAGTGCAATCGTGAGGTAGTTTGAGAATTCTTTGACATTGCCTTTCTTTGGGATTGGAATGAAAACTGACATTTTCCAGTCCTGTGGCCACTGCTGAGTTTTCCAAATTAGCTGGCATACTGAACATAGCACTTTCACAACATCATCTTTTAGGATGAAATAGCTCAACTGAAATTCCATCACCTGCAGTAGCTTTATTCATAGTGATGTTTCCCAAGGCTTACCTGACCTCGCACTCCAGGACTCCTGGCTTCAGGTGAATGATCACACCATTGTGGTTACCTGGGTCATTAAAACCTCTTTGATATAGTTCTTCTGTGTATTCTTGCCACCTCTTCTTAACATCTTCTGCTTCTGTTGGTCCATGCCATTTCTGTCAGGTCCATGCCATTTCTGTCCTTTATTGAGCCCATCTTTGCATGAAATATTCCCTTGGTATCTCTAATTTTCTTGAAGAGATCTCTAGTCTTTCCCATTCTATTGTTTTCCTCTATTTCTTTGCATTGATTGCTGAGGAAGGCTTTCTTATGGCTCCTTGCTATTCTTTGGAACTCTGCATTCAGATTGATATATCTTTCCTGTTCTCCTGAGCCATTCACTCTCTTTTCTCAGCTATTTGTAAGGCCTCCTCAGACAACCATTTTGCCTTTTTGCATTTCTTTTTCTTGGGGATGGTTTTGATCAGCACCTCTTGTACAATGTTACGAACCTTTGTCCACAGTTCTTCGGATACTCTATCAGATCTAACCCCTTGCATCTATTTGTCACTTCCACTGTATAATTGTAAGGGATTTGATTTAGGTCACACCTGAATGGTCTTGTGGTTTTCCATACTTTCTTCAATTTAGGTCTAAAGTTGGCAATAAGGAGTTCATGATCTGGGCCACAGTCAGCTACTGGTCTTGTTTTTGCTGACTGTATAAATAATTTTTTTTTTTTAAAGGACACACCTCGAAGGGCTCCAAGGGGAGGTCAAGGCAGGATGCAGGCCAAGAGGGCAGGGCAGGACCTAGGGCACACGTTCTTATTAGGGTCTATGGGTAGAAAGCTTTGGGGTTCCCAGGCTGAGGCCAGATTGGTCAATTCAAACACAGATGAACAAGGTTTTGGTAAGCTTCACAACGATCTTATGTACCCAATGGGAAGATGCTGGGAGACAAGGAAAAGTGCTTAGCACGGGGTAGTTGGGGAAGTCATATCAAGAATTTAATCTGCTTGTGATTCTGCAGGCTGTTATCTAAGGAATGCACTCACAGGAAGGGCTGTTGCCAGTTCACAACCTGTGCAGCAGCTCAGCCGCACATAATGGATGCATCAACATCACGGACTCCGTTAGACTCACACCATCTCTCTGCTTTCATTACCCATCTGTTTTCCATCCTTCCCACTTTTCCCTTTACAGCATGTTAATATAGGTGTTTTAAGCTCCTGGTTTGATCATTACAACATCTCTGCCAAGTCGGAGCCTGGTTCTAATGCTTGCTCTGCCTCTTCGAAATGCGTTGTTTTGTCTTTAGCATGCTTTGGAATGGTCTGTTGAAAACTAGACACAGCATGCTGGGCTAAAGGTGTGGGAGTACACAGGCCTTTAATGTGAGGTTTTAGGTTTACCTGGCTGGGGGTTAGGATGTATGTGCTATTCATTGTCCCTGTAGTTGCCAGATGCTAAAATTTCCTCAGTGTCCTTGTTTTTGCTTAACCTGCTGTCTTTTGGGTTTCTAGATACGTCTTCTTAAATAAGGCCTGAGGCTTGAAGCTGTAATTTGTTATTACACAAGAGCCTTGCTGATGTGGAGGTAAGGTACTGGGAGAGAAAAGTTTCCTTTTTTTCCCCAAAGATTTATTTATTAACTTCTTTATTTTTGGTTGTGCTGGGTCTTCACTGCTGCGTGCAGGCTTTTGTAGTTGCAGTGAGCTCTGGCCACTCTCCTGTTGCGGAGCACAGGCTCTAGGAGCATGGGATTCAGTGGTTGCGCTGTGTGGGCTCAGTAATTGCTGCTCACCGGGTCTAGAGTGCTGGCTCAGAAGCTGCGATGCGCGAGCTTAGTTGTCCCATAGCAGGTGGGATCTTCCCAGACCAGGGATCGAACTCGTGTCCCCTACACTGGCAGGTGTTTTTTTTGTTTTGTTTTGTTTTTGACCACTGAGCCACCAGGGAAGCCCAAGAGAAGCTTTCTGTAGTGCTGTGACTAGGTCTCCATGTTTTAGAGAGCCTGTGCCCTTGGGATGTGACCTTCACAAGTACATCTCAGTCTCCCTTCCTCCTTGGGTAAGACAAGAAAGCTAGAGGGGGCTGGAGTCCCTTTCCCTAGGTCAGTTAGGCTCTGATAAAACAGTATTTTTTTTGAGGTCAGGGCTTGTTAAGAAAAACAGACTGCTTTCTCCCTCACCTTGCCAGAGGATGAGAGAATTTTTCTCTTATCTTCACTGTAAGAATTTGGTTGCGCCTCTGGCCGTAAAACTCATAAAAATGTGGGGATTCACCAAAGATTCCTCTCCTGCTCTGAGTTTTTAATTCTTAAACTTGTCCACATTGAGCCTCCAGAAATTCACAGTTACAGGGTTTCCTACCCCAGGACAGTTTCTTGTAAAAGATTTTTACTTTAATAATTTGTGGTCGTTTGTATTTGCCTCTCTTTCCAATTTGAAGGACAGCAGTTTGCCCTGCTACCTCAGTTCTTTGCTAGCTCTAAGAAGCACTGTTGAATTTCAGTTTGTTAAACTTTTCTTTTTTAAAAATCCTTTTTAAAAAAGGTTGTGCTTTTTTTTTTAAATTTTATTTTTAAACTTTACATAATTGTATTAGTTTTGCCAAATATCAAAATGAATCCATCACAGGTATACATGTGCTCCCCATCCTGAACCCTCCTCCCTCCTCCCTCCCCATACCATCCCTCTGGGTCGTCCCAGTGCACTAGCCCCAAGCATCCAGTATCGTGCATTGAACCTGGACTGGCATCTCGTTTCATACATGATATTTTACATGTTTCAATGCCATTCTCCCAAATCTTCCCACCCTCTCCCTCTCCCACAGAGTCCATAAGACTGTTCCAAGCTCAATGTTGTGTTAGCATCAGGTGAACAGCAAAGTAATTCAGACATGTACGAATATATATATATATATATATATATATTTCAGATTCTTTTCCATTATAGGTTATTACAAGACACTGAATATGTTCAATAGAGTTCCCTGTGCCATGGGTTAAGCTTCTTCTCGTGTGGCTAGGAATGATGACTTGTAAGCTCCTTACGTGCTGGACTGGAAACCAGAAGTCTCTACAATTTTTACTACAGTGGGACATTGCATACTGTTCTCCTTAGCAATTCCATGTTGCTTAGATAGGTGGCAGTCTCACACATGTACTAAGCTAAGCTAAGCTAAGCTAAGCTAAGTCACTTCAGTCGTGTCCTACTCTGTGCGACCCCATAGAGGGCAGCCCACCAGGCTCCTCTGTCTCTGGGATTCTCCAGGCAAGAACACTGGAGTGGGTTGCCATTTCCTTCTCCAGTGCATGAAAGTGAAAAGTGAAAGTGAAATTGCTCAGTCGTGTCCGACTCAGCGACCCCATGGACTGCAGCCTTCCAGGCTCCTCCATCCATGGGATTTTCCAAGCAAGAGTACTGGAGTGGGGTGACACATGTACTAGGGAACATGAATAAGAATATTCACAAGAGTATACAAAATAGGAGACTTCCCTTGTGGTCCAATGTCTCAGATTCCACACTCCCAGTGCTGGGGGCTCGGGTTCAATCCTTGATCAAGGGACTACATCTCACATGTCTCACCTAGAGATCTCGCATGCCTCAACAAAGATTGAAGATCCCAAGTGCGGCAATTAAGACCCAGCGCAGCTAAATACAAAAATAAGTCTTATTTTTCTTAAAAGAGAGTATACATAATAGGAGAAACAGTGGAAACAATCAAATGCTAGTGACAGAAGGATCAACGTCTTGCAGTATATCCACACTATGGAATAGAACACCTCAGTAAAACTGAGTGGACAGCAGCTACACAGAGCTGCATGCACGAGTCTCAGTAATATAACAGAATAGGGGGAAAGAGCCTCAGAAAAGAACAAATAGTCATGATGTCCTTTTTCTGAAGTTGAAAAGCCAGCAGTACTAAAATGTATGTTACTTGGGGCAGATTACCTGTATTTCATTGATTGTAACATGCAAATGGAGGGAAATTTTTTGAAAGAGAAGCACTGGAACAACAAACTAGAAACAAACAAACAAAAAATGGTTCCCTCTAGTGGAGACAGGGATAGTTTGGTGTCATGGTGAAAGGCTTTGGAATAAAAGCAAATCTCCTGTGAGTACATATGTATTTTTTTCCACAATACTGCTACTGCTGCTAAGTCGCTTCAGTCATGTCTGACTCTGTGCGACCCCATAGACGGCAGCCCACCAGGCTCCCCCGTTCCTGGGATTCTCCAGGCAAGAACACTGGAGTGGGTTGCCATTTCCTTCTCCAACGCATGAAAGTGAAAAGTGAAAGTGAAGTTGCTCAGTCCTGTCCGACTCTTAGTGACCCCATGGACTGCAGCCCACCAGGCTCCTCCGTCCATGGGATTTTCCAGGCAAG
>NW_011494887.1:421027-421493 GCF_000754665.1 Bison bison bison
TCAATGGACATGAGTTTGAGTAAACTCCAGGAGTTGGTGATGGACAGGGAGGCCTGGTGTGCTGCAGTCCATGGGGATGCAAAGAGTCGGACATGACTGAGCAACTGAACTAAACTGAACTGAACTGATGGAGAAGACTCTTGAGAGTCCCTTGAACTTCAAAGAGATCAAACCAGTCAATCCAAAAGGAAATTAACCCTGAATATTCATTGGAAGGACTGATGCTAAAGCTGAAGCAATACTTTGGCTGCCTAATGCAAAGAGCCGACTCCCTGGAAAAGACCCTAATGCTGAGAAAGATTGAGGGCAGGAGGGGAAAGAGACGACAGAGAATTAGATGGTGGGATGGCTCAATGGACAAACTCAATGGACATGAGTTTGAGCAAACTTCAGGAGGCAGTGAAGGACAGGGAAGCCTGGCATGCTGCAGTCAATGGGATCTCAAGTCAGACCAGACTTAGCAACT
>NW_011494887.1:421593-422234 GCF_000754665.1 Bison bison bison
AGTCCTGTCCGACTCTTAGTGACCCCATGGACTGCAGCCCACCAGGCTCCTCCGTCCATGGGATTTTCCAGGCAAGAGTTTCCACAATACAAGCTTCTGCATAAGAAAGAGGCTCTCGTGGTACTAGGGCAATTGGATAACTATATTAAAAAATTAATCTTAAAAAAAATCTTTTGCTTATTTATTTGTTTGTTTTTCCCCAAACTTTAAACTTTTTACTTTGTATTGATGCCAGTTAACAATGTTGTGGTAGTTTCAGGTGAACAGCTAAGGGACTCAGCCACACATACACATGTATCCATTCTCCCCCAACCCCTCCTCCCATGCAGGCTGGTGCATAATATCGAGAAGAGATCCATGTGCTATACAGGAGGTCTTTGTTGGTTATCCATTTTAATAGAGCAGTATGTACATGACCTTCCCAAAGTCTTCCCCCTGGCAACCATAAGTCATTTTCTAAGTCTGTGAGTCTCTGTTTTATATGTAAAGTTCATTTGTATCATTTCTTTTTAGATTCATATGAAGACCCTGATGCTGGGAAAGATTGAAGGCAGGAGGAGAAGGGGACAACAGAGGATGAGATGGTTGGATGACATCACCGACTCAATGGACATGAGTTTGAGTAAACTCCAGGAGTTGGT
>NW_011494887.1:422334-432681 GCF_000754665.1 Bison bison bison
AGCAACTAAACAACTCTCCCAACCCATCAGTGTTTGCTAGCTGCAATGTTCTTCTATAACCACATGGTGGCAGTGTTGTAGAAGTGAACAAAATTCTGACTGAAACTTCAATTCTTGTCCTTTGGAAAGATTGAAGGCAGGAGAAGAAGGAGACAACAGAGTATGAGATGGTTGGATGGCATCACCAACTTGATGGACATGAGTTTGAGCAAGCTCCGGAAGTTGGTGACGGACAGGGAAGCCTGGTGTGCCGCAGTCAGTGGGGTCGCAAAGAGTCAGACACGATTAAACTGAGTTGAACTGCAGTTCAGATGTTTAGTTTCAGGTTGATTGTGTCTTCCATCCTCCTTCTGTCAATCTCTGGCCTCCACCACCTTCTCTTGTGACATATCAGAAAGAATATCCCAAGGTAAAAGCCCCTACACTGGTTTGAGGCAATAATCAGTTCAGTTCAGTCGCTGAGTCGTGTCCGACTCTTTGCCACCCCATGGACTGCAGCACTCCAGGCTTCCTTGTCCATCACCAACTCCCAGAGCTTGCTCAACTCATGAGGCAATAATATAGCATAGCAAAGTCATCTTTTAGGCCTCTGTCTCTTCCCCACCCCTTCAAGCCCTTTTATTTCCCTGCTCTTTTCTGTCCTCCACACCTGGCACCCCATTCCCTTTCTCTGGGAACTGGGTGTTCTGTTGTCTGTTAAATGCAATAATCAGAGCCTAATCTTCCATTACTAGGAGAAGGTCACTTATCAGGAAATTCAAAAGAGAAAGGCGCGTTAACCCATTTAATATCTAGAAATGGAATAAATGCTCATCATTTGGGGAATAAAATGTGCTTTATCCTGTAAAATAAGACAACAGGCCCCAAATGAAGTCACTCATGCTAAGCTTCACCAAAGTGAGACAACATAGAGTTTCTGCTCACCCAGAAATGGAATCTCCTGATTAGCATTCATTAGGTAAACTGCCTTATAGATGATTCCTGCCATCCCTGAGGAAAGTAACCTCATCATAACCAACCTGTTTTTTGGCCAAGTGTAACTTCCTTGTTCCTGCTCCCTTTTGTCTATAAGTCTTTTGTTCTGTACAGCTCCCCGGAACTCCTTCTTATCTGCCAGCTTCACTAATGCCAGGTTCAAATCGCTTTTTGCTCCAGCAAACTCTTAAAAATTTTAAATATATTTCAGTTATCTTTTAACAGTCCTGTTTTTGTCAGTCATTAACAAAAATACATTAGATCTGTATTGGAAGAGTAGGAGGATTTTCAAGATCTCTTGTTAAGTAAGAAAAGCAAAATGCAGGGAAGTGTGCATAATGCAGCAATGACCAAGTTCCTCCATAGGCGTGTGTATTTGTACAGAACTATATGAGCACAATGTAAAGAGGGGAAAGATACATACAGGACTGTTAACACTGTTTACATGTGATGGGATGGGAGCACAGGGAGACGCAATTTTAAAAGATCCTCACTAGATACGATTCAGGTTAACAACAGCATGTATAACATCTTAATGACATTTATTTAAGTTACATATTCTCTGTGTATATATATATATGTGTGTGTGTGTGTGTATGTATATATTAACTATATATATATGTATATATATATACACACACATATACATATTTTTGAGCTTCCCTGGTGGCTCAGATGGTGAAGAGTCTGCTTGCAATGCAGGAGACCCTGGTTCAATTCCTAGGTCAGGAAGAGGCCCTGGAGAAGGGAATAGCTGGAGGGCTACAGTCAATGGAGTCAGACACGATTTAGTGACCAACACTTTCACTTTTCATACATATATTCATGAGTGCTCGTGTGTGTGGCTCAGTCAGTCGTGTCCAACTCTGCAAACCCATGGACTGTAGCCTACCAGGCTCCTCTGTCCATGGGATTATCCTTGAAAGAATACTGGAGTGGGTTGCCATTTCCTTCCCCAGGGGATCTTCCCAACAAGGGATGGAACCCATGTCTCCTGTATTGGCAGATGGATTTTTTACCACTGAGCCAGCCACCTGGGAAGCACACATATATTCCAACATACACACATCTAGCTTTTCCTATATGTTTTCTACCTTTTATATCGTGTCTAGCTCTCACACTGAAATTATAAAAGTATTTTATCTCAGAACAGCTCTGTTTTCTTTTACACTCATGTCCTCAGTCCATCTGAAGTTTATTTCCACATAAGTTGTGAGGCAGGGCTTATAAAATTTTATTTTCACACAGTTATCCAGTTGGCTGAGAAAACGTTCTCTCACGTTTTAAAAGAAGCTGTAGTTTATTAGCCAGCTCAGTCTCGGTGGCAAATTGCCATGAGCAGGGATTCAGACAGTGACTGAGAGGGAGGGCGTAGCTCAGACCTGAGGGGAGCAAAGGTGTAGCAGGGCCGGTGACACGTGGCCGCAGCTGCCCGCATCTCTAGCAAGCCCTCCTCTTCACAGTGGCTCTGCCATCGCTGATCTTTCCAGGATGGGAAGAGGTTTACACGTTTATTAGATTTTCCAAGGGTAGCCTGCTCTCTAGGCTTTCCTGGCCCCCTCTCTCAGAGTTGAGAGAGACAGAGGAAGAGAGGAAGGTGGGGAGAGAAAGGGTGGGACTGGGGAGGGGAAGGAAAGAGACACTGTTTCCTGGCTTCAGGCAGAATGGCAGCACCAGGACCCTTCTCAGGGACTATTCTCTGTCAACAAGCAATTGTTTCTAATGCCAAGGGTCTTGTACCCTCCAGCCCTTTCCAGCTCACTGTCTCCTCAGGGCTGACTCCTGTGAGGTTTACAGCCTCTCCCTTCATCTCCTCCTCCTGTGGGATTCTTTATCTCAGTGCTCAGGGTTCTCATACCATTATTTTTTTTCAGGATCCCTCGGGGCTAAAGGACTCCATAGCCAATCTTGTAATCCCTGGTTTTCTATGGAGAGATTCTCCCAGACATCATCTCTGTTCTGGGTGCTATGTGCAGGAAATAATAATGACTGTCAAATGGAAAGACACCATTTCTAGTTAAGTAATGATAACTGAAAGAAATCCTCAAAGCTGGACACTGTCTTTGTTAAACTGAATATGATTAGAATAGGGAGAAGTAAAAGAAGGGACATCAAGCAGCAGTAGAAGTTTGCTCCCATTCCAAACCAGAGTTAAGGGATAGAACAAATTAAAATAGGATGAAAACTCTTAAAGGATGGTAGAAAGTCAAGAGCGTTAGAGAGCAAAATAGATACTTGCTTCTTCAGAAACTTTAAAATCACTAAAATGGCCTATTCAAAGACCATTTATCTGTCAAGAATAGATGGGGACAAGATAATATGGGCTAAGAATGCATGCATGCTAAGTTGCCTCAGTTGTGTCCTACTCTTTGTAACTCTAGGGACTCTAGGCCCCCCTGTCCATGGGTTCTCCAGGCAAGAATACTGGAGTGGGTTGCCATGCCCTCCTCCAAGGGATCTTCCCCACCCAGGGATTGAACCCGTGTCTCTTACGTCTCCTGCATTGGCAGGTGGGTTCTTTACCACTAGCGCCACCTGGGAAGCTCCATGGACTAAGAATGCCCCTGCCTTTAAGAGCAAACAGAGGATATTGTGGCCATCAAGCCATCAGCCAGTACAGCCCTTTATGGTGAACACTGAGGGAACTCAGGATGGGAAAAAAACAAGTTACTGGCGTTAGATAAGGTGCATACCAAAGGAAGGATTTCAATAAGCGCAGACCCTGGCATCTTCCCTTACATAGAAACGTGCTAAAGTCATTAATTTGAGATATCTGGTTTTCTTTAATAGTAATTTTTTGATGTTCTGACAACCTGGTTTTTGTTGTAAAATGCTTGTGTATTTTGGCTCCTCCCTTGCCTATTCAGAGCAGTCCCACAGAGCTATTTGAGAGGTCGCCTCTCAGGTGTGAGTCCTCAGAAAGTTTGCCAGATAAAACAGGATTCTCAGCTTTTAGGTTGTTCATTTTTGTTGTTGTTGTTCAGTCACTACCATGTCCAACTCTTTGGGACCCTAGGGACTGCAGCACGTGAGGCTTCCCTGTCCTTCACAATCTTCTGGAATTTGCTCAAATTCATGTCCATTGAGTCGGTGATATTATCTAACCATCTCATTCTCTGTCGCCCCCTTCTCCTTTTGCCTTCAATCGTTCCCAGCACCAGGGTCTTTTCCAGTGAGATGGCTCTTCACGTCAGGTGGTCAAAGTATTGGAGCTTCAGCTTCAGCATGAGTCCTTCCAATGTATACTCAGGACTGATTTCCTTTAGGATTGATGGTTTGATCTCCTTGCTGTCCAAAGGATTCTCAAGAGTCTTCTCCAACACCACAGTTCAAAAGCATCAATTCTTCGGCACTCAGTTTTCTTTATGGTCCAACTCTCACATCCATACGTGACTACTGGAAAAACCTAGCTTTGACTACATGGACCTTTGTTAGCAAAATGATGCCTCTGTTTTTTAACATGCTGCCTAGGTTTGTCATAGCTTTCCCTCCAAGGAGCAAGTGTCTTTTAACTTCATGACTGCAGTCACTATCCATAGTGATTTTGGAGCCCAAGAAAATAAAATCTGTCATTGCTTCCACTTTTTATCTTTCTATTTGCAGTGAAGTGATGGGACTAGATGCCATGATCTTTGTTTTTTGAATGTTGAGTTTTAAGGCAATTTGTTCAGTCTTCTCTTTCACCCTCATCAAGAAGCTCTTTAGTTCCTCCTTACTTTCTGCCATGAGAGTGGCATCATCTGCATATTGGAGGTTGTTGATGTCTCTCCTGGCAGTCTTGATTCTAGCTTGTGCTTCACCCAGCCTGGCATTTTGCATGATGTATTCTGCATAGAAGTTAAATAAGCAGGGTGACAAGCATTTTTTTTTCAGTCAACAGTAACAACATAGGAGGATCCTAAACTCACCTCCTCTTATATATGCACAAAATCTACAGCTACACATGGAACAATTTCTTTCTGAAAGAAACCCCCAAAGGAGCTGAGTGACTCCTGCATGTTGAGCAAACAAGAAAAAACCCACATCAAAATGGGCAGGAGAGGCTGAGACACAATCTTGTCATAAACTCACACCCAATGCAGTGACCCACAAGCAAAGGGGGTAGGGGTCTCACAACCTGAGCTTCCCCTTGAGGAGTGAAGGGGTTGAACCCCACATTTGGCACCCCAGCTTTTAAGACCAGCATCTGAGAGATGAGCCCTCAAAACATCTTGGCTTTGAAAGCCAGTGGGGTTTGTAGCCACAAGCCCCACAAAATTATAGTGAACTGAGAAGCAGTCATTAAAGGGCTCACATGAACTCCCCTGGCTCCCCTCCAGGACCTAACACTAAAGCAGCTCCTGAAAACAATCAAGCAGCTCATGAAGCAGTCCTATTTGCTTATCTTTGGAGTGAGGGGCAGGCATCTAATCTAACACTCATCTAGGGGGCTATGAAATACTTTCCAAGGACACTGGTCAGCAGGTACCATATTTGAGTTTTTCCTCTGCCTCACTCCAGTTGCCAGTATCTCCTGGAAAGGAGTTTGTGAACCTGTCTGATGGGTGCCCCAAATTTTGTGGTTGCACTGAGGAAATCCCTTCCCTTTGGGATATTGACAGGGCTTGGCACAGCTTCAACCACTGTGAACTACTAAGAATAAAGTATGCTGCTTAGACAATCCCAATGGTTTGAGAGACATCCAAGAGTTAAGGCAGAGTTGGACAATAACCTTCCTACAGGAGGCCACTCCTGATCACCAGGGTTTGGTTGTTAGTGAGTCTTCCACTCTTGGGTCCCACAGAACTGTGTCAAATAGAGAGCAAGTTCATAATCAGTTATAGCCCTCCCCCACTAGGGCACAGTCAGGAGACAGCAGACTGGAATGCATCTCCAGTCTTTCTAGGAGTTTACCTATTAGTTTGCCTTGATAGCTATGGCCTGAGGAGTAGGTTTCTAATTAAACACGTCTAGGGACTGATGACAGAGATCAGGGAGGCCACAAGTGCCACCTTCACACTCATCCTCTGCTCCACCCCAAGCTGTTGAGTCTCTAAGCAAAGAGCTGTGTACATGTCTGTCTCACTGACCTTCTGTGGTTGTTACCCAGAAAACATCCCTTGATAGCCAGCCCTAGCAGAAAGTGGGGCTTATGTTCTTGCATTCAATGAAATGGTACCAAACAAAGAAACAGTTCTTAAATGGCTATTCCCCAAGGATCAGTGTACAGTGAGCAGACAGAAATGCCCATCTCCCATCTTTCTGTGAAATTTGCATACTTTACAAGTGCTGCCTGAGAGTCTGACTTCCAATCAGCCTGAATCTAGGTGCAGACTGAGATCCTTCCCTTTGGGATATTGACAGGGCTTGGCACAGCTTCAACCAATGTAAATTACTAAGAATAAAGTATGCTGCTTAGACAATCCCAATGGTTTGAGAGACATCCAAGAGTTAAGGCAGAGTTGGACAATAACCTTCCTACACGAGGCCACTCCTTCAAGACAGAGAGATGGCTGCTTTAAAGCAAATGTATAGAAACTAGTACAGACTCAAAGAAAGAAAGAAGAGTATGTTCCAAACACAAGGATAAGATAAGACCTTAATGAAACAAAGATAAGTGACTTATCTGATAGAGTTCAAAATAATGGTCATTAAGTGTCTCACTGAGCTTAAGAGAAGAATGGGTAAACTAAAGTAAGAATTTCAACAAAAATAAAATATAAGAAAGCACAATATTGAAATCACAGAACTAAGAATACCTGAACTGAAAAAATACAATAAAGGGCTTCAACAGCAGACTAGATGAAGTGGAAGAAAGGATCACCGAACTCAAGACAGGTCAATGGAACTCATCCAATTAGAGCAGCAAAAAGAAAAGAAAAAAAAAATAGTGAAGATAGTCTAAGGAACTTATGGAACAACAGCAAATGGACCAATATTTGCATTATGGGGACCCAGAAGGAAAAGAGAGAGAGAGAAAGGGGCAGAAGAACATGTGAAGAAATAATTGCTGGAAAATTCCCTAACCTGGAAAAGTAACAGACATCCAGATCCAGAAGCCCAGAAAGTTCCAAATAATGTGAATGCCAAGAGACCCACATGAAGAAACATTAAAATCAAAGTGTCAAAATTTAAAGACAAGGAAAGAATCTTAAAAGTAGCAAGAGAAAGTCAATTTGTTTTGTACAAGGTAACCCCCATAAAAGTATTAGTAGATTTTTCAACAGAAACTTTGCAGGCCAGAAGGAAGTGGCACAATATTCAAAATGTTGAAAGAAAAAACTTCCAATCAAGAATACTCTTCTTGGCAAAACTGTCCTTCAGAACTGAAGGAGAGATAAAGAGATTTCTAAAGAAGCAAAAGCAGAAGGGGTTCACTGACATTAGACTGGCCTTACAAGAATTGTGAAAGAAACTTCTCTAAGCTAAAATAAAAGGGTACTAACAGGAAAACAGGACAGTAAAAGCACACTGGTTAATCACCTACAAAGCTAGTATAAAGGTTAAAGGACAAAAATAGTAAACTGTAACTGTAATAATTTTTAATGGACACATAAGATGAAAAGATGTAAACTGTGACCAAAAACGAAATGTGGGCGCAGGGGTGGGGGGGAGGAATATAGAGATTTAGAAAGAATTCAAACTTATATTGTTACCTACTTAGAGTTGTTTGCTGTAAGCCTGATGGCAATCACACAGCAAAATCACAAAAGATAAAGGAATCTAAGCATTGCTTTTGTTTAGTCACTAAGTCATGTCCAAATCTTTTGTGATCCCATGGACTGCAGCCTGCCAGGCTCCTCTGTCTGTGGGATTCTCAGGCAAGAATACCAGCGTGGGTTGCCATTTCCTTCTCTAGGGAATCTTCCCAAACCAGCGTTTGAACCTCTTTCTCTTAGATTGCAGGTGGATTCTTTACCTCTGAGCCACCAGGGAAGCCTCATCTAAGCATGCCATTATAGAAAACCAAATAAAGACAGACAAATACCATATGACCTCACTTATGTAGAATCTAAAGAAACAAGCAAATTCATGGAGACAGAGAATAGACTGGCAATTGCCAGAGGCAGGGCTTTCAAGTGGGGGTGGGTAGTGAAATGGCTGAAAGGGGCAAAAGGCAAACTTCAAGTTATAAAATAAGTAAGTCCTGCTGCTAAGTCACTTCAATCATATCCGACTTTGTGTGACTCCATAGACAGCAGCCCACCAGGCTCCCCCGTCCCTGGGATTCTCCAAGCAAGAACACTGGAGTGGGTTGCCATTTCCTTCTCCAATGCACGAAAGTGAAAAGTGAAAGTGAAGTCGCTCAGTCATGTCCGACTCTTCGAGACCCCATGGACTGCAGCCTACCAGGCTCCTCCGTCCATGGGATTTTCCAGGCAAGAGTACTGGAGTGGCGTGCCATTGCCTTCTCCGGTTGGTACAGCATGGTGACTGTAATTAAACATTGCGGTGATCCTTTCACAATAGATACAAATATTGAATCATTATGTTGTGCTCCTGAATTTGATATCATGTGACATGTCAATATTAACTCAAAAAAACATAACAAAACCCAACAACGACAACAGACAGGGGAGCAAGGGCTGCTATTTTCTAAGGGATGCCAGAGAAGCTGAAAAAGAGTCAACTAAATTTTTTAAGTCCTAAGAATGAGAGGGAAAGGGACAAACTCTAGACTCAAGATGTAGTAGAAAAAATGTGCCGATAAGAAGTCTTCTATACAGTGAACAGAAGGGTACATGAAATAAAGGAGGCTGAAAAAACTCATCACTGGGGGACTGTGATACTACTGTGGCAATAGAGATAAATTTAATCAAGCATTTCAGTTCAGCTCAGTTCAGTCACTCAGTCGTATCTGACTCTTTGCAACCCCATGAATTGCAGCACGCCAGGTCTCCCTGTCCATCACCAACTCCCAGAGTTCACTCAAACTCATGTCCATCGAGTCAGTGATGCCTTCCAGCCATCTCATCCTTTGTCATCCCCTTATCCTCCTGCCCCGAATCCCTCCCAGCATCAGAGTCTTTTCCAATGAATCAACTCTTCGCATGAGGTGGCCGAAGTACTGGAGTTTCAGCTTTAGCATCATTCCTTCCAAAGAACACCCAGAACTGATCTCCTTTAGAATGAACTGGTTGGATCTCCTTGCAGTCCAAGGGACTCTCAAGAGTCTTCTCCAACACCATGGTTCAAAAGCATTTTAGGACACCAGCTATTATATTACTGATTTTATGAAGGAAAAACTCAGCGGCTTAAAACAATATAAACTTATTGCCTTTAGTTTGTGTGGGTCAAAAATCTGGGCATGGCATAGCTGAGTCCTCTAGATCTGGGTCTCTCAACAAGGCTGTAGTCATCTGATGGCTCAACTTGGGGAGAATTTGCTTCCATATTCACTCCAGTGGTTATATTAGCAGGATCCAGTTACTTGTGGTTATTGGATTGAGGGACTCAGTTCCTTGCTGGCTATTAGATGGACATCTTCCTTAATTCCTTGCTCTGTAGGCTTCTCCATAGGGCAGCTCGGAGCAAGCAAACAAAAGAGGAAGAGAGAATTAGGAAGCCAGGAGCCAGAATGTTTTTTGACGTCTCATCACTTTTGCCATATTCTCTTTGTTGGAAGGAAGTTCCCAGGTCTGACCCATACTCAAGGGGAGGCAGTTATAAGCGGGTGTGAACACAGACAGGCTGGATCATTGGAGCCATCTTAGATGCTGCCAACCACATGGGCAAAACCAGGGACTGACTCTGCCTAAAACAGAAGTGTTTGACAGATGAATGTTTGTATTCCAGCATTAAGGAAGTTGTACTTGTTTCTTACCTTGCTTGCTCATGTTGAGTGTTATGCTAAGAAAATTTGAAAAAGTCCTTAGAGGAACCAGAGATCAAATTGCCAACATCCACTGGATCATCGAAAAAGCAAGAGAGTTCCAGAAAAACATCTATTTCTGCTTTATTGACTATGCCAAAGCCTTTGACTGTGTGGATCACAATAAACTGTGGAAAATTCTGAAAGAGATGGGAATACCAGACCACCTGACCTGCCTCTTGAGAAATTTGTATGCAGGTCAGGAAGCAACAGTTAGAACTGGACATGGAACAACAGACTGGTTCCAAATAGGAAAAGGAGGACATCAAAGCTGTATATTGTCGCCCTGTTTATTTACCTTATATGCAGAGTACACCATGAGAAACGCTGGACTGGAAGAAACACAAGCTGGAATCAAGATTGCAGGGAGAAATATCAATAACCTCAGATATGCAGATGACACCACCCTTATGGCAGAAAGTGAAGACGAACTAAAAAGCCTCTTGATGAAAGTGAAAGTAGAGAGTGAAAAAGTTGGCTTAAAGCTCAACATTCAGAAAACGAAGATCATGGCATCCGGT
>NW_011494887.1:432781-497047 GCF_000754665.1 Bison bison bison
CATCCGGTCCCATCACTTCATGGGAAATAGATGGGGAAACAGTGGAAACAGTGTCAGACTTTATTTTTCTGGGCTCCAAAATCACTGCAGATGGTGACTGCAGCCATGAAATTAACAGACAGTTACTCCTTGGAAGGAAAGTTATGACCAACCTAGATAGCATATTGAAAAGCAGAGACATTACTTTGCCAACAAAGGTTCATCTAGTCAAGGCTATGGTTTTTCCTGTGGTCATGTATGGATGTGAGAGTTGGACTGTGAAGAAGGCTGAGCGCCAATAAATTGATGCTTTTGAACTGTGGTGTTGGAGAAGACTCTTGAGAGTCCCTTGGACTGCAAGGAGATCCAACCAGTCCATTCTGAAGGAGATCAGCCCTGGGATTTCTTTGGAAGGAATGATGCTAAAGCTGAAGCTCCAGTACTTTGGCCACCTCATGCGAAGAGTTGACTCATTGGAAAAGACTCTGATGCTGGGAGGGATTGGGGGCAAGAGGAAAAGGGGACGACAGAGGATGAGATGGCTGGATGGCATCACTGACTCGATGGACGTGAGTCTGAGTGAACTCTGGGAGTTGGTGATAGACAGGGAGGCCTGGCGTGCTGGGATTCATGGGGTCGCAAAGAGTTGGACACGACTGAGCGACTGAACTGAACTGATCTATCAAAAAATACTTATGAAGGTGACAAATGTCCACACTGGAATGTGTCAGTGTAAGGAACTTTCAGGGACAATTTGCAAAGACTCCCTTATATTTAAAATGAGCAAACTATATATGCAAGCACTTTGTTTCTTTAAAAGGAGGAGTCTGAAAGGAGGAAGAAAAATCACAATGTTGGGGGAAAATATTTTAGAAGAGGATTTTTCTTTCCTAAACTAGGCCTGTTGGTCTGGGCCCCGCCCATCTCTGAGGCCCCCTCTCCCCTCACTCAGTGCTTGGCACCTCAAACTGCAACCACATGTGTTTCCTTGCCTGTCAGTAACAGCAGCTTCTCCCCTAACTTCACTTCATTCAGGTCTGTTCTCAAACCTCACCTACATAGAAAGAACTTTCCCGACTACTACCTAAAATATCATTCGCTTACTTTGGTTTTGTTTTTCTTTATAGCAGTTACCACTTTCTGACATGTGTTTGTTTGTTTACTGCCTGTCACTTCCATTAAGACTTCTATCTCCTGGAAAAGAAAGCCGTTGGCTCTCCTCAATAATGTATGTTGGGTAAATAAAAGAAAAAATAAAATAAAGGCCCATAAAAAACACGACAGAAGAGCCTAACAGAAAGTGGGAGAAAAAAATGGGAGAAGCATGAGCAATTACAATTTGCCAGATATATGCTAACATAAATTCATGCACTAGAGAATATTTATATTTGTGTGCAACGTGTGACTTATTTTTAAAATGTTCTGAAAGAGTTAAATAAGCTAATCTACTTGAAAATACTTAAGACAGAATTTAAATCCGCGCTCACAGCACCGCTACCTTCCAGACGCGTGCCCTAATTTCTCTGACTTTCTCAGGAGACTGAGCGCACCCTCCCTCTTATAAAATGTATTCTTGTCGCTATCTGATTGGCTGTTCCTCCCAGGCTCTCCTTTCTCATTGGTTGTTCCCCCAGTCCTTCACTCCTGGATCCAAGCTCTCCATTTGTCTGCTGCAGCAGACCGTGGCTGCAAGCGGCACTTCAGCCAGAGTAGTTCCCCGGTGACGTCAAAGGCGCTGCCTGCCCACATTCCAAGGCATGGGCGGGGACTTCCCGCAGTCCCCGCCTTTGGGCGGAGAGCAAGACTTTTGATTGGATAGGGCGGCGAGGTGAGCATCCGATTGGTCCCCGCCCTGGACGGAGGCGGAATCTTAGCTGCGTCCTGGAGCAGAGCTGAGGAGCCCTGGGGAGTCTCAAAGTTTTGAGTCTGGAGCAGTAGCGGAGAGTGGGCTTATTGAGAGGGGCTTTTCTTGGGATGAGGATTGATCTCCTGCCTTTATTTTGGAGGCACACTCTGGTTTATTCTCCTCAGCCTACGATCTGATCTCTGGACAGTCTGTTTCCTTAGGAGATTCTCAGGTCTCCGAGGACACTGGACCCTTGGCAGTTCTCTCTGAGGCAGAGGAGCGAACGGTTTGCTTCCTAAGTGCATAAGCTACACGCATACGCACGCACACACGGGCACACACACAGGCACATACCCTCACGCGGAGGCGGATCTCGCCCACCGAGGCCGCCCAGTCCGCTCCCCTCCTGCGCTCAGCATCCTCGGCCCAGCGCGCCTCGGACCACCATGGAGGTGCTGGAGAGCGGGGAGCAGAGCGTCCTGCAGTGGGACCGCAAGCTGAGCGAGCTGTCAGAGCCCGGGGAGACCGAGGCTCTCATGTACCACACGGTGAGGACTCGGTGGGCAGGGGAAGGGGCGGCTGGAGAAGGGTAATTGTCATCAAAGGAACAGCTCGGGACCGGGAACTGGGAAGGGAGTATTTGGGGAAGAGCCTGCCCAGAATGGAGCAATCTGGGGAGAGGTGTGGTTTTTCTAGCTGAAAGCCGCTGGCCCTTTTAAATTTTTGATAACAGTAACGACCCTTTGTATTCCTTTAGCAACTTATACTCTTCTCCAAGGGCTTTTCACATCTGCTATTTCATTTCCTATTGCTCCATAAAGCTGGAGAGGAGGTAGATGGTTTGATAATCTGTTTCGTTTGCTACTGATTTTTGTGGGATGCTTTTAAAAAACTGGACAAAACAAAGCAGTTTCTTTCCTTCGCCGTCATATTCTCTCCCTCTCTTCTTTACTTTTTAATTTGTATTTTAAGAAATATACCTCTGTGTATGTGTGTGTGTTTTGAAAAAAGGCCTTCCTTTTAGGAGAAAGACTACTTTATTTGACTCTTCTAACCATGCAGCCAAGAAGTCTGCTTCCTCCTTCTTCAGAGGAAAGATCAGCAAAGGGGTATGGAAAATCTGAGTGCACATTTCGGAAAGGGTTTGGGGAAGGTGGGACAGCTCACCAGTTTCTTGCTCAGCCTTATGCCCCAGCGACCCTTTTGGGCATTAAACTCTCATAGAGCACACACATTTCTTTAAAAGTTTTCAATTTCAACTAAGTGTTTAGTATTAAATTTGCAACATGAAATTTTGTTTACAACAGCCAGCACTGAGACTGTGACTTTATTGTGAGATCTCTCTGTTTCTTTTTTCTTTTTACAAATGCAGAGTTTATGTTGAGAGAGAGAGAGGGAGAAACACTAATAAAATGAGAAGCTTGGCTGTTTTCCCTTTATGATTCTTTTAGTGGGGTCAGTGCCAGGATATTTGAAACTTGCAAAATGGCCTGCAGGCTCCACCTCTCTGGCCTTGGCCTCTGGCTGACGTTATTTTGGGAAAAGGGAGGAGGGCCTCCCTGTGATTCCCACCAAAGCGTTTGTGGTGGCTGAGAATGGCTTGTTGAAAACAGGCGGAGGGCGGAATGAGAGGGAGTGGAAGCCCATGCTGGGTCAAAAGCCAGATGTGTGGTATGATCTTTTGGGCTGTGCTCGACCAGCCTGTCCTGAGGAGACCATGTAGGCTGCGTTTGGACTGGGGGCCCAGATGTGCTTCCTGTTGCCAGGACAGAACTGAGAGCACATTGGCTCTCAAATATCTTCTGATAATATCTCCAGATGTTTCTCCTGACGTGGGCCACACTTTAACCATGTGCGAGGGGCGGCTCTGTTCTTTTGTCCTGGTGAATACTGTGAAAATGTCTCATCCAGCAGCTGTAATGCTTTGGGTTGTCTTTTAGCTGGTGGGATAATTTATGCACAGGGTCCGCATTCCCTTCTTAGGGCCTCAGGACTTGCATTTGTGAGATCTCAGGGTTTGAGATGCTACCTGTGACTGTGGCATTAACTCCAGGTAGACTGCTCAGGCTGGCTCTCACATCTTTATGAACAGTTTAAGGAGTAAAGACCTTACCTTTCTCTTGGTAGTAAGGGCTTAGTTTTTCTCATTGTGATGAAGCAGTGACGGGTGATTATTTTTCTTCTAATTTGATTTTTTTTTCCAATTATTTTTTATGTCTGCCACTTAGGGACTTGTCTCTCTTCTGGGCAGCTCTCATAAAATACCACTTGTCATTGTTGCAAGTCATGACCCAGAAACTGAGTATATGAATTAGTGTTGAAAGATGAGGTTTAGTAGCACAGACGACTGGATTATATTCCTTCTAAACTAAGGGGAGTTTGGCAGAGATTTGAAAATAGATAACTTTCCCATCTGTCTCTTGAACTCTGTTGAGTGTCCAGTTGCAGAGCTGGTTATTATTGCCATTTGTCCATAATGTGAAATGGCCTGACCTCCAAGTGGAAAAAGGGTGGCCTGATTATGCATCCACTCAAAGATTTATTTGTTCTTGCAGTGAATGGCTGTTGAGTAGCTTCTGTGTGCAAAACACTGCTCTAAGCAGTTGTTGTTGTTCACTTGATAGTCATCTTGGAGTCTTTGCGACCCCATGGACTGTGGCACACCTGGCTTCCCTGTCCTTCACTATCTCCAGAGTTTGCTCAAACTCGAGTCCATTGAATCGGTGATGCCATCCTACCATCTCAACCTCTGTCACCCCCTTCTCCTCTTGCCCTCAAGCAGCTGGGGTATATCAGTGAACAAAAAAACCTCAAAATGCTTGACCTTGAGAAACTTACACTCTGTGTGTGTGTTCAAGGAAAGATAAACAATGAAACAATAAGCATAAGAAGTAAGAGATATGGTATGCCGGACAATAAAGTACTATGGTAAAAGTAAAATGAGAGTGAGGTAAGGGGGATAGAGTGTAAGGGGAATAGAGAGTAAGGTAAGGGGGATAGAGTGAATTGAGTGATCAGAATAAGCCTCCCATACAAAGTGGATCTGAACAGAGGCTTGAAGGAGGAGAGAAGGATCTCAGCAGGTTGAAAAACCAGAGCAAAGGCGCTCAGGTGGGAGTGCATCTGGCATGAGCTTATGGTAACATCACTTTCTGTTTTAGATCCCCCCATTTGGGTCAGTTTTTTCCTTGTAAATGCAGGTTACTCCAGGCAAAGTGCCTGTTTTTGGAAAGGCCCACTGAAACTTTCCAAGTTGAGTAAATTAGGCATCACATAGGGAGTGGAGAGCCTGCAGGGAGGAAAATCGGTAAGGTAATGTAGTTACCATCTATTGAATATTTATCATCTGAAAGGGAGGGCTAGCTTCATAGGCCTGCCACCTGTGCAGTCCCACAGGGCCCCGCAATCTGATGCTATGCTGTCACCATCTTGAAATCCTTAATCATCTTTGAACAAGGGGCTCCACATTTGGATTTTGTATCAGGTCCCATAGATTGTGTAGCTAGTTCTGATGAAAGGCATTGTACTTAGTGCTTTACAAAAATGATATCTCAATGGAACTTCCCTGTCAGTCCAGTCGTTAAGAATTCCTGCTTCCACTGCAGGGGCATGGGTTTGATCCCTGGACTGGGAACTCAGATCCTGCACGCCCTGCGTTGTGGCAAAAAACAAAACAAACAAAAAAAAACTTTCAATGTTCTAATGAAGGAGTTGTTTTATGGATTAAAAAACTGTGGCTTAATGAGTTTAAGCAAATTGGTAAAGGTCATTTAAACTCAAGTCTGCCTGCCTCTAGTGCCCAAACTCTTGCCCACTGTGTTATATGAATGAAGGATCTAGACTTAAAAGGAACTGAGTCAGGGAATGGGAAAGGATATTTGGGGAGTCAGAAATTGCTGAGTCTGAAAGCAGCTAATATTTAACCAAGGTGGCAGTGCAGCCACCAGCCCTTCTTAGCGTGATTACTCTTTTGCTCTAAATAGGGATTTATCTACTACATGCATGATTGCTGCTGTCTGTTTGGCAAAACTGTCACCTACCTGATTTTCAAAACATAGAAGTTGCCGGAGGCTGGGATTGTCACATCTCCCAGGCACCTTCTCTGAACCATCAGGCGCAATGAAAGGCGTGCATAGACAGACTGAATTTGGAATTGCTCATTAGATCCTGAATTATTAGGGCCTTGCAGTTCCTCTTGAAGCTTACAGATTAGTTCCCGTACAGATGATGAGATATAATTTTAAATCAGTGAGTACTTCTTTTGGATACAGGCTAAAAGTGATTTCATAAAAGATGGCAGCTATGAAAATGAGGAGTGTGTATTTTCAAATCATTGTAAGACACCTTGTCAAATTCCCCTCAGCCTGCCGGAGTATTGGACATTTCTAATGTTGATGTTGTGTTTCCTCTAAGATTCTGTGCAGATTACACTTCTGGGAATTTACTGTGGGATTTTGCAATTTAAAGAGCAAAACAGTCTATAAATCTTATCTGTGTATATTATTATATGCACCGACTAAATCTGGGATATAGTCCCTTGGACAGCACGGAGATCAAACCAGTCAATCCTAAAGGAGATCAGCCCTGACTATTCATTGGAAGGACTGATGCTGAAGCTTCAATATTTTGACCACCTGATGCAGAGCTGACTCATTGGAAAAGATGCTGATGTTGGGAAAGATTGAGGGCAGAAGGAGAAGTGGGTGACAGAGGATGAGATGGTTGGATGGCATCACCGACTCAATGGACATGAGCTGGAGCAAACTCCGGGAGATAGTGAAGGACAGGAAAGCCTGGCATGCTGCAGTTCGTGGGGTCGAAAAGAGTTGGACATGACTTAGCAACTGAATAGCAACAACAATATCTGGGAGGAAGCTTAAGAAACATAATTAATAATTTTCTAGTAAGGTGACTTGAGAGACTAGAGGTCAAGAGAGGGAGGGAGAGAGAGGGAGTTGTTTTCACACCGTTCTTTTCGTACTGTTCAAGTTTTTACCTCCTGAAAGTATTTAGGGATTGAATAATGACAACATAAAGGCACCACAGAAAACTGGACTAGAGGTGATTTTAGCCTCCATTTCCTTGTAGGGCTGGGGATCTGATGCTCGCTTAACACCAGCAGAGTCCGGGGAGGCCTTGGGTACTGAATAGAGGAAGCAGGAGTGCTCGGGGGAAGAAGGGCTTTGAGGCTGGAAGATTAGCAGTGGATTTGTGAATGATACTTCATGCTCCTGGTATCTTCTTATGGCTCAGTTTAGCGATCTGAAAAACAGGGATTTTATCAATGTTTACAATGAATTTTTTTTTAAAGGTATACAGTTGGAACTACCAAGTGTTTGCAAAGATAATGACAGAGGTTCTGCTTGGTATTTTATTTTATCTTACTGAGATATTTCTGAGCTTCCCTGGTGGCTCAGTGGTAAAGAATCTGCTTGCCAATGCAAGACTCGCGAGATCAATCAGTGGATTGGGATGATCCCCCGGAGAAGGGCATGGCAACCCACTCCAGTATTCTTGCCTGGAGAATTCCATGGACAAAGCAGCCTGGAAGGCTCGGATCCATTGGGTCACAGAGTCAGATGCAGCTTACTGCCTAAACAACTACAACAAAATAGTCGATTTACAATGTTGTGTTAGTTTCAGGTATACAGCACAGAGATTTATTTATATACATATATAATTTTTTTCTTTTTTCAGATTCTTTTTTCTTATAGGTTATTACAAAATACTGAGTATAGTTTCCCATGCTATAAGTAGATACACACTACTGATTTATTTATAGTAGTGTGTATCTGTTAATTCCAACCTCCTACTTTAGTTCTGCTCATTTTAAATGCTAAATTTGTGTAAATCCAGTCCTTTGTAGAATTATTTAGTGGTTATACTGCTTAAATTTTATATCCAGTTGGTTCTTAAAGTTAAATGACTGAGCCCATCAGATATGTGTACCACATCTTCTTTATTCATTCATCTGTCGATGGCCATCTACCTTGCTTCTATGACCTGGCTATTGTGATACAGCTAATTCACTTTGTTGTACAACAGAAACTAATTCAACGTTGTAAACAATTATAATCCAATAAAAGAAAGACTGAGCCCAGAGGGTGGTAGGTGGGGAGTGAGTTAAGAGGAGGGTCCTTCTGCCTGGGGTGAGAATGTGAGGCCATCGGGCTTCCACAGCCACAGTGACTGCTGGAAGGCAGATGCTGATCTGAGAGGCTGGTGCTTTCCCCTTCCTTTTGGTGGCCCAGAGACTTGATAGGGCTCCAGTGGGATACGGGAGCTTTTGCTGTGATGTTCATCTCCAGCTGTTGGTCCCTGGCCAGATTCTGTGTGAGACTTTGGGTCCTCATGAGTGAGAAGTCATTACTTCTGGTTACATGACCTCCACCAGCTGAATAAAGGTAATGAATTCCAGTAGGAGACAGAATTGTGAAGTCAGTAGATTATGTCTTGGAGGCCCTAAGTCACCTTTCTTCACCTTCACTCCTTTTGTGTTTCCCTCACTTCTTGGACCCCAAGTGCTTGCTGTAATGGTGTTCCCTTTTCAGCCCCTTCTCTTTAATTTTGCTCCCAGGAAAGATTTGATAAGCTTAACACTAAAAATATTAATATTTATAATACTTAACACATGACCCTCTAAGTGGGCATTTATATTTAACAATAATTATTTCAGATTAAAAGGGTGAATCTCTAAATGCAGAACCCAAGGCAATAACCAGGTAGTGGTGGTGGGGAGAAGTATTTGGGGAATTCCCTCCCCAAGGCAGCCTTGCATTGTATTACTGATTTAGTGATGATTTAAAGAATTTTCATTGACATGGTGAAAAGTCTTTGACTCAATTATATTATTTCCTACAAAGTTGTTCTCATGGGGTTGACATGGGTTGGGGGAAGGTGGGTTTGGACACGGTTCTGGAAGATGAGAGGGCAATGATGAGTTTTGTACTTGTCTTTCTTGAGAGATCCCTGAGTGATAATCTTCTCTCGAACTCTGATGTGAAGTTGCTCTGGCAGGAGAAATTAGGCCTTGCATCTAGATTAATAATCAAATTAAAGGACAATGCTTGCAGCTGTGAGCAACTGAAAATTGATTCAGATTGCTTACATAATGAAAGTGAAAGTGAAAGTTGCTCGGTTGAATCTGACTCCATGGGCTATACAGTTCATGGAATTCTCCAGGCCGGAATACTGGAGTGGGTAGGCTTTCCCTTCTCCAGGGGATCTTCTCAACCCAGGGATCGAACCCAGGTCTCCTGTATTGCAGGAGGATACTTTACCAGCTGAGCTGCCACCATTTCCTACATAATAAGTGAATTATTATGTTCTGTTACAATACGCCTAAAACTATAGCTACGTTTGGCTGATTCATGAGCTCCTCAGTGTCACTGTGAACCTAGATTCCATCTCCAGGTTCCAGCTTCAAGTTGTTGGGGACCAGAAAGCAACTCATACCCATATGGGTCTCAAGTATTCAAGATGACAATATCCAGAGGAAGAAGAGAGGTAGTGCCTTGCCTGTGTCCGTTTTTAGGATGGAAGAAACTTTTCAGAAGCCCACCAGCTGATTTCTCTTTAAGCTTTATTATCAAGGATTGGGTGACATCATCATTTCTAAATCCCAATGGCTAGAAAGGGATTTACCTGATTGGTTTAGACTCAACCAGCATGACCATGTGTAACAATCATTGCTAAAATAGTCTGAGTTGCTAGACCTTTCCTTCATGAAAAGGTGTGTTCCTTTAGCCAATGGTTGTTTTTCTCATAAAGATGGGCTAGCAAATGTAAGAAGTTTTGAGACATTTAAAAATGAAATTGCTCTGCATGCATGGGTTTTCCAGGTGGCTCAGTGGTAAAGAATGTGCCTGCCAATGCAGGAGACTCACGTTTGATCCCTGGGTCAGAAAGATCCCTTGGAGAAGGAAATGACAACCCATTCTTGTACGCTTGCCTGGGAAATCTCATGGACAGAGGAACCTGGTAGGCTATAGTCCATTGAGTTGTGAAAGAGTCGGATACAACTTAGCAACTAAACTGCAATGCATGCAAAGGCTGTCATGGAGAGGGTATTGCTGTGTTCCAACTCACAAATGAAGACATGTAGAATTACCTATATTATCTGAACTCGTTGTATCATGGTTAAATATCAGGGCTGGAAGTAACTAGCTGAGCCTTGATCACGATCACCATGCAGGACAAGAATGACTTATTCTGTTTTAGGTCCACGTAACCTCATCTCTGCAGGCAGAAAGCTGGATGTGTTTTTCTAAAGAAGTTGTTTTTTCCACTTGCATATGGCTGTTCAAACAGGGATAAGGTCAGAATGTGCTTGTTTGCAGCTTAAACTGCCTGCCTCAGCCTGGCATAGCTCTGAGCTCTCTGTGGACTGTCTTGGGACAAATGGCCTAAGGCCTTGGATGGGCATTTGATAGGATTGAGGACCTATGGCTGCACTGTGTCTGAATTGCCCAAGTGAGTGAGTTTATGAATGAAGGAGTAGTGTTTACATTCCCTACCTCAGCAGAGGCAAGACTGAAAGGAAATGGTGAAATCCATTATTGGTGTCAGCCTTGAGTATATCCCCCCACGTGGCTCACCACATGCCCTTCACGGCTCTTCCAAGTGAAGTACCACGTGACCTCATTTTTTCCCTGAATGGAAGTGTCTGGGTTACTCATAAAGCACTTAGGAGGTGATGGCCCATTTATCTGGGAAGAATCTGAGGCCTTGAACCAAAATGAGAGATGCTTAGCTGTAACACAAGTTCCTTGAAGGCAGGGGACATGACTGTTTTTTCTCTGCTCCCGAACTGATGCTGAAATTGACGCTCTAGTACTTTGGCCACCTAATGTGAAGAGCCGGCCCATTGGAAAAGGCCCTGATGCTGGGAAAGACTGAGGGCAAGAAGAGAAGGAGGCGGCAGAGGATGAGATGGTTGGATGGCATCACTGACACGAGGGACATGAGTTTGAGCAAACGCCTCAGTAGTGAGGAGTGAAGGACAGGGAAGCCTGGCGTGCTGCAGTCCACAGGGTCACATCACAAAGATTGGGACATGACTTAGTGACTGAACAACCACCACCACCAAGTTCACGATGCTCAGAGATGTGTAATACTTGTTTAACACACTGTTTCATAGAGGGAGGCAGTCTTGGAGAAGCTCGGTGGCCTTGGTCTCTTCTGTTAATGTATTTTTTTAAAACTCTGGATGCTTGTTAAAGCCTCTGCAAGTCTGAAAACTTAATATGAAAGTGAGTTGGGTAGTTTGATGTCAATAACTTTTCTTATTTAGTTTTGAGAACAAGATGGGAGGGGGCGTGATTGTGTAACAGCCCCAGTTTCCACTAGAGTTGAAGGCAGCATTGTGGAAAAGATAGGCCTTTGAGCCAGGCAGATTTGGAATCCAGGGCCACTGTGTCTGGTGACCATGGGCAAGTTCCCTCTCCTCTTTGGGGCTCAGGTTCTTCCCGTGTATCTGCCAGGCCCATAGTAGGCACACTTTTTCACCCTCTCCCCAAAGTCAAATGTCTTTTTTTCTGGGGAGGAGGTGTTCCCATCTCAGGAGTCTGACATCATTCAGGATGCTCAGGGACCTGTAATTATTCCCTCTCACGCATTTTCATTTCCTCTCCTCCTCAGTTTCTGCCTTCTGCTGTAAACACAGGCCTCTGCCTTGAACACATGTTTGCCAGATGCTACTGCCCCTCCTTCCTCTGCTCAGTTTTTCTCTCTTGTTACTGCCAGGTTTTCTCAGACAATAGCTGCAGCCTCCACTTCCTCACTTTTTACTTCGGCCTCCTGTAGGTTCTGGTTCCGACTGCTGCCTCAGGGGTCTCCAGCTTCTCTTTGCTCGATCCACTAATCTTTGCTCCATCCCTACCTGCAAGGTTTCATGGAGATGTTTGGCAGTATTGGCTGACCGCATGGTCATCTTGTAACTCATTTTTGCTTTGGCTTTGGTGACACCTGGAATGCTTCATGTTTCCTCCTTTGCCGGCTGCCTAACCATCTATTAAATGAGAGTGTTTGGTACTTGATCTTTTGTGCTCTCTTGGGCTCCTCTATCAGCTTCAGTACAGCTGGTCTCAGATCTTTACATCTGTTAGTTGTCAGTGGATGGAACCTGGGAGATCTTTGGAATATGACCCAAGATTCTTCTGGGCCATCATGAACTGTTGAGTAGCTCTGGCTGGATGACTTTTGAATCTTCCTGATGTGGTACTTTGAGAAGAGCTGGGAACACTTTGATCCCCCTGATCACTGCACCCCTGTGATCTTAGGGGATGTTTACTGACCCAGCTCTACTGCAGGGTAAACCCATGAGAGGCTCACAAGTCACCGCTGGGACCCAGCTGTTTCTCAAGTCAGTGTCACCCATTAGATGCAGGTTGGGGTGGGCTTGTGCTTATTCTTCAGCTTGGGAAGCCCTTTGTGGTGTTCCACAGTGGTATGTCTAATTTTTTTCTGGGACTAAGTGGAAGGTCCATGTGAAAGTCAGACATCACCTCTTGGATCATGTGCCATTGATCCCTTGGGTGTGTGTAGCTGCTGTCGAGCCCAGTTACAGTTGCCCTGTGTTGAATTGCCTGCCTTTGAGTTGCTCTGTTCTTGTGTCATTTATTTATCTAAATTTTATTGACATTATTGAAGAGCTTTTAGAGAGTTGAGATGGGTTACTCTGAGCTACTCAAACGTCTATGCCTGCTTCTTCTTAGAAGTATCTTGGAAGAGAGTTTTTCTTTGGTAAAACTCACTATAGTACAAGTTACTTCACATCCTCCTCCTTGGTATATGCTGCTCTAAAATGCAGCGTTTGTATTATGGTCCCAGAGGTTCCTTTTAACTCCACCACTGTTCTGTACTGAGTATCATGCTCCCACTCTTGATCTTTAAAAAAAATGGGTGATTTAAAACACCAACAACAAAGTTCAGTTGATTGCTTCTTTCATTTGGGTAACTCGGTGGATATAGTTTTGCATTTCATAGCTTATGTCTTCTGACCTAAAAACCTTGCCTCAGTAAAATTCAGACAAAATAAAGAATGGAAAAACAGAGAGGCACAGAGGTAGGAACATTTTTTTTTTAACATCAGAAACACACACACACACACAAAACCCTCTTCAGACTTCTTGGCAAGTAAGAGGAGTCTGGGGAAAAAAAGCCCTACAAACAGTTTTCTAGTCGTCTGAGTGGAAAATCTTGTTTTTTTTTTTTTAAATAACATTTCATAGCTTGGAAATGTTTGAATAGTTTTTGTTTAAAGGGAAATTCCTTTTGGCTGAGAAAGAGCCTGCAGGATTCAAACTGATAGGGCTATGTTTTTAGAAAACTTGGAGGAAACAAGGATTCGTGATGAAAATGCTTTTTCACCGGCCAATTGTGATAAACAGAAATTTAAATCCAAGGTTACCAGTCATAGCATTTGAAAGGTTCAGCCATTAACTCCTTCCTTCCCTTTGCTTCCTGTCTGTACATCCTGGGGAAACATCTCTCATTGCTGGTCCTTCCTAAAGGAACTTAGTGAACTGCTTTTCTAAACCTGTGTGTTCTAGGCAAGGAGGGTATGCATTCTTGGCCTCATGGTTCTCCCAGCCAGTGAAAAGGAAGATATGTAAATAAGTTATTAAATCGTAAGTCATTGAATATCTGGTGTATGCTTTAAAGCTGTATTCAAAGTCTTTCTGGAGCACACAGGGTACAGTAACAGATCTGAAGGAGATGAAGAGTTGGAGAGCCTCTCATGAAAAAGATGATATTTGCATTGGGTCCTGAAGTATAAATAGGACTTCTCTGGGCCATAGGAATAGTAGGTACAGAGTAGGACTGTATAAAATGTCATAGCTGATTCTGTGAATTTCAAGTAGTTTTTTTGTCATTTCAGGTAGGGTGTTCTGTGGGGAGTGTTGGGAGATAAGGATAAGATCATACAAAGTTGGCCTGCTTTGTTAACCCATTTGGATATTCTTTTGTGGGCTGCAGGGTAGGAAGCTCTTAAGACTTTTAACAAAAAGAAGAGGGGAAGAAATGTGTCTTCGCAAGGAAACCCTAGTGGTTATAAAGGATGGATTGGAGGGGAGAATTGGTGGCAGCAAGATGATCTGCTGGCTGGTTATGTCATCCTTGAAAGTAGGACAGGGCACAGGGGGGCCTTGCGCCATAGGGAGCAGCAAACGGATGCAAGAGAAGGTCAGGAGCTGGATGTAGGGACCTGGTGGCTGTGGGGCATGACGGGATATGGGAGGCATCCTGTTAGCTTTTTGTTTGTTGTGCTGCACAGCGTTCTGGAGCTTAGTTCCCCTACCAGGGATTGAACTCATGTCCCCAGCAGTGGAAGCTCAGAGTCTCAACCACTGAACTGCCAGGGAAGTCCCAACGTCCTGTTTTCTGATGTAGCAGACAGAGTTGATGGTGCCGCTCTTGGTGGAGGAAGGACAAGTTTGGTGGGGAAGATGATGAGTTGAGTTTTAGACATGGCGATCCGATGTGTTGGAACATTCAGGAGAGATATCTAAACGGCGTTTGGAAACATGGGTCTGGAGTTCTAGAGAAAGGTCTGGTGATACACATTTGGGTGTTATGAGTCTCATGGGGGAGAAGTGAAGCCAGTAGTCCAGGGAGATCAGGGAGAGAGTGAAGAGTAGGAAAGCCGGGCTGAGAACGCAGCCCTGGGGACCTGGGGAGGGTTAGCAGAAGAAGAAGAGAAATCTGCAGATGGAACACAGAAGGAATCAGCAGAAAAAGTGGAGAAAATCCAGGAAAATCTCATCGCAGGATCCAAAAGAGGGGAGGGTGGCTACAGAGTGGTCAAGATAAAGAAGGACTGTGTGCTCTTCAGCTGCCTGCCAAGCCCTGGACCACTGTGTGGTGTCAGCTCAGGGTGGGACTGTGTCTGGAGTCGCTGAGGCCCCGGGGGTCTATACCTGTGGGCGGCTCCGTGGCTTTGTGCCGATGGAGTGGAGGCCGTGCTGCCAGCCAAGAGCAGACACTGCCGAAGGGCGGGCGCTGGGAGTAAATATATGTGGTGGATAATCTATACAACAGTGCCTCTTTCTTTCCCTTTGTTTTTGTAAATTTCATCCTCAAAATTAGCCTTGGAGACTGTCCTGGTGCCTGTGCAGTATTGTGAACGTCCTCTCTTCATTCTTCTCTTCTGACTGAATCCCTGTATTCCTGACATCTTTCTCTTGCTGGGGTCCCTTTGTGCATCTGTCATCTACGGATCTCAGGCTTTGGGGTGTGTAGAAGGAGGGTTTTCTGGACTTGTGATATCTGTGTAAGAGGGTTAACAACTGCAACATTAGTTGCTCAGTCATGTCCAACTCTTGGGCTTCCCTGGTGGTTCAGCTGGTAAAGAATCCATATGCATTGCAGGAGACCTGGGTTTGATTCCCGGGTTTGGAACATCCCCGGGATAATGGAAAGGCTACC
Organism: Bison bison bison; assembly: GCF_000754665.1. Classification (NCBI taxonomy): domain Eukaryota; kingdom Metazoa; phylum Chordata; class Mammalia; order Artiodactyla; family Bovidae; genus Bison; species Bison bison. The sequence continues at coordinate 448,035 of NW_011494887.1, forward strand.
CACTCCAGTATTCTGGCCTAGAGAACAACAGTCCATTGGATCACAAAGAGTTGGACACGACTGAGCAACTTTCATTTCACTTCATCCAACTCTTGGTAATCCCATGGACCATAGCCCGCTAGTCTCCCCAGTCCATGGAATTTCTCAGGCAAGAATGCTAGAGTGTGTTGCCATTCCCTTCTCCAGGGGATCCTCCCCACCCAGGGATCGAACCCAGGCCTCCTGCATTGCAGCCACGAGGGACTCAGAGAGTTGAAATTTATCAACTGCCTGTGAAGTTTGAGCATTTTCCTTTCTATATATCTGCTGATTCTTCCAAATGACGAAGTATCACATGGACCCAGTAGTTGCCAAAGACGAGTTTGATCACAGAGACATCAACATTATTCACATGGTAGAAAAATACAAAAAAACCAAATTGGCCCCACTTTTAATGACATAGTAACAGGGGGAAGGTGAGGACAAGTGGTTTTTGTAATAAATGTATGAACCCAAGGGCTTTCCAGTGAAAGGGACATTAAAATAAATGATGCTGCTTCAAAGAAAACGTGCAGCTCCAAGCAGTGCCTGTTGGTTCAGGACCTACAAGGAGGACTCTGGGTGGGGGACATCCTTCAGTCCTCCCCATGCCCCCTGCGTGCTGTGGCTCAATGCTGCCTTTACTCTCTGCTGCCCTGTGTCCAGGATGTCATTTTCAAGGCCCTCAAACCTCCCCAGGAGGTGTAGAACAGGAATGAGAGGAGGACTCTGTCTCCAGGACTGAAGTTGGCCCAAGAAAGAAGAGGGTAGAGAAAAAAAGAGAAGAATTCTGTATCCTGACTGCACAGGGAGGAAGCAGCGGGGTCAAAGTTAAAAAAAAATAGACAACTTTTTTAGAACAGCTTTAGGTTCACAGACTTCCCTGCTGGTCCAGTGGTTGAGAATCGCCTTGCAGGGGACACAGGTTCGGTCCCTGGTTGAGGAACTAAGATCCCACATGCTATGGGGCCACTAAGCCCATGTACCTCAGTTAGAGAGTCTGGGTACTGCAACTGAGATCCCCTGCAGCCAGATAAATAGATAAGTAAATCATAAAAATAAAAAGTTTCATGGGTTTCCCCAGTGGCTCAGATGGTAAAGAGTCTGCCTGCAGTGCGGGAGCCCAGGTTCAATCCCTGGGCTGGGAAGATCCCCTGGAGGAGGGCAAGGCAACCCACTCCAGTATTCTTCCCTGGAGAATCCCATGGACAGAGGAGCCTGGTGGGCTACAGTCCATGGGGTCGCAAAGAGTTGGACATGACTGAATGAGTAACACACTTTAGGTTCACAGCAAAATTCAGCAGAAAGTACTGTTTCCATATACTCCCTGACACCACGCACAACCTACCCCAGCATCAACATCCCGCCATTACACACTTTTGGAATGTGGATTCCCATAAGCCAGGGTTACCTGTGACAGCTTTTGATTTTAACTTTGTTTTTTAAAATTAGTCACAGACAAGCTTCCTTTTGTAATCCAACAAGAAGCCAGGTTGGTCCAAAGAGCCTCAAACCTATATTTTTGAGAGTGTGTGTAGGCTGTTTTTTGTTTCTTTTGAATAAAAATTTATTTTAGACAATTTAGGAGCAGACATATAGATTTCAGTTGTTGTTGTTCAGTCACTCAGTCATGTCTTACTGTTTGTGACCCCATGAACTGCAGCACGCCAGGCTTCCCTGTCCTTCACTATCTCCCGGAGTTTCCTCAAACTCATCTCCATTGAGTCAGTGAGACTACAATTAAACTCTTAAAATATGGTGTGTCTCCCTCCCCAACCTCTGCCCCCTTCCATTTACAGGTGGCTTAGGAGCTGGACATTGGAAAGGAGGGTGGGATTGAGTGGGGGAAATACTATATTTTTTTGTAACCATAGAACCTGAAGGCAATCTTTGTAGCTAGGACTTTTAACTTCATACCACCATGAGGTGGTATTCATTTCTCAGGCAGTACCAGGAGTTGTTTTTCTGGTTCTGCTCTGGGTTTTTGAGTTTTCTTCCAGGGTTCCCCTGCAGCCCATGACCTACATTTGGGAGCAGCTGTTAGGCCTAAGACTGTGGGCTGAGGAGGCCGAGGAGGTCAAGCCCAAACCCAGATGGAGACCAGCTTGACCCCCTGGGGTTCCAGGGCATCATGTTCTAACTGAAGGAGCCAGTGATCCTGGTGGTCTTAATGTACACATGCATTTTGTCACATTTTCATGTTTGTTGAGAAAGAAAGGCAGAGAAGGAGAAGTAAAAAAAAAAAAACAATTTGGTGTTTCAGCTGTGTTTACACCTTAGGAACATGAGGTGGGTTTTAAATAAAAAGGAACCCAGTGTTTCCTTTCGACTTATAGGAGGAAACTGAAATTAAGCTCGGCCCAGCTGAGAGGTGGATGGTTGAGCAGATTGAATATGATGAATTTTCAGCTTTCTTATTCCTGCTCTTCCTGTTTCTGTTGTGGATTCTGAATGTCCTGTTGTCTGCTGATTGCTCAACCACTGGGGCAGAGGGTTGGTAGGAAAAAACAAGGATTTTGTAGTCAGCACTGACTTCACAGTCCTCATCACCACCGACCAAATTGTTTATTCAGTGCTTCCCAGTGGTGTCAACTTGGCACCAAAAGAGAATGATGTTATGCACCCGGGTCCCTGAAGTAATGGATGAGGCCGATCACCTCAGGCCACCAGGGGCTCTGTGGGCTCCAGCCCCTACTCAGGGCATTCCATAGATGCACTCTTGAGAAGCTACCAGAACATTGGCAAACATATCATAGGGATCCAGTGAATTATTTGCTGAGTGGATGGATGAATGATTCTGGGCTTACGATCTGGCACTGCCTACCCTGGGTACCTTTCTGAGGTTGTTTCACAAGGCCATGACAGAGGATGAGTGATATGACGTAAACAAAGTGTCTGTCTCCAAGCCTGGTACATGGCCTCTGCTTAGGAGGTAATAGGTTCCTGTCCTCCGTTTTTCTTTGTTAAATTTAAAAAAATTATTAAAAAATTTTCTTTGGCTTCACTATGCAGCATGTGGGATCTTAGTTCCCTGATCAGGGTTTGAACCTATGCCCTATGAACTGGAAGCATGGAGTCTTCACTGCTGGGCTACCAGGGAAATCCCATTTTTCTCTTCTGGTAATTTCAGGGAGGCATAGGAAGGAAACACTTGCTAAATTCTAATCAAAAGGGAACAAAATTAGTAAACAGAATAAAGCCTCTCTAATGTGACCTAGTTATTTTGTTTATTTTCTCTAGTTTTATTGGGATATAATTGACATATAATTTAGGAATTTCAGATATACAACATTATATATATATATATATTGCAAAATGATTACCAAAATAAAGTTGGTTAAATCATCTCACAAAGTTACAATTTTTTTTTTCCTGGTGATGAGAACTTGTATGATCTACCCTCTTGGAAACTTTCAAATACCCAAGACAGTATTGTTAAATAGAGTCACCATGCTGTAAATTATATCCCCAGGACTTATTTACCTTTAACTAGAAGTTGGTACCTTTTGACCATCTTCACCATAATGTGGCCTAATTGTGATGACTTTTAGGTGTGGGGGACCGGGGAGAACCCTAAAAGTTTAAAACCTTAAAAAATCCTAAAAGTTTTTTCAGTTCCTATGTGAATCTTTTTAGGCTCAAGGCCTGGTTTTGATTTGCATGACTGGGTTCACAGTTTGATTTTTCAGGCACCTGCTTCTGCAGAACTGAAATTCTGTGTAGGTTTTGAGGAGGTCGGTTGGTAGCAGGTGTTAACATTCTTCAAGTCACCAGAGGGAGGGCATGCAGGGGCTGGTCCATTCGCCATTCCTGCCTTCGCCTGAAACAGCCATCTGTGACTGAAATTACTCACACTGCTTTTTTAAAAAAATATAAAGAGCATTTCTGGGGCTGATTGTGATAAAGTTGGGAAGTCATTTAATAGGAAGAGAGAGGGAAAGAACGGTAAGTATGGTGTGGGATAGCAGTAAGGCTGTCCGCTGCAGCACTGCCTGGCCTCTGGGCCTCCCAGCAGAGCCACTGCGAGTTCTGTTGGTAAGCTGCAGCAAAAGGTGTTTAAGCCACGGGCTCTCCTTCTGACCCACGACCTGAACTGACCTTCCAGAGGATTTAGTGTAAGTAGTTTAGCGAAGGAACTTCCTCTGACTCTGCTTTTTTGGGAAGCAGAATTCAAAGTTGGTTTTCTCTGACTGCCTCTTTTTAAAAAGTTTTTATTGGAGTATAGTTGATTTACAATGTTGTGCTAGTTTCAGGCATGCAGTAAAGTGAATCAGTTATACATATAAATGAAATCATTCCTTTTTAGATTCTTCTCCCATAGAAGTCATTACAGGGTATTGTAAAGAGTTCCCTAGGCTACACAGGTCCTTATTAGTTGTCTGACTGCCTTTTATGTGGACCAACTAGCATTCTGTCTATCAGAAGGTCCATAGAGATTCTGGCATGTGAGCGGACTCACATCCATAATGCCTTGTTATTTTGGAGTGGGGCAGTTTCAGTAAAACTTTGAGAGGGAGCTGTTAGAAAACCTGTGTCCAAATCTTCATCCCCTCTGGAAGGTACAATTTTTATTTAACAAACACACACAAAACCCATGGCTGGTAACGGAGTGAACGCCGCAGAGAGAAAAACCCTTAGCTGTAGAGGCTAACAAGTGTGAATAAGTTACCTGATGGTTTTTCTCTATAAAGCTGCTTTATTGCAAAACAGCTGGCAGTTTGGGAGACTGGTTAGTTAGTCCTTCACTGGTTTTTCATGAAATGTAGATGATTTTCATGGAGAAGTTTGTTCTTTGGTATTTGCCAACCAAAAGAAAAATATCCTGGTAGGTAGATTTTTTTTCCTGTTGCCCTTTTGAGAAACTATTGCCTAAGCCAAATTTAGAAAAAATAAAACCAGGAACAAAGGTTTCAAGATTGCAAGTATATATGTCACTTGGCTTCAAAATATAGTCATTGAAATGTGTCAGGGGGACCTATTTATCTTATGAACCAAGAAGTCTTTTATTATTTGTTTGTTTATGGCTGTACTGGGTGTTTGGTGCTGCATGTGGGCTTTCTCTAGTTGTGATGTGCAGGCTTCTCACTGCGATGACTTCTCTTGTTGCAAAGTGTGGGCTCTAGAGCTTTCAGGCTTCAGTAATTGTGGTGCACGGGCTTAGTTGCTCTGAGGCCTGTGGAATCTTCCTGGACCAGGGATGAAATCCATGTCCCCTGCACTGGGGATTCTTATGCATGGGACCAGCAGGGAAGTCCCCAAGAAGTCTTGATCGAGGCCTTTTAGGATTGGTGTAGTGGTTGAACAGTATCAGTGGGGCCTAGGATTGTCCCGTCTTTTCATTATACATTGCCTCATGACTGCAAAATGATTACTTTATCTCTGGTGTAATATCAGCCTCCCTGGCAGGGAGAAAGTGAGAGGGCAAAGTAGAAGAGGGTAATACTTGTATTAGAAAAGCCAAGGATGGCTGGACTTCCCTGGTGGTCTAGTGGTTAAGGCTTTGAGCTGCCAGTGCAGTGGGTGAGGGTTCAATCCCTGGTCAGGGAACTACGACCACACATGCCAAGTGGCTCCACTGAAAGATAAAAATAAGAAAAGCCAAGGCTTGCTCTGAGGTCCCTAGCAGAATTCCTGTTAGGTTTCACCGGCCACTTCTCATTGAAGACAAGCCAGGAAGGTGCGTTAGCTGGACACCTTGTTACCCTGAACAAGAGTAGCATCTGACTGTGAGGAAGGAGGGCAGGATGGATACTGAGTGGTTAAGCAGTAGTGTCTGCTGTACCACAAAAGAACATTTTCCCAGACTTATAGGATCCTAGGTCTGGTGGCGCCTTTGAGATGGCCGAGGACAACCCTTCTTGCCAAGATAAGGGAGCTGCTTCATTTTCTTCTGTAATACTTTGGCTCCATGTGTGCCAGCCCCTCAGTTGGATTTTGGGCATCCCTGGGCTGAGCTTCTCATCCCCAGATGTGTAAACTGTGCCCAGAATGTGAGTGTCTGCGAAGTCCCTTTCATGGGAGAGGAGAGGGGCAGGGGCAGGGTAGTGTGTGCATGGGAATCCAAAATTCTGATTATACCTTCTCAGGAAAAGCAGCCAGCCAACAATAATTACTGGGCCGCCTCTGAGCACGGAACCTGAGATCCGGCCTCCTGGAACGCTCGCTAAAGCCATGGAAGACTCAGCTCTGCCCTAGGGGAGCAAAGCCTAAACAGGGCTCCCAGTTCAACGGCACATGTGTGATGAGTGCTGATGGTGGGCGACGGCCTCGGCAGACCAAGGAGCCGGGCCAGGAAGACAGCCTGGAGGAGCTGGCTTTGAGCAGGGCTTTGTAAAGGTCTGTTATTTGGTGGAGAGCAATGGTGTGTAAAAACACTGATTTGAGGGTAAATAGCTTTGCCAGGTTGGAGCCATTTAATAACACTGGCCTGTGTAGCCTGATGTGTTTCCTTTAGAAGAGCAGCCTTGAGTCAACAGAGTTTATGGTGTGTGCAGAGGGGGTGTTGTGTTAGGCAGATTTACTAGAACATGTCAGAAAGACCACTAGCTCCATACTAACTTTTCCTGTGAATTTTCAATTTCAGTCCTCCCATTTCCCAAGGACTGCCTGGCAGCCCTGACATTTCACTTCTGTCCTTGCTTCTCACTGTTTGATTATTCCTCCTTTCAGGGGTGCAGCCAGTCTCCATGGTGCTGTATCTGTGGGCCCAGTAGTGCTCTGGAGAGCATCCCGATTGGAGTCTCTTCACCTCATCTCACCCTAATTACCTCTCAAAGGCCCTGTTTCCAAAAACCATCACACTGGGGTTTGGGGCATCACCGTATGAGTTTTGGGATGGCACAGTTCAGTCCACAGCACTGGGGGTCCACTGGAGTTTCACGAGGCTCCTGACTGACAAGTAGGGGGGACCAGGGCAGTGTGTTTCCTGCTGGAAGAAACCTGTAAGAGTTGAAAACCTGTAGAGTGGCAATTCTTTACAGCTGAGATCATGGACTCAAGTGGGTCTGAGAACCTCCTGGAATGCTCTCCAGGGTATTGTAGGTATAGTACATGATGTACATTTTTCCTCACATTTTCAAAAGAAATTCATGACCCCGAAATATTAAGACCTACCGTCCTAGAGATTGTATTTCTAAAGTGAAGGCTGAGAGGAATCAGGTCTGTGCACAGCCCGTGTCCACGGTCAGCATCCCGCGTGCACGGGAGAGGACCGCCGCCCCACCACACACCTGCCCCATGCTGCCCGCTCCTCCCCCAGCATTCCGGAGAAGCCCTGCCTGCTCCTGCTGCTGTGCGCCAGTTAGATGCTGACTGCTGACAGGGGAGCTCTTCTCCCAGAAGCTGCATTGTTTGTACCCTAAACCCTTTGTCTGTTTTTTTTTGTAGCATGCGTAAAAAACGAGTGGCTTGCATCATAAGCCAAAAAAAAAAAAAATCTTGCTTATTATAAAGATATTTCATAGTATTCTCAAGATTCTGACTCAAAGTAGTCAAAAGTTGAAGCAGTCTTTTCTGATTATAAGTGAAAGCCCATGCATTCATTCATTGTAGCCAGTGCTAAACCTAATTGCTCTTAATTTTTTTTTTTTCTTCTCTGCTTCCTGATCCTCCCAGGAAGGATTTCTTCTCTACATGTAGGAATTCTCCTGTACATCCATTTTGAGTTTTATTTGACTTCGTATGATATATTTCTTTCAAGCCATTTGAATCATTTTGGAAACATGGTAAATATAAATACATTTTAAAAGCACAGACCTGCCTAGAATCTGACTGGCTCACTCCTGACCTGGGCACAGTCCCTGAAGGATGCTGGTGGCATTGGCCTGGGTCCTGTTCCCTATCCCAGCTTCCTTCTCATCTCCTTCTTGTCCTTCTTTTTCTCCTTCTGTGTCCTTTGCTCTCCTGGGTCTTTCCTTTCTTCTCTGATTGTGCCCTAACTCTGCCACTGTTTCCAGAGTTTTGTTTAGCCCTGATGGTATGAGGACCCCCAACTCAGGGTTTGGAATCTGTTATTTGATTCTCCTGCTTCAATGCCAGAACCTGTGGTCCCAGCTGATGGTGGCATTCAGGAGGTTGTCACATTAATGGTGTGCATTGTTAAAGGCGGACTGGAAATTGCAGTATTGACTGTCCAAAATATTCAGGAGCTGAAGACCCAGAAGGAGCATTGTGGAGTAACTGGACCAACATATAAATAAAGAGCAGAAGTAGCCAAGAGGGGAGCTAGTTGCTCTTAGAGATCACTGAGGAGTTTTACTGGTTGACAGTGGAAAACTTCTTGCCTATTTTGCCTTTCTTGTTATTTTTCCCCTTTCAGTTGGGACACTGGGGATCTCTAGGTCTAACAGTTCTGTCACCTACATTGAGCAAGCCTGGTCCCCTGGTTTTGGAAATCTGGATCTAGGTTTGCTAGTTACTGGTGTTCATAATGCTTGGCCCTGGGCATCAGCAGCCCTTCCCTTTCCTTTCTCCAGTTGTGTTCCTCCAGACCTAGAGGGGTGGCTCACCAGTCTACGTTCTTCTTATAGGCCCTCTGGCCACCTCCTTGGTTGGCCTCACTCCCCAAGGTGTTTTAGACCTGATGAACCTCTTGGAATCATGAGGTTCCTGCTGTGATCACCTCCGTTGCCTCTAGCAATGGTTCTTGGTCTTTGCTACACATCATGATTACCTGGGAGCTTAGAAAATATCAACCCCTGGGTCCCAGCCTATGTGATTCTCATCTCCTTGGTTTGGGGATGAGGCCTGGGCAGCAAGATTTTTTTTAACAGCTTCCCTGTTGATTCCAAAATGAAACCAAGGTTGGGAACTGTTGGCTGGGGGCCTTGCTACTTGAAACTTGGTCCATGGACTGGCAGTATCAGCATCTCCTGGGAGGTTATCCCTGATACAGAATCTACTCCAGACTTTCCAAGTGATAATCTGAAGATCCACAGCTCCCGGCTGATTCCTGTGCACGTTTGAGTCTAAGAACTATGGGCTAGAACGTCCTCCTGCCCTACCTTGGAGGGGTAAGCTCCCCAGCCAGAGCACCACAGCAAGTACTGATGCCAGGTCTGGTTAGAAGGACCCCAAGACACTGGCTTTCCCTCCATGAACCTTTCTTGGAGGTTGGTTCTATATCTGGGTTAGATTCCCTCCCACTCCTGACCAATCGCTTTTCTACCTGTCCCCTTGAAAGTCCCAGCATATTTCAACAACAGGGATGCAAGGGTCTGGTCTGAAGTTGGAGGCCAGTGGAATTGGTTGCAGTCTGTGCTTTGGGAAGCCTTGGACTGATGGCCTGACCTTGTGGTGCTTTGCTTGGTCAGCCCAGCAGCTTGCCCTGTCCTTATCCTGGGGGATGGAAGTAGGGAAATCAGACTAAAAACAGAAGGCTCATGAAAGACAATGGAAAAAAAAAAAAAAAAACCATGCTAGAGCTGGGATGGTTAGAACAGAAATGACAGGTGCACAGTGGAGATGTGACTCCCCGCCTCCACCCCCCTTGCCTGCATTAGACGGCGCCAGCTCCTTTACCTTCTGAGCTCACATGGGACTGACCCTAATTTCCCTGCCTAAAGGCACTCCAGGTAGGCAGTGCCAATTCCTTAGGTTTTGCACGTAAGATACAACTACTGTGAATTTTCTTTTTCCCGGAGCAGCAGCATTTACTACTCCGAAGGTGATTCTTGGGTTTCTGAGCACAATTTTCGAGTTCTCACATATCATCCGAGATGCTGTCAGCATCTTTTGCTTCAATTTGCGGCTCTTGTTATCTCTCAGCCCTCGCAGGCAATTGGTAGAATGAATGTCCGAATCTCTGAGATTGTTGTTCTTGTCTCTATCCCACAGATCTTTCTGGGGCAGCCCTTGGCGCAGGGCTGCAAGGGGCTGGGACTTAAGGAGGGACACACACTTAATGGGGACCCAGCCTCCTGCCTCATTGCCTCACCCCTGCCCGGTTCCTTTCTTTCCTCATCACTCCGTGGGACTAGCAGTGGGTTGGGTCATTCTGCTTCCTGACCCCCAGGATCACTGCCTGACCAGGGTCCTCATTATTTGTGTTTTTTTTTAATACTTATTTTTTATTTGACTGTGCCAGGTCTTAGTTGTGGCACTCAGGCTCTTGGGTCTTCGTTGCTGCATGTGAACTCTTAGTTGAAGCCTGAGGGATCTAGTTCTCTGGCCAGGCATTGAACCTGACCTCCCCTGCATTGGGAGGTCAAGACTCTTAGGCATTAGACCACCAGGGTCTTCATTGTTTAAACACAGTGTGATTTGACTTACTAACCTTCATGTAGCATCAGAGCTGTCTATTACCACCTTTCTGGACCACCTGCTTTTATGTTGACTCGAGCTTAGGAATCTGGCAAATAAAAGACTGAAGCTGATCAGGGAGATTGTAGGGGCTAGCTGGGACTGGAGAGACTGGGGGGCAGGGGGGCAGGTGGGTTCGGGACCTGTTCAGTGGAATTGGCAGCCCCTCAGCTCTGACAGAAGGTACCAGACGGGAATGTGAACCCAGTATTAACAGATGATCTGGTTTTTAAAGAAGCCAGAAATACAGATTTTTCTGTAAATCTCTTGCTTTTTAAAAGTTGCCCTGCTACACTCCACCAGCAAATTAAACCAAGCAACAAACAAAAAACACAAAGTAGAGGTGGCCCATCCTTATGGGCCATTCAGAGAGAAATCTTAGACTCTCCTCAGATGCACAGAAATTGAGCAAAGGCTTTTAACCTGTGTACACTGAGCTGCCTTGGTTGAGACTGACTGAGACATGACTGTCCAGGTTGTGGTTTATCTGTGTTGCGTTTAATAAGTACTGTTTCTGCACCCATGGGAGATGCTTCTGAAATCAGAACCAGAAATGACATCAGGACATTTTATTTACTTTCTCCTGCCGGCCTTTCAAGCTCATCTTTTCCATTATTAAAAGTCTGTTTTAAGAGAGATTATTTATCTGACCTTGCTTTTGATTTTTCTGTAAAGTGCTTTCAGATTACAAAATGTGGCCAGAAACCAGGTCATTTATATTTTGGATTCATTAAGCTCAATAGTCTCTAATTTATCTTGGCCTCATTTGCTCCATTTATAAAGTGGAATGATAATACCCACTGATTTCACAGAGTTGGCTTGAGGATTAAATGAGATTTTTAGGTGGGGTCATTTGAAAAAAGGTTGAGTCCTCTCTAATTGTAAAGTACTAAATTCTAATTAAAAGGCACTGCTGAACACGGCTTTTGCATTTCTTAAACAAAACAAAGTTTGTCGGTGTTGTTATTAATACGTATAATCAACATATCTATCTATCCATCCATCTATCTATTGTCTGTTCTATATCATGAAAGTAATATCCAGGCTTTTCTGATAACTGCTACTGATTATATGACTAGATGTCCAGTGGGTTATACCAAGATTCTTGCCATAGTCACCGTCTGCCATTCCTTTTCCTGAATTCCTATAGGCGTGATCTGCGCCCACTGTTTTACTTGGAGACAGTCATGTTGCAAAACCATTTCCTGTGTATGCTCTGGGTCTCTGTGAGAACAAAACTGGAGATGCTGCTGCTTCAAGGACTGCTGCCACTGGAGCCTTCTGCTCCTGGATCATCCAGACCAAAAAACCTAGGCAGGGTGTTTTGCTAATCCTCCATTCTCCCCTGTTGCTAGATTTTGAGAATACCTACAACCCCATCTCCACGCAGACTTCCACTGAACACTGGAGGCAGAGTGAGGGGGAGAAGGACGCTATCAAGGATGAAGGGAGGCAGGGGCCACGGACCAGTGTGTCGGCTCAGGTCTTTAGACCTGAATTTCCCCTACTGCAGCCTCAGTTCTAAAGAAGTTACAGCAAGTCATTCCAGCCCACCCCCGTGTCCTCTGCCCTGTGTGTTTGTCTGTGGTTGGTTGTGTGTGTAGTGTGCATCCTCCTGTAGGCAGTGCAGAGGGTAGCAAAGCTCGTTGCATTCTTCCGCCCCTGCCCGCTGGCCTCTGCCACCCCCACCTGTCAGGGCTCATGGGAAGCAGATATATGCTCTCAGCAATCCTTTTCCTACATGTTTGAATTACCTGGGGAGACTGGAGAAAAGAATCCTGGTATCTGATCCCCATCCAAGATTAACTAAATCAAAATTTCTTGACGTGGGGCATATGAATTTTTTTTGAAAGCAGAAACTTTTCATTGTTTTTAAAAAATGAATTTCGACTTGTAGAGAAGTAGAAAAAATAGTGCAGAAGTGAATGTCAGCTCATATGGCCATAGTATACTTATGGGAACTAGGAAATCCTGGACTGCAAGGAGATCCAAGCAGTCCATTCTGAAGGAGATCAGCCCTGGGATTTCTTTGGAAGGAATGATGCTAAAGCTGAAACTCCAGTACTTTGGCCACCTCATGCGAAGAGTTGACTCATTGGAAAAGACTCTGATGCTGGGAGGGATTGAGGGCAGGAGGAGAAGGGGACGCCAGAGGATGAGATGGCTGGATGGCATCACTGACTCGATGGACGTGAATCTGAGTGAACTCCGGGAGTTGGTGATAGACAGGGAGGCCTGGCGTGCTGTGATTCATGGGGTCCCAAAGAGTCGGACACGACTGAGCAACTGATCTGATCTGATTGTTAACTCATGTGCAGATATTTATTCAGATTTCACCAGTGTTTCTACTGATGTATTTTTTTCTGGTCTAGGATCTGATTTAAACTTCCACATTGCATTTAGTAGTGATGTCTCTTTAGTTTCCTCTGATATGTGACCGTGTTACATTCTTTCATTTTACATTTCCTGACACTTTTGTAGATAACTGATAATTATTTTGTAGCACATTCTTCAATTTGGGCTTGATATTTTTTAGGACTAGTTTGAGGTTAGGGGCATAAGGATTTTTTTAAAATAGTTGCCAGATCAGGTCTGTATTTATCCTGGAGGTCTGTAATTTACTATATAACACATTAAAAAAAATAGAGTGATCGATGAATAGATTGGTGGGTAGGATTGTGGTCAAGCAGGAACGATGAAATGTTAATGATAGCATCAAAGTGGTAAGCATACAGTATTCATTATAGAATTCTTTCAACTTAGCTCAGATTTACATTTTTCAAATTAGAATATTGGGGGGAAAGTTCCCTGCTTCTCCAGATGATGAATTTGGGGCTGATGCCCCCTAAGACTTGACAGTGAAGATGAGTAGAAAGAAACTGTGTCTGTCTGGTGGGAAAAGAATGTAGGGTCAGTAGGTCTTAGCCCATGCCTGGTGGCTGGGTGGCCACTGTATATTTAGATAAGTGACCCCAGCAAGGCTCCAGAGAGACAGTAAGTGAGAGCAGACTCCTGTCTGAAAAAATACCCATCTGAACCCCAAACTTGGTTAATTGGAATTCTGAATGGCATTGATTCACATATGAGCACAGAGAAAATAGATGTTTTTGAAAGATGCTGACTCTTTATAAGAACATCTGGTTCTTAGGCTCAGGAGCAGAGTCTTGGAGCTGGAGAAACCATTGAGGGTCATCTGGTCAGCCTCCCACTCAATGTCTTTCCCAGCGGCCCTGCGCTGAATTGCATTTGATTTATGCAGCTGGATAGAATGAGTCTAAGGTCACTGTTTTGAGGATGAAATCACTTTTAATTCCAGCAAATGAATATAGTTTAAAACAGCTTTCCTAGGAGAAAAATAAAAGCTGTCTTGTGCAAAGCTTGCTCGCCTCTCTCTCTCCTGCTATTTTAAAATTGGGCGTCAAGGCAACAAGAAATGAAGAGTGCCTTCAGGAAAAGCGTGTTGTGTGATGTTTGTGTTTTACTTCTCACTGAGTCATGGGTCCCGGTCCTCCCTGAAACGGGCAGAATAAAGTCTCTCTCTAACTTCCCTGCTCCCCAAACTTCATTCCGCTTCTAAGGGCTACAGAAGCAAAGGTCCTTCTGTTCTGCCTGTGGGGCTGAGGAATAAGCGACAAAGGCCCTTTAAGAGAGAGAGAGAGGGAGAGCCCTGCAGATGTGAGGCTACAGTGTGTCAGCCAGGCCCCTGGGAGCCTCAGCCAGCTTAGTGCAGAGGCCTGAGTACGGGGCTCATTTGTGGGTTCTGGAAAAGAAATACCCTGCTGATTATGGGTAGGGCTGAGCCGCCTTCCCCAGCCTCTTGGGCTCACAGAGAACTCAGACAGGCTGTTCTCCTGGACTTTTTGAAGCTTTGTTATGGATTTTACTCCAGTCTGGTCCTGTCTGTACAACTCCTGGCCTCACTGAGCTTGATCTGTAACCTTTCTTTCAGTTTCTACACCTATAAAATGCAGAGAAATTTAGTTGGAGAAATGTTAGCCTTGAAGAGTCTCCAGCCTCCTCCAGAATTTTGTTATTGTTGTTCAGTCGACAAGTCATGTCTGACTCTGAGACCCCATGGACTGCAGCACACCAGACTTCCCTGTCCTTCACTATCTCCCAGTACTCAAACTCATCGATGATCTCACTCAACCATCTCATCTCATTAATCTCATCCTCTGTCACTCTCTTCTCCTCCTGTCCTCAGTCTTTGCCAGCATCAGGGGTTTTTCCAATGAGTTGGCTCTTCGCATCAGGTGGCCAAAGTATTGGAACTTCAGCTTCAGCATCAGTCCTTCCAATGAGTATTCAGATTTCCTTTAAGATTAACTGGTTTGATCTCCTTGCTGTCCAGGGGACTCTCGAGAGTCTTCTCCAGCACCACGGTTCAAAAGCATCAATTCTTCAGTTCTCTGCCTTCTTTATGGTCCAGCTCTCATATCCATACGTGACTACTGGAAACTTACAGAGTTTACAGTAACTAATTTTTATAGTGTTTTAAGTTTTAAAATCCATTCATAGATGTTCTCGCCTTTTAGTCACCCAACCTTCTCAAAGGGTTTGAGGGACTTCCCTGGTAGTCCAGTAGCAAAGACTGCACGCTCCCAGCACCGGGGGCCTGGGTTCCATCTCTGGTCAGGGAACTAGATCCCACAGGCTGCAACTAAGAGTTCAAATTACACAACTCAAGAGGCCTCAACTAAAAATCCCACTTGCTGCAACAAAGATCAAAGATCCTTCATCCTGCAACTAAGACCCGGTGCAGCCAAATAAATAAATAAATATAAGAGTTTGAGTACCTCATGGCTCAATGCTGAAACATCATCTCTTCTCACTCTGTAACCGTTCCTTGGGCAGCTTCTGTCTTGTCAGTTACCATCTATATTATGATAGGTCTATCATTTATATCTTTAGCCTGGATCTCTCTCTGAGACCTGATTATCCAGCTGCCAGCTTGTCTCTCCACCGAGCTATCTGAGTTTCCTCCATGAAATGCATCAAAGACTGAACTGATACTTCTGTCTCCCAAGCTCCACCCCAAACCTGTTCCCTGTCACAGCATGTGGTACAGCCATCCATCCACTGGGACAGGCCAGGAACCCAGGAGTCATCCTTGATGTCATCCTCCCCCTAAACCCTCAGATCCAATCTGTCACTCAGTCCTATGCACCTTCCTCCTAAACGTCTCGATTCCATCCACTTCTTTCCATCTCCTCAGCTGCCTTTTAAGACAATGCAGCCCCCATCTTTTACCAGGACTACTGCAGCAACCTATTTACAACTCTCCTAACATTTTTTTTGCTCTCTTGCCTTCTCATCATCCCTGAATTTGGAAGAAATCTTTACAAATTGCAAATCCAAATAGGTCACTGTCACTCCTTAAAACCCTCAATGGCTTTATATTGCTGTTGTGAAATAAACACAATCTCTAACAAGGCCTACAACTCCTTCTGTGGTTTGACTCCTGAAGAGCCCTGCCCTGGCAATTTGTGCTCCCCTTTTTAAGTTCTTTAAATATGTTCCTTCCTGCCACAGGGGCTTTGCGCTTGCTATTTCCTGTTTGAAACACTCTTCCTCCCCTCCCGCCTCTGTCCAATTAATTGCTGCTTAACCTTTGTCATTGTTTAGTCACTAAGTCATATCTGACTCTTTCGGTTGACCTCAAACCTGAAACAAACTCTCCTTGCAATTAGAGATCTGGTTCCTTTCTTTCAGAGAAGTTATAACCCTCTATCTTTCATATCCATTATTTTGATGGATTGACACCTTGTCTCTGAGTAGTGTAAGTTCCAGGTGAGTATGAGTCTGTTTGCTTTTCACCACCATTCTACCCCAGTCTCTGTCAAACAGAAATATTTCTTCAGTGAATGATCCCAATAGGGTAGGTAGGACAAGCCTATTTATTCATATTTTTTTAACACAAGGAGATTTTTTTTTTTAAGGCAGACACTTGGCTTTATTTCTTTTCTAATTAGTTCCTTCTACCATCATTTCTTTTTCTCAGCTGATACCAGCTTCATCCCAGTCATCAGTGATGAGCAATCATTGGTTTGAAAATGCTCCCCAGAACATCAATGCCAACTCATAACATGTTTTTAGATTGCTGGAAATCTTGTGAAAACTTGTTTCATTCACTATTGGAGAATTTATCTGTGAATATGGATGGGAGAGTCATTAATTAGAAGCTCAGTATGGATAATTGTTTAAGTTATGAACAGTGGGTTTTTAAGAGAAGGGCTTTTTTTTTAATTCATACATTTCTTTCATTTCTTTCCTTCCTTCCTCCATCCATCTCTTTCTTTCTTTTCAAATATTTGTTTATTTGGCTGTGCCAGGTCTTAGTTGCACAATGTGGGGTCTAGTTCCTGACCAGGGATGGACTCTGGATCCCTTGCACTGGGAACATGAAGTCTTAGCTGCTGGACCACTAGAGATGTCCCTTAAAAGGAGAGTTTTGAAACTGAATTGTGAAGCTCTGGCTAACTGAGACCTGTCTTGCCATTCTCACATTTTGCCTGCATCCAGGGTCTCAAATACTTCCTATTAGCTCTCTGAGCACAGCAAGGCATCTGGTGCCAGTTGGGCCCTCAGTTGCTGCTTTCCTGACTGTGGAACGTCTCCCATATCTTTTGCTGCTGGGTGCCTCTATAGACCATGGAGAATAATTTACTCCAGCTATGCTTTCTTCTAACTCTCAAGGGCCATGTGAATCTCCATTGTGTTCAAAGAGAAGAGGGACCTGTGGACCACTGTCTAAGAAACTCTGTGTTTCTTGCTGTTGTACTATACTGACTTAGTAAAAGCTCATCAACTTTTAGCACATGCCCACTGTGAGCTTATAGATTCAGAGAACAGCTGGGACCTCTACCCCTTAGGACCCAGGTCTTCTACCTAAGAAGAACATATAGGGGTAGGGCTCTTTATGACTGAGTTTGTCATTAGTTGAGGGATTTCAAACCATTTCAGTCCTCCATACTAGCCTATTTCTTCCCATTTTTAGTGTGTGTGTTCTCATGTATAAATATTTTTGCCCCTTGCATTGCAGTGTTTTAGGGAACATTCCCCAAATCAAACAGGTGGACTCTGTTGCCAGAGTGTCCATATGGGAACTGGCTGGTGTGAAAATTCTCGCTGTGTTGATTGATCCACAGTGTATTTGTTAATGACTCTTATGGGTACCTGGTGTTTAGTTCCCTTAGGTGATTGCGGAATTCAAAATAAGAAATCTGCCCTTATTCTAGATTCACTGTTTTGTTTTTTCTTTTCAAGAAAAACTGTTCCTGTTGTTCATTACAGAAAGAATATTACCCCATTATAGAAACTGAAAAATAAAAATGACATCTCTTAAAAACTCATTCTCCCCCAACTACTATTAACTTCTGTTGCATTAGCATTCAGAGATATTTTTCTATGAATATTTCTTTTATATACTACAATTCAAGTTTTTCATAAAACTTTTGTATCATATTCTTTTATATTCAATGATAGATATTTAAAAATTTTAATACTTCTTATCTATTACTTTTTAATGCCTGTTTTTTTCATTGTATTTGTATTTTATAGTTTCTTAACAAATATCCAAGTGTTGGAATTTTTTTCCCTTTAAAAGACATTGGGGGACTTCCCTGGTGATCCAGTGGGTAAGACTCCATGCTTTCACTGTGGGAACATGGGTTTGATCCCTGTTCAGGAAACTATTAATAGAATCCCTGCATACCATATGATGTGGCCATATATATATATATATATATATGAGTAAAGTCGCTCAGTCGTGTCCGACTCTTTGCAACCCTGTGGACTGTAGCCCACCAGGCTCCTCCATCCATGGGATTCTCCAGGCAAGAGTACTGGAGTGGGTTGCCATTCCCTTCTCCAGGGGATCTTCCCAACCCAGGGATCGAACCCAGGTCTCCTGCATTGCAGGCAGATGCTTTAACCTCTGAGCCACTAGGGAAGCCCATATATAAATATAGGATTAATTTTTAAAATAATTTTAGAAAGGTTAAAAGAAACAGAATATGCATTATAAACATCCTATGGCTTTTTGTGACTCTCCAGAGAAGTGCATGATTAGGCTCAGAAGGGAGTATGGTAACGTGGGTTTGCAGCCGGAAAGGAGACCCAGGGTGAACGTTCTGGCTATAGGAAGTAAGGGCTGGAGTCCTGCACATACCCAGACCTTAGAGCCTTGCCTCGGAGAGAGTGAATTCTGCCATGACTGCCACTTTGCTTCATGTCCTGTATGATAACCTGTGTGTCATCCAAAACTTTAAAAATATATATATATATTACTCAAATTCTAGGAATAAGTGGTCACCTTTAGGCTCTGTGTAGACTTGATTGTTTTGTTTTAAATTTGCGTGTCTTAGTATTTCTGCCGACTGAATTCAGGGACTCGGTTGGTTCTGATGTTGCAAACATTCCACTCCGGAGGCTTTTAAAAAGATAGGGATATTCAGAAGAGTCTCACACTGCAGCCCTCAGTGTTCAGGTTAAGTGCGGTATAGGTGGATGCGCTGCCTAACAGCTCCTCTGTCTGCTGGAGAGATGGCTGGAGGAGAAGTCTGTTCTGAGAACAAGGCATGGGCTGTTGCTTCCAGACATTCTTTCTTCCTGGAGGACACAAACGTGGTGTTTAACGGCCACTGGCCGCACGCCCACACTCCAGCCCGAAGGAATGTGCTCTGTCTGGGCCGCACTCCAGTCATCAAGGCAGTTGCTGTAGGGAGGGAGAAGCCAGCCCTCCAGGTCCTCGGCTTGAGCGTCTCCTGCCGAAAGAAGGAATGTGTTTTGACTTCAGACTTCCCACCCCGCCCTTTCTCTGGTTCCATGAACTGTCCTGCTTGCACAGGAAGCTTCAGTTTTCTTTCTTACAGCTGCTCTTTCTTCACTGCAAGGGCTTCACCTGAATATAATATTAAAATACAGAATTCAGAAGAAACGCAGTTTGGTAGAGAGGCATCACCCTACCCAACTGTTAAGAGCTGTGATAAGTAGATCAATTCCAGTATCTGGCACATGCTATCTTTCTGGGCTTGCTTTCTCTGTTTTACTTAAGAGGAAGAGAGAGAAAGAAAATTTTAAAACAAAATAGTTTATCCATTTGGATTCTATTTGGGCAATTTGAGTAAGGATAGTAAGAGTAATAATGGTCTGGGATTCCCAGGTAGCCAGTGGTAAAGAACCCACCTGCCAATGCAGGAGACATAAGAGACATGGGTTTGATCCCTGGGTGAGGAAGATCCCCTGGAGGAGGCCATGGCAACCCACTCCAGTATTCTTGCCTGGAGAATGTCAGGGATAGAGGAGCCTGGCGGGCTACAGTCCATGGAGTTACAGAGTCAGACACAACTGAAGTGACTTAGCACATAGCAACATGCAGTAATAATAAAATTAATAGTAGTGGTAGTGTTAGTTGCTCAGTCGCGTCCTACTCTTTGTGACCCCATGGATCATGTAGCCCACCAGGCTCCTCTCAGGCAAGAATACTGGAGTGGCTTGCCATTCCTTTCTCCAAATAATAGTAATAGTTTTGTGAACAGCTAAATTTCACTTAGCTCTCACAATCAACCCCTGGGGTTAGGTCCTAATTTTGGCCCCATTTTACAGGTGAGGAAACTGAGGCTTGTGGGGGTTAGGTAACTTGTTCTGCTCATTAGTGATAGATGGTGTCCTGGCCCAGGCAGCATGAATCCAGGGTTGGATGAGCCTTTAATCCCCACAAAATAGTGCCTTCAAGGCCAGTAGGTGCGGCTTATGGAAGTTTTGCCCCTTCAGTCAGTTCAGTTCAGTCGCTCAGTCATGTCCGACTCTTTGCGACCCCATGAATTGCAGCACGCCTTAGGGGCTAATTCATAATTTTTCCCCTACACTTTCTGTTTTGAAAAATTTCAGCCCTGAGAAAAGTTGTAAAAGTAGTATGATGAAGTTACCAAGCATGAATATTTTACCCTTTTAGCTTATTTGTCTTTCTGCATGTGTGTGTGTGTGTTTTGTTTATGCTGACCTTTAAAAAGTTAACCGAGACATTGACATTGTCGCTCTAAATGCATTAGTAGGTATCTTTGAAGAACAAAGACATGCTTCTAAACAACCTCAATAATCCTATCACTCCAAAACATTTAGCGTTGATTCACTGCTGTTTTCTAATGTGTCCATGTTTAAATTGCCCCAGTTGTCCCCCAAATGACCTTTATAGCTGGGTTTTTTTGTTTTTTTAATCCAATATCCAGTGAAAAATCAGACTTTGCTTTTATGGTTTGTAATCTTGATATCAGGCACATTCTCTTCTCAGACTAAGAACAGTTTACTTTGGCTTAACTAAAAGACCAGGGACTCTGCAGCACTTCCAGATTTTCCTGCCTGTCCTGACTAAGCAGTCTCACAAATGACCTTATTTGACACATGTTGTTTTACTGGGTACCCTGTCTCCTTCTTCCTTCTGTCTCCTCAGCTCTGCTTTTGTCTTATTTCTTCTCCTTCTCTTTTTCCCTTCCCCATTTTCTTTTCTCCCTTCTTCTCCTCTTCCCTGACGCTTCCCCCACCATAATGTACACAAGACGTGGTGTTATGCACTATAATTACTTCGTGCCTCAGTCTAGAAGCTGATCGTGTGGCAGGTGGGAGCTGCCAGATTGGATCTTATATAGGGGTTGGGATAGAGACCAGATCATGGGGTCGAGGAGGGTGTGCTGGGGGACTGAGCTTGGGTAGACCCTGTTGCAGAGGCTCAGACAGCCTCTTGGCACCACATGAGGCTAAGAGGAGGTGAGAAGCGTCAACTCCGGTCCAGGGAAGTGTCAGCAGTGGGAGATAGGAAGAAGATGGGGTGTGCCAAAATGGGAAGAAATAGCATAGTGGTGTATTGGGAGGACTGTAGACTTTAAAGTCAGACAGAGAGCTTAAAATAGCAAGACTTTACCAATGAGCTATGTGATCATAGGAACATTATTTAACTTTCTAAGTCTCATGTTCTTTCTACAAATGGGAAGAGTAATATCTATCTTACAGCTCCATGTTGAAGGTTAGAGATAATGCATGTGAAAGCCAAGATCTAGCATAGAGTTGTTACTCAATAAATTGCATTTTAAAAACCCACCTGGCAGTGCAGGAGATGTAAGAGATGTGGGTGTGATCCCCGGGTTGGTAAGGTCCCCTAGAAGAGGAAATGGCAACCTAGTCCAGTATTTTTGCTTGGAGAATCCCATGGATAGAGAAGCCTGGTGGGCTACAGTCCTTAGGATCATGAAGAGCTGGACATGACTGAAGCAGCTCAGCACACAGCACAGGTATTTACAAGGTGTTCCTATAAATGGAGTGCTGCAGTGACATGCGGATGTTGTTAAGTTCATGCAGATGACCAATTTGAGGCTGATCTGTCAGTGGGTAGAAGAAGGTCCTTTGAAATGGAGTTCATGGCAGGCTGCCTGTGATATAAGGCAGGTTCCAGTGATGAGAAGCACGATTCTATGGGGCCTGGGATCCAGAAGAGAATCCAGTTGCCAGAGCCAAACTGTCCCATTAGGTTCAAATGAAGGGCGAGGGTGATTTGTTGTTGATCCATCTGGAGCATCCTTTGTTTGGGGTTAGCATTAGGGAGGAACTGGGGGTTTGGGTGGAGCCACTGTGAAGGGGCTGGGACTCACACTAAGCCTGGGATGTATTCTCTTTTAGAACTGCTGTTGATGGGATGCTACTATTACATTAAAGAGGCTCTTCTTCCTGGGTACTTGGCCCAAATTGTCACTAGATTGATGATGATACCTTGATAATGAGTCCAGAGACCAAATTGTTGGGTTGATCTAGGTTTATTCCCCTTCCGTCTTAGTGAGAATTGCCATAACAAAATACCATAGTCTGGGTTGGTTAAACAACAGACATAATTTTTCCTGGTTAAGAGAGAGAGACAGGGAGGAGGAGAAAGAGAACAAGCAAGCAGACTGGTCTCTTCTTATAAGGGCACTAATTCCATCATTAGAACCCCACCCTCATGACCTCACCTTAACCTAATTGCCTCCCAGAGGCCCCATGTCCAAAAAACATCACGTTGAGTGTTAGGGCTTCAACATATGAATTTTAGGGGGATGCAGATATTCAGACTATATGCCCTGTCTTCCACTCTCCCTTTCCCAGACACTTGAGAGTCTATATAATGAGAGATGTTACCTTGTGAAGAGTGCTACTCATAGTGTTACACGGAAGCAGAAAAAATTTTCAGAACCACAGTTCTTGCAGCTTGTCCGTAAAAAGCCTTTAGAAGGAAGCTCCAGTTAACTCTGGTATAGGTTCTTTCCTCAGATCTTTCTTCTTATACTTTCCTTATTTTTATTAGTATTCATTCCAGAGTCATGAAATTGTGGCAAAACGTGTTATTGCTTGTTCTTTGTAAAATCTCCAGATTAAACTTTCTATGGCCCAAAGTGAGGCATTGTGCCACTTCTCTCCAAAAGATTAGCTTATTCCAAGCTTTCCCTCTTCTATTTGAGCCTGGCAAGAATCAACAAGAACTTATGTTTTTAATTTAAATGCGTTTATTTTTAATTGGAGGATAATTGAATTGCTTTACAAAATTTTGTTGGTTCCTGCCATGTATCAACAAGAATGAGTCATGGTTCATACATATGTCCCCTCTCTCTTGAATCTCCCTCCCACATCCTACCCCTCAAGGTTGTCACAGAGCACCTGATTTGAGCACCCTGCATTATACAGCAAGTTTGCTCTGGCTAATTTTGCATGTGGTAATGTATATGTTTCAATGCTACTCTCAATTCCTCCCATCCTTTCCTTCCCCTCCTGGGTCCACAAGTCTGTTCTCAATGTCCGTGTCTCCATTGCTCCATTGGCAAGTGTTTTGGGAGCCAGGATATATATACTTGCTGGTCCATTAAGTACAAGTTTGTTTAACGGTAATTTAAAAGAAGATAAGGGGACTATTTACACTTTATAGGATCTGTTTCTGCTGGAAGTTGTGATACATTTTTATTTTGATATTGTCATCGTTTGCTCACTTTTATTTTTTCTTTCTTTCTTCAACAAATATGCCAAACACTGAGCAAATAGTCTAAAACAAACACCCCACCAAAAATAAGAGGGGAATGATCATTTCTATTTTAAGACTATAAAAACACATCAAGTAATACTTGAACATAATTTTGCCCGTATCAGAAATTGCATAGCATTTCTAATGATCCAGGGGAAGAAATTAGGTAAGCTCCATGGCCAAAGACTAATATAAATAAAATTTGTGAATAATGGGATTAGAAAACAATTTAAATTTAATCTATAAAAAACATGAACAGTAAAACACAGATAGGGAGTCATGTGACTCCAGAGAGTATTTAGAGAATTTCAAATAATGTATCCAAAAGACAGAAGGATTGCCATTTATCTTAGGACAAATATAGGGAGGACTGTTAAATTGTAATGAGGAATACCAAAGTGAAGTATGAGTTTCGAGGTAAGTTCAGTACAGATGTTTGAAAAGTGAAAAGCTTAACATTCATCACTGGGAAACATCTAGAACTTATGATTAAGCAGGTTGTTAAGGAATGAAAGAAAGCAGTGCTGGCTGAGTAGTTGTGTGGATTTGCTAAGAGATAGTCAAGAGAATGTGTATGTGCCACATCTCCTTTACCTTTTCCTCTGTTGATGGACATTCGGTTGCTTCCATGTCCTGGCTATTGTAAACAGTGCTGCTATGAACACTGGGGTACATGTTTCTTTTGGGATTATGAGTATATGCCCAGGAGTGGGATTGCTGGGTCATACAGAAGCTCTGCTTTTAATTTTTTAAGGAACCTTCACACTGTTCTCCGTAGTGGCTGCACCAATCCACATTGCCACCAACAGTGTAAAAGGGTGGAATCTAGAAAAATGGTACAAGTGAACCTATTTGCAAAGCAGAAATAGAGACATAGATATAGAGAACAAATGTATAGGTAAGGAGAGGGGCGAGGGGGGATGGGATGAATGGGGAGATTGAGATGATGTATATACATTATTGATACTATGCATAAAACATAACTAAGGAGAACTTATGATGTAGCACTGGAAACTCCACTCAATGCTTTGTGGTGACCTAAATGGGAGGGAAATCCAAAAAAGAGGGGATACATGTATAACATATGGCTGATTCACTTTGCAATATATCAGAAAGTAGCATATTATAATGTAACTATACTCCAATAAAAAATAAAATAAAAATTTACATCTAATAACAGTTTTTTTTTTTTTAAGTAGAAGAAAAAGAGAATGTGGATTCTGGCTTAAAACTAAAGACGAGGAGGTTCTTTAGGAGGGCTAAATCTATGCATCTTTTGTATCAGTAAATTAGAAAATAACATAGACCATATGCTTTTTATGACTTTCTCTGGGGTAGAAGGTTCTGGATCAGGAAGAGGCATAAAGGAGGGGGCCGACGTGAGGGAGGAAAAAAGGAAGGAGAATAGAGGACAGAAGACCCCAGGGACTCACAGCTGGAAGGGACTGCTCACGTGCCAGAATCAATGTTCACAGTCCCCGGCTGGCTTGGCAGGTGGGATACACAGGCCCGTAGGAGAGAAAGCAGATGTGTGTGTGAGGGACGGGGCATGGTGAGCAGGGGAGGGGTGGGAATTCACCTATTGAATAAATATTTATGGAGTACTCACTTTGTGCCCTGCGCTGCATTCTGGATGCTGGAGGTGCAGCAGACGGAGGTCCAGCCCTCCTGGAGCTGACACGCCACTGAGGAAGAGAGAAAAGAGAATTAGATAAGTACTTAATTTCTTGGGCTTTCCAAGTGGCTCAATGGGTAAAGAATCTGCCTGCAATGCAGGAGACTCAGGCAGACATGACGAGTTCAGTTCCCGGGTAGGGAAGATCCCCTGGAGGAGGGCATGGCAGCTCACTCCAGTATTCTTGCCTGGAGAATCCCATGGACGTGAAGCAACTTAGCATGCACGCATGCACCTAATTTCTCAGGAGGTGCTAGTGTTATGGAGAACTCCATAACAGCAAGGTGGGGGGTGGCTCATTGCCCAGGGTGGTCTGGGAAGGCCTCTCTGATAATGTGGCCCCTGAGTTGGAAGCTGTGAGGATGAAGGAACACTCCGCGTGATGTCTGTTTCCCCAGAGGAGCCACAAGATCAGAGAATAAATACTGAATCCTTCTGTAGGGCAGTCTTCAAAGACGTTCTCAAGTCAGAACCACAACCAGAGTTAGAGGGAGATGGCTTTCAGTTTATCATGTGACAGTGAAATGATTCATGCTGCTCTGCTCAGCCATGGTCCACTTCAGCTCCGTGAGGGCTTCGTCTTCAGGCTCGGCATTGAGCCTGGGTTTACATTGGAAAACTGCAAGATGCCCTTTGACCTGAGCACTCTCTGGTTCTTTCCTACTTGAAGGACAAGAGTTCCTGGACTTTGGGATTGACTTTTGATGTGGTGGCACATGGGAAAGTGGAGTGGGGCCTGGAAGTGAGTGGGGGTGATGGGAAGGAGAAATGAAGATCTGGAGACAGGTTTGTGGAGCAGATTGAGTTTCTGAGAAAGGGGCTCTGTGGGTCAGATAAATTAGAGCGTCAGGCATAGAGGGGCGGAGCGAGCTGGGCAATCTGGGCGTGAGGAGGGCGTCACTGTCATCATAAGATCAGATGAGAGAGGCCTGGAGAGTGTGCTGCGTGGGAGGGGAATAGGGGAGGGGGTCTTTCAGCAAAGGATGAGGCTCCCCGAGGTTTTGGGCCCTTGATGTGGGCAGAAACTGTTGACTCAACCAGAGAGGCTCAGACTCATCTTTACTTTGTCCATAGAGGGGGACATCCCCTGCCCTCCTCACTCTGCCGGGGTGGTGTTCTCTCCCTGGTTTTAATTCAGAGGATTTGTACACTTTCCCCCACATATGTTGGCCTGATCCCCAGAAGACTGGGCTAATCAGTTACAATTGGGAAAATTGGGGACAGTCAAACATTTAAAACGTTTACATCTTTCCCCTCCGGTTTATAAATAATTTGGAAGAAGGAAATGAATTTAATACAGAACATAAGATTCAATTATGTTATTGTTTAGTGGTAGATTTACTTTTTTAAAGCTGCCCTTCTTTTGGAGTAAAAGAGATAATTTACTTTTAAGTTTAAAATAGTTGATAGAGAAGATTATTTGTTAATTTAAATAAAATGTATGCTTGAGTTTAGTAGTGGTTGTATTATGCAAAACCTTTCATAAATATGCATAGTCAGCAGGCTGCATTTTTGTGAATCTTAGATGATTCCCCTTCTGATGTCTTCACACAAGTATACTTCACGTTCAGAGATGATTGGGCCAATGATGTCTTTTACTGATGGTTTGGGACAAACACACCATAAATCCTAACCATCGCATATTCCTGCTTCTTTCTTTCTAAGTGATAAAAAGGTTTTGGCCAAAATCAGTACAATCTCAGTTCTTTTGGTAGATGCAGTTTGCACAGCCACTTCTTTCTCTTTTATTCTTTTTCACACACTCTCTCCCTGTACGTATATGCATACATCTAAATACTTATTTTGAATTGATTTATTGTCACTGAATTTTATTTATTTATTTACTTTTGGCCACACCACAGGGCATGTGGGGCTTAGTTCCCCAACCAAGGATCGAACTCACGTTCCCTGTATTGAAAGTGTGGAGTCTTAATCACTGGACCACCACTATAGTCCCTGGATTCAAGCTTCCTTGCTCATGAGAGGCCTGTAGCAGGTTTTATTGTCCCATGGAGGCAGTGTTACATAATGGAAAATTTATGAGCTGTGTAATCACACAGTTAGTGGTTTAAATTCTGGCTCCAGCACCTTCAAACCAAATGACCTCAGCAAGGTAATTAACTTCTTTGAGCCTTGGTTTACAGCTCTATAAAATGGGTCTAATTATACTCACCAAAAGGAGTGGTTGTGTGAATGCACAATATCATGTTTTTAAAGCGTCTATTGAGGTGCCTCCATAAGTGGAAGTTACTGCTATTCCTTTTGTTCTCGTTAGAAAACTACAATGGGGAATTCCAAGTAATGGGAATTAGAAAAACTAGGGAAAGGGAACACAGAAGAGCACACTTTTGAGAAATAAAGGGAATGGAGTGAAAGCAAAACGTTATTGAGATAAGTAGTTTACTATTTGATTTTCTGCTGCACTGGTAAATTAGTAGTAAAATTACTTAAAATTTTAAAATATTGTAGCTTCTTCCCTCACTGCATAGTGAAGGAAGCACTTTCCCTAGGATAAGTTAATTTGGTCTTTATGACTTTGATTTTCATCATGATTTCATTCACCCAAGTTTGTAGACTGTCTGAGAAATCACTGGTCTGGTTCCCTGTTTTCAAAGAGTTGAATGCCATTCAGACATATGTTCATCTCTCCTAAAAAGTTTTTGAGACTGATGTATGAGTTTTTGCTGCTAATAACTGATCAATAAATTAAATGATTTAATAACATACAGCCATTTTATTTAGTCCAAAGTTCTGTGGACCAGCTCAGATGGATAGTTCTGCTGATCTCAGTGGGGCTCGCAAGTGAGTGCATGGCCAGTTTTTGGTCAGCTGGGAAGCTCTCCTTCTGGATGACGAGCTGGAGGAGAGAGGAAAGAAATGGTGGGGACCATGAGTCTCCCATCATCCGAAAGACTGGCCCTGGCTTGTTCATACAGTACATCGAGTTTCCAAGAAGGAGAATGGTGGTATCAGAGATTCTTGAGTCCAGTTCTGCCCCCAGTTTCAGAAGTTGGACAGTATCACTTCTTTTTTTTTTTAATTTTATTTTATTTTTAAACTTTACAATATTGTATTGGTTTTGCCAAATATCGAAATGAATCCACCACAGGTATACATGTGTTTCCCATCCTGAACCCTCCTCCCTCCTCCCTCCCCATACCATCCCTCTGGGTCGTCCCAGTGCACCAGCCCCAAGCATCCAGTATCGTGCATCGGACCTGGACTGGCAACTCGTTTCATACATGATATTATACATGTTTCAATGCCATTCTCCCAAATCTCCCCACCCTCTCCCTCTCCAACAGAGTCCATAAGACTATTCTATACATCAGTGTCTCTTTTGCTGTTTCGTACACAGGGTTATTGTTACCATCTTTCTAAATTCCATATATATGCGTTAGTATACTGTATTGGTGTTTTTCTTTCTGGCTTACTTCACTCTCTATAATAGGCCCCAGTTTCATCCACCTCATTAGAACTGATTCAAATGTATTCTTTTTAATGGCTGAGTAATACTCCATTGTGTATATGTACCATAGCTTTCTTATCCATTCATCTGCTGCTGGACATCTAGGTTGCTTCCATGTCCTGGCTATTATAAACAGTGCTGCGATGAACACTGGGGTACACGTGTCTCTTTCCCTTCTGGTTTCCTCAGTGTGTATGCCCAGCAGTGGGATTGCTGGATCATAAGGCAGTTCTATTTCCAGTTTTTAAAGGAATCTCCACACTGTTCTCCATAGTGGCTGTACTAGTTTGCATTCCCACCAACAGTGTAAGAGGGTTCCCTTTTCTCCACACCCTCTCCAGCATTTATTGCTTGTAGGACAGTATCACTTCTATCACATGCTCTTGGCTAGAACAACCTAAGAGGCCATTCCAGAATCAATGAACAGAGAGTGCTTGCTTAATCGCTTCAGTTGTGTCCGACTCCACGACCACATGGACTGTAGCCTGCCGGGCTGCTCTGTCCATGGAATTTCCCAGGCAAGAATACTGGAGTGGGTTGCCATTTCCTTCTCCAACGAATGGAGAAACAGAGGCCATTTCTTCATGGGAGGATTTGCCCAGTATTGACATTTTTGCACCCCTCTACAGATGAGGATGCTGCAGTCCTCATTGCTGCTAAGTCATTTCAGTCGTGTCTGACTCTGTGCGACCCCACAGACGGCAGCCCACCAGGCTCCCCGTCCCTGGGATTCTCCAGGCAAGAACACTGGAGTGGGTTGCATTAATAGCTCAATTACAATTCCTTGGAGTCAGTAGGTTTTCTCAAGTCTACCGCAGTATCTTCTGCTTTACTTTTTGTCCTTTCTTTTTTCTTTTTAACTATTTATTTCTTTATTTTTGGCTGTGCTGGATCTTGGTCGCTCGAGCTTTTCTCTGGTTTTGGAGAGCGGGGGCTTCTCTCTAGTTGTGTTGCAAGCGCTGCTTATTGCAGTCGTTTGTTGTTTCTCGTCGCAGAGCACAGGCTCTAGGACACGTGGGCTGAGTAGTTGCAGTTTCTGGGCTCTAGAGCACAGGCTCAATACTTGTGGTGCATTGGCTTAGTTGCTCCGCAGCCTGTGGGATCTTCCCGGATCAGGGATCAAATCCTGGTCAATATCTCCTGCACGGGCAGGCAGATTCTTTACCACTGAGATACCAGGGATGCCCACTTTTTGTTCATTTTGTTTTTTGCATGAGTTGGTAATCTGAAGACTGAAAAAAGATGCTGAAGTGATTACTTCCTCTGATTGCGGCCAGAGCTCAAGTTTGTAAAATTCTGGCACCGGGAGATTTTGACCCTGACCCTGCTTGGATTTCATCCCTGAGCAGATCTACTCACCCATATCTAAGCGGAGGCGGGGCAGAGGCGGGCAGGGTCAGCTGGACGGCCTCGCTGGAGGCCGCTCAGGTGGCTCAGGTTCAAGAGCAGCTGTTTCATTGTCCTCTGATGCAGGAGGTGTGTGGGCAAAAGAGCCTCCCTGCATATTTTACTGGCTTTCTTGGAACATCTAGACATTGCTTTGCAGCAAATGCTAAGCAGATAAGTTAGTTCCTTAAATAAAGTTATTTTGAGTTCTTTTAAATCCATCAGATGATCTCAAGCTGCTGGGTGTGTTTTGAGCAGCTAAAGAGTAACTTTCTGATCATTTTGAGGGAGTAGAAACTCCATTCATTTTCCCCAAATACTACACTTGAGCCTAGAGCCAAGCAAGAGCCAACCTGATGTGAAGAGCTGACTTCACATCGGAAAAGACCCTGAGGCTGGGAAAGATTAAAGCAAAAGGAGAAGAGGACGGCAGAGGATGAGATGGTTGGGTGGCGTCACTGATTCAATGGAGTTTGAGCAAACTCCAAGAGATGTGGAAGGACAGTGAAGCCTGGCGTGCTGCAGTCTATGGGGTCGCAAAGAGTTGAACATGACTTAATGACTAAACATCTCAGTAGTTTGTCTCTAAGTCCCAAACTTAATGGAGTTCTCTTTTTTTTTGAAGCAGGAATACACTTTTCTACTTTGTGTTAGACCATCAAGTATGTTAGCTGTGGCCTTGGCCTTGTATGCCTTGGGTAACTCAAA
Organism: Bison bison bison; assembly: GCF_000754665.1. Taxonomy (NCBI): domain Eukaryota; kingdom Metazoa; phylum Chordata; class Mammalia; order Artiodactyla; family Bovidae; genus Bison; species Bison bison. The sequence goes on from NW_011494887.1 coordinate 478,626, forward strand.
CTCCCTGATTGTCTACTCGCCTATAAACTCTAAACTCCACGGTATTTCTACCAACCCCAGGGAAATTCATGAGCGAGGAAGGAAGGGGAAGGATCAAAGAGTTGCTTGATTCTCTCAGTGACCATGTGGGTCAGGTACAGTGATGACCTGGATTAGGAGAAAACCAGGAAGTGACTGATTCAGTTTAACAGCTCGTCAAGAGGGTCAGGCCAAATAAAAAACATGCCAAACTGCACTTTGAACATTGGGAGGAGATGCTATATTGTGATCTTTATTCCTCCTCGTATGACAGCAAAAGTTAGTAAGCACTCGTCGGAGGTGTTTTTGCTTAATGATCATTAATTCCTTTGCAGAAAAAGGAGATACAGGTCATTGCATTTACCACTTTCCCTTTACACGTAATTGTCCTTTTACAGGTGTGTTCTTTGAAGAAAACTTATGAGGGAGGTAAATTGAATGGATTAAGAATTATTTGAATTAGCAAAGTATTCTTCACTTTCCCAAAATGAAGAAAAACTATCTGTCACCACTTGAATTTGAGGACTAATTCTTCATTAGTTGAAGGAATGGCCTGGTTGTTTAGGTTGCAGTTGCTGTACTTTTTTCTGGTGGGAGGTCGTCAGGGCTAAGTCGAGATTTTCATGGTGAAGGTAACACCCACTTGTGGAGCCAGGCAGTTCCATGAATGGTGAGGAGGCAGTACAGAAGGGTAGGGAAGACAACAGGGCACGACTTTTATCGGCTTTATCAAGCATTGATTCTGCCCATGTCTAGGCAGTGTGTTAGGTCCTGTGGTCACATCCTTGAGGTGGGGCGGGGTGGGGGGATAGTAAAAATGCACAAATGATAAAGGTAGTTAGAGAAGTATATGAGGGGCTCTGTGTGCACTTTGAGTGTGGATGGTGACGGGGTGAGTGGGAAAAGACTGGGTTATGAAGTCAGAGTTTCCCAGGAGAAGAGGGAGTTCTGGGCTACAGAAATCTTATGTCTAAAGTCAGACAGATGGGGGACTTCCCTGTCTTAGTCCAGTGGCTGCCTCCAATGCAGAGGGCCCAGGTTCAATCCCTGGTCAGGGAACTAGATCTCACGTGCTGCAATGAAGATCAAAGATCCTAAGTGCCATAGGTAAGACCCAGTGCAGCTGAACAAATACATTTAAAACATAATAATGAAGTCAGACAGATTTGATGAGCACTGTGCTTGGGAAAATCCACATCACTCTGGCCAGCTAGACCAGAGCAGGGCCTATGCCAGTGAAGGGGCAGGAAGAAAGAAAGACAAAACATTCTGAGAATTTTATGCGTATAGGGGTGGGGGAGGCAGGGGGAATTGGATTAAATTCACATACACAGTTTATAGAAAGGTCTCTATTTTACAAATTGAAATGCTGCTTACATTTAAAAGCAGCTCTTCAACAACTAGGCTAATTGAATTTGACTGCTTCCCTGTAAGCAGAGAATTCCTTTTCCTAGAAAAAGGGGAACAGATTATTCTAGCCCTGGGGAATGTTATTTCACCCATTAGATGGCCTGACTTTTCAGGTGAAGCATTGTACTCTATGTACGGATTGTAACATTCACAACCTGGATATTGTGAAATGTGAATTAAAATGGAATACCTGCCATTGTTAGTTTTTGCTGTTTTGATGTGGCATTTCTGGGTTTGGGGCTTCTCAGAAAATATTTAATGACACTCCATTTGATAGCTTGTCAGGGCCCCCAAATGAAAAATGTAGAGTGACATGGCAGCATGCAATGGACCTGGTGGGCCTGAGACCTTTGGTGAATAAGAGAATGCTCAGTTTTATAGAGAGGAAATTTGAAAAATAGTTTTATAGTTAAACCATTTGAAAAGTGATATATAATTGAACCAAAACGTTTAATTATATTGAAACTGTACACACCTAGCGATATCTTACTCTCTTTACACAATGACTGCTTTTTCATTTTCCACTTATAAGCAGGAAACAACTGTGTGTAAGGAATCATAAGGCCTTCTGGGGCTTTTCTGACTCAAAATTTTACATTCCTGAGGTGAATTGACTGTTCCGTCTCGCCACCAATTACCTGGCATCTTTTGGTATTTCGTGGCAGCAGAGTCTGAGTCCTGGAATCACATGCTTTGGTTTGTGTTGGAAGCGTCCAATTAGGAATGCTTTCAGGTAAGGAATCCGCCTGCCAATGCAGGAGACCCGGGTTCAATCCCTGGGTCAGTAAGATCCCCTGGAGAAGGAAATGGCAACCCACTCCAGTATTCTTGCCTGGAGAATCCTTTGGACAGAGAAGCCTGGTGGGCTATAGTCTGGATTGCAAAGAGTGGGACATGACTGAGCACGCACATTCCAAGTGCAATGCAAGGTACACTGAGAGATGAGAAATCGTACTTGCAGCTGGGATGCGAGTGTTCCCAGAGACCCTTCCTCTAGCTTCGGGGAGTTGCTTAACCTTTCTGAGCTCCTGTTTCCACTTCCTATGGCCTCTGCCTCTTTGAGTGGGGATCTGGTGTTACCTGCCACATTTCTGTGCTTTTTAGAAAATCTGAAGCCAACACAGCAGATTGGAAATTCTGGTGGTACAACATTGTTCATTAACTATACCCCAGTAACAAAGTGTTTTGGTGTTACAAAAAGAAAAGAAAAGAAAAATCTGGTGGTGGGTTTCAGGGGTGTCCGTGACATTATTTTCTGAATTACTCTTTTTCAAATTATTTCCTAATTAAAATAAACTTTCATCAGAAATTATAAGTGAAAGTGCCAGATGCCTTCATTTATGTTTCTAGACTCAGTAAGGATTTTTGGATCCAATGTTTATGTTGAGCTTGTGGACCTTTAGGAGATGAGAGAGGTGGCAATGCTGAAGAATGAAGTCTGTAATTGTCATTGTCACACTTTTCCTGTGGCTCCTAAGAAACTACTGTGAAGCTTTGCTTCTATCCATCAGGCCTTTGCTGCTTGCTTCTTAAAAGAAATGTCTGTGAACGTGTGCTTTCTCTGTGCCTGTTTGATGGCTTCTTACTCTACAAAGATGGAAAATGGGCAAAGATTTCTAAGAGAATTTCTAGTGATGGCTCGGTAGTGTATATGCTTAACCATTTACAAGAGACTTGCCGAGTGAAAATTAGGGGTCAGGTAGGTAATTGGTTTCTCTTGGCCGTTGATTTTTTACCCCCAAGTATAGAGAAGGAAATGGCAACCCACTCCAGTATTCTTGCCTGGAGAATCCCATGGACGGAGGAGCCTGGGGGGCTACAGTCCACGGGGTCGCAAAGAGTCAGACACGACTGAGCAACTTCACTCACTCACTCATCGAGTAAAATGGGCTTCCCTGGTGGCTCTGTAGTAAAGAATCTGCCTGCCATTGCAGGAAACGCAGGTTCCATCCCTGAGTTGAGAAGATCCTCTGGAGAAGGAATGGCAACCCACTCCAGTATTCTTGCCTGGGAAACCCCACGGACAGAAAAGCCTGGTGGGCCATAGTCTATGGTGGGCTATAGTCTGACAGGGTCTGACACGACTTAGCGACTGAAAAATGATAGGGTAAAATGGTGAAAGAATGATGTCTTTACCAGTGGCTCAGTCAGAGAAATGCTCTGCTTTATTTGATATCCAGAAAGAACCCAGATGCCAAGTGGGGGGAGCAGGGTGGGGCGGCTACATCGTTGCAGATGCCAGCTCCCTGTAGTATTAGAGCAGGGACACCGAGGAGCAGGCTTCCTGAGTCTGGATTCTCTGTGACTAAGAGTGTGGAATGACTAAGTACGTCCGCACTTAGGCAATGTCTGCAGTGTTCTTTCTGCTTGTTTGTAGGCTGAGCCATTGTCCCAGTCTGCCTAGGATTGAGGAATCTTCTAAGAGGCAGGATTTTTAGCACTAAAACCAGGAAAGCCCTGGGCAAGTTTGGGCAGTTGGTTCCCCTTCCTTCCGGCCCCACTGCCAGCCCCATTTCTCTGGCCTCCTGTCACTGCCACACCATGCAATGAGCCTCCCAACAACTCTGTTCACTGTTCCCAGGGGCTTTGCACATGGGGGCCTGGTGGTTGTTGATCAGTCACTCAGCTGTATCCAACTCTCTGTGACCCATGGACTGCAGCACGCCAGGCTTCCCTGTCCTTCACCATCTCTCAGAGTTTGTCCAAACTCATGTCCATTGAGTCGGTGACGCCATCCAAACATTTCATACCCTTCTCCTCCTGCCTTCAATCTTTCCCAGGCCTGGGGAGCTTGATGAAACAACCAGTTTTTAAAGATGGGGTGCTCCTTAATAGTTCAGGCTGAAGTCTGTCTGTCTTCATAGGGGGTGGCACCACACTGTGGTGCTCCGGTTATTTCTTTGCAGTGCTTTTCCTACTGCTGGACATTTGCGACAATAGAAAACTACAGTTAGAGCAACGAGCAAACAGGCCCCTGTTCCCCTCCTTTTTCTCCCACCTGCAGATGCAGGTAGAGTTGTAAACTGTGAATTCTGTCCCTGGCATTGATGACTAGTCTTTTCCTCTCAGGAAAAGTAATACGGGGTTGTAAATCTGAAAGTCCTATACTGCTGTCCCCGGTGAATGTTAAATGCTACCAGTCATTTCACAATTTTAGTTGCCATTTTCATTATCCCTCAAGCTTAAGTAGAACAAATACAACATGCATCTTGAGATCAAAGGGCAGAATCTAGTTATGCTTGTGGAACTTTAAAATCCCAGTCCACAAGGGGCCTCTCAAGGGTTTGATCTTCTCTCTTTTGAGAGGGACTAGATTTTTTCTTTTTCCCTGGATGATTCATCAAGAAAGTTCTGTTTGTTCTTCCATGTTTGCTACTCACAAACCCCTGCTTCTTTTTTCCTCCTGGCAAAGTGACATGGCTGTGTGATCTTATTGGGCCCTCTGAAAACCCATGATCTTATCCAAGCATTAAGCAGTTGCCTAGAAACCATCATGCAAACAGGATTAAATGAAGCATTTTTTCTATATTACAGCTGCTTTCTGATTAAGACATGATGTCAGAAATAGCTCAGTGTACACCTCTTCATGGTCTTAAAACACAGATAAGTGAAAAAAAATTTTCAACAGAGGTAAAATGATTGCTTCATACTCACATCTCGAGATGGTCACCACCAACCCATATCTGCCCTGCTCCACCTCCCTCTCCCCCCACAGACCTCCCTTTCTGGAGGGTCATGTATTGGAGATTGTGGGCCATTTTTAAAGAACATGAGTGTAAACCTACACAAAGCTCAGACTCTTACTGGCCTATCAGTCCCTTGGACCTCAGCCAGACTGGAGTGTGTGTAGAAGAGTTTTCAAAAGCCTGTTGCAGGAATTTGGTCATGAGGAAGGAATGTGTTCTGTGAAGCAACTCAGTGATAAGCAGGTTTTCAGCAAAACATCACCATCAGCTAATCCTACTTTAAATCAACTGCAGTGAATTAGAGAGAACTAAATCTCTAACTCTGGACCCTGTTGTCTCCCAGGAAACAAACTGGGATGGAATCAAGCAACATGGAGAAATATGAATTGAAAGGACTTGTTACAGGATTGGGGTATTCCTAAACTCCCTTTGGATTAAGATAGACAAGCAAATGATGACGGCTGGCTTGGGGTTAAAGGAGAAAAAGGAATCAGGAAAGCCTGAGTCAGTAAGTCAGCAAATATTTATTGAGCTCCTCCTATCTGCCCCTAGGCCCTTCTAGGTGTGGTGGGGGGTGGGGTGGGTAATGTGACTGTCAACAATGAGTAAGATGGACAGTCCTGTATGTTCTACTAAGGGGGCAGGGGTCAGGCAATTAAAGCTGCAACAGATAAATAAGTTCAATGATTTCAGATAATGGTAAATGCTATGAAGAAGATAAAACAAGGTCTGTGACTACAATTGGAGGTTATGAGCCCTGCTTTTCCAGGGTGATATTTGAGTTGAGGGGCTGAGAATATGAAGGTCTAGGAGCGATGCCATATTGGCAGTGGAGAAGCAGAGAAGGACGTTGAGTATATAGTAGTGAATGGTTTGTAGAAATCAAAACACCAGAAGAACCTTCAGCGTTGTTGGATGATAAATCAGGTCCATACTAGGAATATCTTTTTCCAGCTTCTCAGAAAAGTGAATCAAACCTCACCAGCCCTCCAGATGGTTTTAATTACCTCTGGGGGCTTGCCCAACATAGATTAGTTTTAGAATTGACAATGTGGACTTTTGTGTTTTTCTCATAGATATTAATGGTGGGAGCTTTTTTTATTTAAAATTTTATTGTTAGACCATGAAAATAATATATTACCAAAGTTGGAGAAATGAGAAAGCTCTTTTATAGTTATGCAAACCCAGAAATACTTCTATGTTTATATATACCCTCCCAGTCTTTTTTCATGTATCTGGTTTTAGATAGTTAACAGGTAGCTGTTTACTTGTAATGTGTGACATGGTAAATATAAGTAACAATGAGATATGTTATATATGAAACATGTTAAGAGAGTAAATCCTGAGTTCTCATCACAAGAAAAAAAATTTCTTCTGTTCCTTTAATTTTGTTTCTGTGTGAGATGATGGATGGTCACTAAACTTACTGTGATAATCCCTTCACGATGTATGTAAATCAAATCATTATGCTGTATATCTTATGCCTGTGTCAATTATACCTCAATGAAACTGGAATAAAAAATACATAGTCCTGAAATACACAGCAGACATTTTACCATGCTTCCTCAAATTTATGTTAATACTCTATATTTACATATTTTAATAACTAAATATAATCCATTCTCAATGGACATGGGTTTGGGTGGACACCGGGAGTTGGTGATGGACAGGGAGGCCTGGCGTGCTGCGGTTCATGAGGTCGCAAAGAGTCGGACACGACTGAGCAACTGAACTGACTGACTGATAATCCATTCTTGTGTGGGAGGTAGTTGTGTTCTATAAAGTCCCTGTGAATAGTGAATTAGTGAATACTGAATCACTGCTCCTAGGGGAAATACTAGGTTAGATTCCTGTGAGCCTCTGGTCTCACATTTTCATGAACTGATCAATACATTGCCTTGTTTCCTGTGTATGTTTAAAAAAAACCACCTTACTCAAAATACATACATATATATTTTTAAACTTTTTTTTTCATATCATTTATTTGGCTGTGCTGGGTTTTAGTTGTGGCATGTGGGATCTAGTTCTGACCAGGAATCAAACCCATGCCCCCTGCATTGGGAGTGCAGAGCCTTAGCCACTGGACCACGAGGGAAGCCCCCAAATACATATATTTTCAATTCATTAACACTGAAGTCATGCCAAGAGAACAATAACTCATACCTGAATGAAGCATATCTAACACAGGCAGTTTTTCCACAGGGAACATCACAGCTTTCTTCAGTTTAGAAACCCTAGCCAGCACTTCTGCACTCTACATGGGGGCCGTTTTAAACAGTGACATCACCCACAAAAAGAACAAAAGTGTGAAAATGTGGCACTGGATAGACCATACTTGTTTATAGTGTGAGCTGAAAGAAGGCAGAGTGTGGCCTTGTTCAGCCTCAGCTGAAAATGTGCAGTTCAAAAACTCAGATTTCTGTTTCTCTGTGCATATTAGTGAATGACCATGAAAGCACCCCAAGTATTGATCAGGGGTTACAAATAAATGTTAGCAGGTAGGCAAATTTGCAAACATGGAGTTTGTGAGTAATGAGGGTCAGCTGTACGCTGTTCTGTTGACTGACCGTGCCATGAATAACTGGAGCATAAATGACTCGCCGTGGACGTATATACAGACGTGCTTCTGCTCTGGCATTTATGGAGCCTCCCTAATTTCTCCTTACTCTCCACCCCCAAAGAAGCCAAATCCTGGAAAAGTCCTGCTAAAGAATAGCTCAGAAGCCCAGGATAGGTGAGAAACAGTCCCCTGTCTGAGAGGAGATAATGGTAATCATATCACCTTTCAGTTACAAGGGCTTTACAGTTTGTGAAGTTCTTTGATGTGATCTGTGTAATTGGATCTTTACAAGGACCCAGTAAGGGAAATGGAACTGTTATCTACATTTTCCCAGAAAAAGACACAAATGTGAATTGATGGTACACATACTTGGCCTTACTTGGCTTTCTGAAATGACTCAGGCATTTTGCCCTCAGCAGATGCCCAGAGAATAGATATCGCATTGGAAAACAGTCTCTCTCCTATATCCTACAAGTGCTTGACAACATCCACCTACATGTCCACCATGGAGGGTTGAGAGGTGGATAGTGTAGTGGAAAGAGTGTAGCTTTCACAGTCAGAGAAGTGGTTTGATTCCCTGATTCTGCTCCTTCTTTACCTGTGCAACATCAGCTAAGTTGTCAAACCTCTTTGAGCTTACATTTTTGCCTTGGTAAAATGGGGGTAATAACATTACTATTACCTAATTCACACGTTTGTTGTGACGAAATTTAATGAAATAATATATTTAGCCACTTTCCTCATTATACTTCTGATGGTAAGAACTGTTGACAAGACATTTATTGATAGATCCTTAGATAAAATCAATAAGTATCTTGACAGTAACCTCTGTTTCCTAACAATTCTGCCTGGAGATTACCCAACCACTAACAGACCCATTAGCAAATAAACAGTCTGCATTGACTTCTGCATCAGTGAATGTCTAAACTAATGTCATTTCCATAACACAGCATTTTCCCCTTGTGGAAGAAATATAAATGTTTCAAAATAAACATTAATGAAGTCTCCCTTGATTTTTTTCTAATCTTGATTGGAATGTTGATAAGATTTTTGTACATGTTGAACAAAGAGATGGGAGAAGCTTGCTGCTTATAGCATAAAGCAGACTAAGGTCAAATACATGACATGGGAAGAGGTTTATGCAACAGTGGTAGCTGTTTTATTGATGGGAAAGTGACATATAGGGAAGTGACTTGTGCAGCAAGACCCGCAAAGTAGATTAAGCTTTCCCAAGCAGCCAGTCTTTGGAGTATTAGAGTTGGGGGGAAGGGGAGTAGGAAAAGATTCTTTTCCTGATAGCTTTGCAATGAAGTGAATATGTGGGTCCTTTGTAAAACGTTTTGAGATCCATTTTACACTTGCAGCACAGTTTCCGGCACATTCTTTTTTAAACATCTGTGCGGCATAAATAGAAAATGAAACCATCTGTTAGAGTGCTCTTCTAAGGTCCCTGTTGACCCCACCATGGCAGGGGTGATGGGGTCAGCAGTCTGAATGCTAAACTCCACATCCAGGTGGCTGTTTCTTTCTGAACTTTGATAGCTGGTATCTGCCTGAGAGAAAATGACGTCTGCTTTTGCTAGTTTGGCCTTTGAGATTCCTCTGGGACCAGTGATCTCTGGACCCTGATGTGAGCTCTTGATTAGATAGAGGAATGCCTTCACATATAACTTGTTTGAGACTTTCCCCATTTTGCATGGCATATGCTATCTTCCTGGACTGGGGATCAAACTGCATTGTCCACTGCATTGGCAGGTAAGGTGGATTCTTAACCACTGGACCACCAGCTAAGTTCCTAGGGAATTCTCGTATTGAGGTTAGCACACATTTGAATAACTGAGAAGACCCTCTTAGAGGTTAATATTTACAAAACTCTACGGATTGACGTTGGCCAAAGCAAGTCAGTATCCTGTTTTTTCCTGTTACATGTAACATGCATGTAACATTGCATGTAACATGCAATGGGATTCTGCAAATAAACAGTAATAGTGAGAAGTCTAGTAGGAGATGGAACTTAGACACTGAAGTTCTATTACATTTATTTTCTTACAACTTTATAGGGTATAATTATATAGGAGACAAAGGGGCTGCAGGTAAGTTTTGGTCCCTACCATGGTGCTCCTTTGGCTACTAGCTAGATGCCACTTAGGCAGTAGCCAAGAAAAATAGGCTGGGCGTGAATCTATTAGTACCAGCTATGGAAATCATATAGAACCTTAATGGACTAGTGAACGTGTTTTAGGCAGTTTTCATAGGCTCTGGGCTGCGTGATAGCATCTCTGTTATGCAGAGCTCTGGAATTCAGCACAGCTGCTTGACACACAGTGAAATCTTAACCTATCTTAGGTGAATTGAAGCCAGGGCACAGAAAGTAAGAGTAAGACACAGGAGCACAGAGGTCTGGAAGACGGTGAGCGAAGCACAAATGTCTTACAAGGTCCCCAGCATGAGGCCTCAGGGAGGAATCATTGAGGTCAGATGGGGAAGTTCCTTGTTCATCCCTGGAGCCAGAAACCAGAGAGGGAGGACCTGGGAGGGAGGCTCCAGGGCTAGTAAGGTGCCAACTCAAATGCAGTTCAGGCCAGAGGGAACCTGGCACAATTGCAAACCTCCTGCAAAGACCAGACTGGGGAGGGAAGCGGATGTGGACGTGAACGTTCCAGGAGTGACACCAGCCAAGCCAGGCTGTGCCCAGCCGTTAGTTAAGTTAGAGCAAGAAATGTGTCCTATATGTGTCTACTTTCATTGCAAAAATTCCTTCTTCTTCCTTCCCTTTGTTTTCTTCTAAAAGTTTCTTAAAAAAAAAAACCTTCTAAAAAAAATAAAATCGATTTGACCTTGGCCCATCTGTCAGGAAAAAGAGATTTATCCAGACCTAGATCCATGATTTGGGAGGTCAGGTATGAATTCACAGCCACTGAAATCTAAGCCTGACTTCCCAAAAGGAGTGAACAGAGGGCGGGGAAGCAGAGCATTGGGTTCAAGAAACAAGGGTGGAGTGCCTCCGAAAAGTCATCACCGGGTGGGCCTCACTCCCTGGTTTGAGGCTGCCTCCAAGGATCACAGAGGATTCTTTTTTCCTCCACATAAATAGCCTCACAGCGGGTGGACAGGAAGAAGAGAGAGCATGGGTGAAAACGTGGACAGCCACGTGCGCATGGCCAATCGGCAGGGGTATTCATTTTCTATTGCCATGTAACAAATTATTACAAATTTAGTGGGTTAAAACAGCAACATGTATTATCTCACACTTTCCTTGGGTCAGGAATCTGGGCACCACTTAGCTGGTTCCTATCTCTGAGACTCACTCACCACACTGCAGTCAGGTGTCAGCTGGGAGCTGGGCTACAGTCCCTCTGAGTTTGTGGTTGTTGGTAGAATTCAGTTTCTTGTTCTGTAGACCTCTCGGTGGCCAGTTTCTTCCAGGCCTGCTGGAGAATCTCTGATTTCTAGACCTTCTTTGAAAAGGCTTGCCTGATTAGGGCAGACCCACCCCAAATAATCTCCCTTTTGAGTAACTTAGAGTCAACTGATTTGGGACCTTAATTACATCCGCAAAATTGCCTTCCCCACAGTGTAACCTGGCACTCACAGGAGCCCATCCATTATATCCCTGGGCCACATCAAGAGGACCTTATGAGGTGTGTCCAGCAGGGAGCAGGAATCTTGGAGTCATCTTAGAATTCAGCCTCCTACAGAGGGCAAGAGAGAAAGTGACCAGTGCTTGTCTGTTCTCTCCATTTAGTGACTGTAATTTGGGAAGGGGTTGGAGAGCAGGATCAAAGATACTATTTTAGGTGTTTGTGGCCCCAAGTCATGAGAGAACAGAAACTACAGCTAAGTACAATCTAAGGCTAAAAACTTAATTGTGGTAGCTCACAGTGGAAATTTTTTGATTTATGAAAGAAAGTGTTATTGATTGGGCAGATTGTTAGGAGCTGTTTCAGGGCCCAGCCTAATGATGAGAGGAGCTCTCTGCAAGTGTGAGGAGGTTTTATTGCATACAGAGTTCCTGATGAGAGCTGTTTTTAAAGACAAACCCTGCACATGACTTGTGGGTAACCATGCTCGTTGGACAAAGGCCCAGCTGTTGTGGGTCCTAGTTATTCTCAACAAGGAGGATAAAATTAGAGAGGTGGTTTCTGTCCATTTAACATGTAAAGTGTCAAGAAAAATGGGGTATGACTGTCCTGGATATGGGTTTGTCTTTTAAGCCTGTGCCTGCCAGTGGGTTATTTTTTTTTTAATCAGGAATGAAGTATAGACTATCTATCTTCTGTGTAGAAAATGTTGTCTCTAGTCAGCTGTCCTTACTATTCTTAGTTCCCTGAGAACTATTTAAACCAGTTCTCACTTAATTTGATTAAATAGAGTCTGTTTTTTTTTTTAAACAAAAAAACAAATGCTTTGCCCCTCATTAGAAACTCATAGGTTTTTATTATACAAAATATATCTAAGAACAAAAAACCACGTTACACTCTGCAGAAGTACTGTCAACATTTTGCAGATATCCATCCATACATATCTGCATTCTAGCATTTACAGACAATTCTACTATATAATAAGGAATTTTTTGTAATATATTTTCACTTTGATATATATTATGAACACTTATTAATAGCCTTCCACAGTAATGTTTTTAACTACTACTTTAACAACTGCAACTAACTAGAAATACTGTAATTTGTTGAAACAATCTTACATGGGGCTATTTAAAGCTTTAGGTAGATAGATGAGAGCTCTTAAGTGAGGGTTATTCACCTTTGATCAGTAGATGTTTCTTAGAGGTTGTAATGCTGTTGTCTTCATCCAGCGCTAACTTCATTTACCTTCATTCGTTCGGTGCTCTAATGTCATTGATGCTGCGCTTGCCGCTTGTAAAGGCAAAACTTGAGCTTTATGTTTACTTTTCCCCGGGTCTGTTCCCAAGGCTACGTGCAGAGTTTTTAAATACCTCTTTTGTGAGCTAGAAGCCCTAATAAACAAACCGCTTTGTTGAGACTGGAGCATTAGCGCTGGCACAGTTTATTAATTTCACTGCACGTTACAGACATCACGAGTCGGCGAGGTGGTCCACCTGCACCTTCATCCTCCGCACAGGCTGTGCGCAGCTCTGTGACTTGCTGTTTTTCTTTCCCCTTCCCTTCCAAATGGGCTGCTCGTGGCAAAAATCTGTTTAAACAAAGGTGAGGAAAGGATCGGTTTATTACAAACCCAGACTTTAAAAGTTAGTTACAGGTTTAACCTATTAGAAACCTGAGTTTTGCAAATGTTAAGAGTATTAGGAAGAATAGGGAAAGGGGCACTCAGGTCTTGGTGGGGCCTTAGGCAGGGGAGGGAAGACAATTCAATGACCCAGATGGTTATCAAGAGAATTTTTTATAGTAATGTAAACAGAGCCATGGAAAGCTCTTGAATCAACATAGAGATTCCTTATAATCCAGCTGCTATCTATTGAAAGTCAGCTTGTTTTGCTTTTAGAAACACATGGTAGCCTTTTTGGTTGGCATCATGATGGGGAGAGGAACCCATCTAGCACTTAGTGCCCAGGGGACCTGTGATGTTCAGGACAAGGCCAAGCAGGGAAGAATCTTTATACCTAAAATCCCAGCATGATCTGGTTGAGAGCCTCAAGCCCTTTGGAACTTTGAGTTCTTGAAAGGAATGGAAAAGAAAACAAGAATTTATGGCCATACATTTTTTTTTTTTTTTTTTTCTGGAGCTTTCTAGAAATTGTCTGGTCCTCTCTCTCTGTCCCCTATTTCTCATAGAGAGCCTGCAGAGCTAAGGTTAGAAGGATATTGGTCCATGTAAGGAGATGTGGGTCAGGAGAAAGCTGCACAGAGCTTTTTAAGTCTATTTTTCTCCATCTATACTTGGCCTGTAGAAGTTGAGTCACACTTTCTGACAAAAGTCTGTCTGGTTGTTTGTCTCATAGACCAGCTGTTCAAAGGCAGAAATCAGCCAATACTGCCCAGCTGTTAACTCAGCCATCCTCAGGGGAACTCATTCTTTGCCAAATGAGTCTTGGAAAAGGCCAGAGAGCGGGGAGTTGCAGGGAACACTGACTCAGGCTCAAAATTTGTTTTCAGCCTATTTTATTCCCTTCGGTATATGAAAGCAGAGGCCACCTACATCATAACAGAATTTCTGTCAGAGCTATGGGGGCTTGGGATACTAGCTGGTCCTCCTCTTTTATTTTATATTTTAAGAGACCCAGAGAGGTTAAATGACTTGCCTGAGGTCACAGAGCCATTTAATGTTACAGAGCTGGATCTAAACCCCGGCTTTTTGATTCCAGAGTGTTCTTTCTACTACACCAGCAGCTACCCTTTTGACTTCTTATATTGTTTATTCATGAAGTTTTGCTGACTTCCTTTCTAAAATATTCCTCCACCCCCACCAAGGCATTGCATCATTGTTTCATTCAAATCTTATGTCATTTCTGAGAACATTGGATTCATGGGCAATAGAAAAGAATCTTTTAAGAGCAAAAGGCAAAGGCTCCCTGTTGACGATGCAGTAAGCAGTTATCCACCACTGTCCAATCATGAAAAAAAAAAATGTAGAAGCATTGTTCTGTATTCTCTGTGGGAGAAAAGGATTCAGTTAAGCTATTTGTTTTAATATGTGGTGTTTGCACAGTTTCCCAAAGGGACTGCAGAAAATCTTCACTTTGCTTATTCTCATAACAACTGTTGACTGGGAAAAAAAGCACAACCTAAAAGTTGAGGGTTATGTTTTATTCGGTGGACAAAAGTGAGGACTTAAGCCCAGGACACAGCAAGAAGAGGCAAGAAGGGGCGTCAGGGTATTCAGGAGTTTTTTTGCAGCAAAAGACCAGGTAGTCGAACATCGAAAGATTACTGTTAATTAAAGAAAACCAGAAATCTCAAGTTAAGGAATTCAGCACTTTTCTTTGTGTGGGAAGATGGAAGAGGCTGGGCCCAGTGAAATGACTCCTTTGATACACACCTCAACTAGCTGGGGCCAGCATCCTGCGTTTTCTCCTCCGGGGTTTCCTCCGGTGTTCTGTTGGGGATGGCTGCGGCAGCTGGCTGTGGCTTGGCCGTGAGCAGCCCATCTGTTTCCATCTAGGTTTGATCCCTGGGTTGGGAAGATCCCCCGGAGAAGGGAATGGCTACCCTCTCCATGGAGAATCCCATGGACAGACAAGCCTGGAGGGCCACAGTTCGTAGGGTTGCAAAGAATCGGGCAAAACTGAGCGACTAACCCTGTCACTTTCACTTTTTTTTTAGTTCCCTCCAGGCTCAGTGTCGGGGCAGCTGTAACAGGCTGTCTTGATGGCTGCAGCATCCTTACTTTACTGATAGGGCAGGTGATGTTCTGGTTCACACAACTCTGAGATCACCTGATTCCATTTATGGTCTTTCTTAGAAAGAGAATATAATGGCCTCTTTTTTTTCACCGTCTGTAGATGATCTTCAACTCTTACAAGGTCAGTTGAAGAAGAGGGGTAGGGCTCTAGCTGGGTGACAGGGTCTATCTTGGTGGCAAAGGTACTTAGAGGGATTCCTTTTGGAGCACCTGGACTCCAATTCCAGAGCAAGATGAGAACCTGAACCTAGCCATCTGTTGAAAAGGATTTGGCCGGCTGCTGCTTAGACCAGGGTCAGGAGTCTTTGAGCATGTCCAGGATGTTTTCTCACCACCTAGATGCTCTATTTTTCTCCCTCTCTGTTGATGCTTCAAAATCATAGACTCTGAGCTGCCCACTGGGTGATGATCTCATTCTTCTTACTGGCCTACTTGGGACTTTCTGGGCCTTTTATTTTTTCTTTGTCAATAGTACAACCAAAGGGGGAACTTGATAATTCATTTTGACTGTGACCAGTTTTCTTATAAACATTTCAGAGAAGGTTTAAAAAAAAAGAAATTGGAATTGCTGGTTAAAAATGAAGAAACGGCACTGAAGAAATATATAAATGTGATCAAAATGTTGATGATGGTCTACGGTGGACTCACAAGGAATGTGAGAGGTGTTTGAGACTGGAGATATGGGCCTGGTCTTCAAAAAGGGGAAAAGGAAGAAATATCAATTATGAATGATGGGGACTTTCCGGTGGTCCAGCGACTCAGACTCCGCACTCCCAGTGGAGGGGGTCCAGGTTTGATCCCCGGTCAGGGAACCAGATCCCATGTACCCCAACTAAAATAATCCGTATGCCACAACTAAGACCTGGTGCAGCCAAAGAAATAAATTTTTTAAAAGTAAATATTAAAAACAAACCATCAGAATTGTGAATGATGAACTGAACTTTAAACCTCTTGGTAAGCAAATGGGAAAATTAGAATCTAGGATGAGATCACTAAGAATAAATGATATTTAATGATCCTCATACTCTTTTATAGTGTTAATAGGCTGATCAGAGACATGCTTAATAATTTGTCCCAGTTTTAGCAGGGCGTGTACTAACAACCATAATAAAACAGCTATCATTTACTGAACTCTTATTAGTGAAGGCAACTTTTCTAAGTGAGTAATGTTAAATTTCACTTCTTTTTTGGAAGAGGAATGGGTGATTTAGAACCTCTTAACTATATCTTCTTTTTAAAAAATAATGGAGCTTGCCTTTCTGAATGCTCTGGTTTCTAGTGATGGGACTGGAGTTAATGGCCCAGCTTGAAGCAAACGGTGTGGGTAACAGAGAGCTATCCGGTGATTTTTCATTCCTTACTTTCCCTAGATGTCCTGTCCTGACCAGGCTGTTGAGTTCCTGTATTCTAGCAGCATTTGAAGAGGAAAAAAAAAGACTTGATTACCTAGTTGGTTGAGTTTTATAAGAGGAAGGAACATGCAGGAGCAGACGGCCAATGGGTACCATGCTTCACTAGTGGCCATTGCTAACTACTAGTCAAGATGGACGTGACTCTGGATGACCGTGAAGTAACTTTGATGTTCACAGCCCACTAATGGTTCTCTGCCAGTTTTCACTTACTATGGTACCATGTTGTGTCTGAATCAGACTATATCTCCATTTTATCTTCACAACAATTTTGGAAGGCAGAATGTATTCTCCCTAATATTGGGTGGAACAGGAAGCATGGGTGATGTGTCCAAAGTTATTGCTGATAACTGTAGAGCCAGTCCAGCATATGTGTCTTCTGACTCATGACTTCACTGCATAAAATACTCCTTCAGATGGTTAAGATTCTCTGGTGTGTTTCAGCAGGCCAGCGGGAGCATGAGTGTGAGATCTGACAGAGCGAGAATCTAAGTGGCTTTAAGCCAGAACCTACCAGGGTCTCCCAGTTTGGATTTTTTCCTTGCTCTTATCTCAGGGGGAAGGAGTACTTTCTGGCAGTGAATCATCCCTGTGCATTTATGAAACAAGGCAGACAATTCCTCCTACGTCTGAAGTGCTTTCTCTTTTCTCCTTCATGCATTCTAAGGATGAAATTACCTCAGTATTTCTTACGACATATCTGGCTCACAAATAAACAATAGCTTTCGAGGGAGTATGCCATTTCTTTTCATAAAAACTTTATGGGCTCTTCTAATTTTTCGTTTCTGATATCTTTGGCATTGGATCTTGATTTGGAGACAGAATTCTCTAATTGCAAAACATATGTCCTATTCAGAGAATTCTATGGAAGACATTTATGGGACCCTCTTCAGTTATCTATTTGGTAATTCTTAATGATTAGGCACCATCTTTCTTATTACATTATAGGAAGCCCCTTATAGTATCAAAGGGCTTCCCAGATGGCACAGTGGTAAAGAATCTACCTGCCAATCCTTGGGTCAGGAAGATCTCCTGGAGCAGGAAATGGCAACCCACTTCAGTACTCATGCCTGGAAAATTCCATGGACAGAGGAGCCTGGTGGGCTACAGTCCATGGCGTTGCAGAGTCGTACATGACTGAGCAACTGAGCGCATGTCACACACACACACACACACACACACACACACACAGTGTTAAGAGTTCAACCTTCCACTCTTTGATTTCATGTACCACCCTGCACCTCAAGGTCATTTCTCAAATTAGAATGACCAAGAAGCCTCAGATGACTTCGCGTTTCTTCCCGCTTCATCAGTCCATGATTTAGAGCTTGTTATAATAATAGGAATTGTTTTTGGAATAGAAAAATGCCAAGTTTTAGTTATTTTAGGGTAGGACCTCAGTTCAGTTCAGTTGCTCAGTCAAGTCCGACTCTTTGCAACTCCATGGACTGCAGCACGCCAGGCCTCCCTGTCCATCACCAACTCCCGGGGCTTACTCAAACTCATGTCCATTGAATCGGTGATGCCATCCAACCGGCTCATCCTCTGTCGTCCCCTTCTCCTCCTGCCTTCAGTCTTTCCCAGCATCAGGGTCTTTTCCAATGAGTTAGTTCTTCACATCAGGTGGCCAAAGGATTGGAGTTTCAGCTTCAGCATCAGTCCTTCCAGTGAATATTCAGGACTGATTTCCTTTAGGATGGACAGGTTGGGTCTCCTTGCTGTCCAAGGGACTCTCAAGAGTCTTCTCCAACACCACAGTTTGAAAGCATCAGTTCTTTGAGGCTCAGCTTTCTTTATAGTCCAACTCTCACATCCATGTATGACTACTGGAAAAACCATAGCTTTGACTAGATGGACCTTTGTTGGCAAAGTAATGTTTCTGCTTTTTAATATGCTATCTAGGTTGCTCATAACTTTTCTTCCAAAGAGCAAGTGTCTTTTAATTTCATGCCTGCAGTCACCATCTGCAGTGATTTTGGAGCCCCCAAAAATAAAGTCTGT
>NW_011494887.1:497164-503120 GCF_000754665.1 Bison bison bison
TTTTCATTCTCCTCTTTTACTTTCATCAAGAGGCTCTTTAGTTCTTCTTCACTTTCTGCCATAAGGGTGGTGTCATCTGCATATCTGAGGTCATTGATATTTCTCCCAGCAATCTTGATTCCAGCTTGTGCTTCATCCAGCCCAGCATTTCTCATGATATACTCTGCATGTAAGTTAAATAAGCAGGGTGACAATATATAGAGGTGATGTATTCTTTTCCTGATTTGGAACCAGTCTGTTGTTCCATGTCCAGTTCCAACTGTTGCTTCTTGACCTGCATATAGATTTCTCAGGAGGCAGGTTAGGTGGTCTGGTATTCCCATCTCTAGGGTAGGGCCTAAGAGGGTACAAACAATGAATATCTTAGCCTCCACTGAGGACTATGAGGGAGTGCCCTGGGTGTTTCCTGGTGGAGTAAGTGAAGTGTTGATTATGGAAGGTGTGTGATGAAGGAGGCAAAATGGAGTTGTTTTCTGCTAGGAGAGTGGAGGGAGCCTGGGAGGAGAAGGTTATGTTTGTAGCGGGGGCAGGAGACCCAATTAGAAGAGCCTGACTAAAAGCAGCCTCTGAATTTGCTCATATAATGAGAACATAAAAGGGTTGAAATCTGCACATTGAAGGTACAGGACAGGAGGAGTATCAAAGAAAGGGTAAGACGTCAATTAGGAAGAAATTCTTCAGGGACTTTGGGAGAGAGTGAGTAAGAAATTAAAAAAAATTTTTTTAATCTATTTTAACTGTGGAGAGTTTGGACTTTTGAGTTATGTTGGAGAGTTTTAAGTGTTGGAAGTTTAAATCAAACATTTTGCTGGCTTTGGCATGTAGGATAGACCAGGCAGAAAGCCCTGCTGGGTCACCAGCACTCTCATGGAGAGTGTGCAGGTGGACTCTGGATTAGAGGTCAAAGTGGAGAAGGCAGAAGGGAAGACTCATTCGTCAAGATGGCCGCCTCTCAACATCCCAGGCCTCTGTGCCCTCCCACTGTAGCTGGCAAGAACAGAAGGGCAGACTCCGTACTACCTCAGCCTTGAATGGTTCTCCTGATCATGGTTTTGAAGGGCTTGTGTTTGTCAGGGGAATTCAGCTGTTTAGCATAAGGAAGAGGCAATGGAAGGACTCTGGAGGACAGTTTGAGTTTCTGAAAACAAATCCAAGATGACTACTCCATCTGATATGAAGCATTATTTATTTCTGTAATGGTTCTGTCTGCTCTGAAAGGACCCTAAGGATTTCCTCCCTTAATATGAGGGGATTGTGTTGATCTCAGCCCTACATTGCCATTCAAGAAGCATTTGACCATCAGGAATCTAGTCCCTGAGTTCTCTGTGTTAGTGATGGGGGAGTCAGCAGCCTATGCTGAAAGTATATGGGCATCGGAGCCAGAAAGCAGGAATCTTGCCCTATCGCACTCTACTCCATAATCTCCAGCTGTCCACTCTGGATAATCCTTGATCTTGCCAAGATCAGATACAACAATGATGTGGAAGTGTTTTGTCATATGTAAACCATTATGTGTTGAATGTGGGAGATGATATTATTATTATATTTTCTTGTTGTTTTTGTTCCTATGAGGGCTGGTTAGACTGTTAAGCCACAGAAGGAGAGATCTTTACCAAGCTAAGTCTAGTTTGGGTTCAGAAAGAGCAAAGAATTCATTTGGTGGCATTTGCAGCATTATATATAAGTAAGCCAGGAAATAGGTAGATTGAGTTTCTTTGTGCCAGCTAACTCTGAATCTCCTAGTTTTCCTTTGCTAGCAGGACCCACCCATTGGTGTTTTTCTCTTTATCTCATTAACTGATTTGTTTGTATAAAATGAGATGATGAATTTTTTTCACGTTAAATGTTAAGCTGAGAGCTGCTGTAGACCATTCAGGATTGACTGCATTTGGAGAAAGGGCATCATTACCTTTGCAATGATGAAGAATGGTGTAATTCAAGAGGAATTATTTAGTAGTATTGGTGCATCTCCCTTGACACACATGGTGTATGTAAAACTTCATACTTCCATAATTATTAAATTAGGGGTAACTCTTTTTGCAAAAAAAAAAAAAAATTGAATATATTCTACCAATGGATTTATAGCAGGTTTTCTTTTAGTAAGCCTCCCCAGTGCCTTTATAATTTGATTGACCTTTTCCACATATTTCTTTTACAAAGAAAGCCACATCTGGATATGACAAACCAAAATAAGCATGTAATGGATTTGGGCTCTTTAAAAATCAGTTTTTCTACTGCTTGTAATATTTCAGTAAAGTCAACATCACTTCATCAAAGAAACAAAAACCTCCCAAACTCCCAAACCTCTAGTGTAATAGAGTTCCAAGGCTCAGCTCCCCTCCACCCCCACCTCTTTTTTTAACATTTAGAGAAATATGTAATGTACTTAAATTTTGGTATCAGAAAAAAATTGAGTCCCCTTGAAATTTTACTGTAATAAGGTTTGACTTGTGAGCCTTTTTAATTTTTTTCCTTGTGACTTTGACTAAATGGCCTTTTCTTTTTCAGATGATCATCTGGCCCTTTCCTATGTATGTGTGCAGGGCAGGAATCCCCTCATGTCTAAGGTGGCTTTCCTTGAAGGTGGGCCCCTGGGAGAGGAGTAGACTTTGGACTCCTTTCTCCTCCCGGCTTCTTCCTCCTCGGCCCTTCCACTCCCTCCTTCTCCCTTCCCTTTTCCCTCCTCCACAATACAGGCGAACAGTGTTCTGCTGGAGAGAAACCTTCCTTTCTAAAGTGAATTTGAGGTGTGCTGTCAAAACTACTTCCCTGCATTTCTTTGAGGCTTTGAGGGTTGTCAGCTTGCCCCCACTGTGCTCACTATATCCGTGACTGATGTTTTTGTAGCTTGCTGTGCTCTGGGCAAGGCTTCTGGCAACGATTTTTCAGTAAAAACTCTCTTCCCCTGCCTGAGATGGAGCTTGCAGCCAGAGGCCGGCAGCGGAGGCAGCCGGGTTCCAGGCAGGCCTGGAGAATGGCATCTTTGTGGGGCGTGGGCGGCGAAGCCCGGGCCTTGGACCAGGGCCCCTCGCAAGGAGCGGTCAACTTCTGCTTGCGGAACCTGCGCCCCGCCCGATTCACTGCCCACGGGCAGGGGAATGGGGCAAAGATGAACAAATGCAGGGAGCAGCAACAGGGGCGTTTCCCCTTGTCTGTCCTTTTCCTAAGTTGCAGAGCTTTTCCATTTTAAAATCACCTGCCACATTTTAGAAAATTAGTGTAGCAGAGCCGAATAGATTGTGAGTAACAACCGATAAGGCTCCTTGTGTTATTACACTCCCTCTGCTGGGAGTGTCTGCCGGGAATTCATGGAACCCTCCTCTCCATGGACAGGCTCAGGGGCTGAGTGAGTCCCCCCACCCCCCTCAATCCTGCACTTGGCATGTAGCGCCCGTGGACATTTTTCCACCAGGAAACTTTATTAGATTCTCAAAAGGGTCCACACATCAAAAAAGGTGAGAAACTACTGACCAAGTCCAAAGTCTACTCCATCACTTCCCCTCACTTTCCAGCACACACAATGCACAGACACACACACACAGACACACACACTGGCACATACACACACACACACACACACACAGTTTTACAGACAAGGAAACAGAATCCAGAAGAGATGGGGGTGGTAACCAGTCAGGTGTGGCTGGGACCAGATCTCCTGTCCCTGCTCTGATCTGGCACAAAAAAATGACTTTGGACCCACCTCAGGGGAACAAAATTGCTTTAGAACCTGTTCTATGAGCACAGCAGTCACAGGATAAAGCTAGATAACTCATGTCACACCTCAGAGCAGTCCTCTCTTTATAAATGCCCTTTAAGCATCTTCTGTTCATCCCTTGCCCAGCCTGGGTCTCATTCACAGTAGCTGCTCGTTCTGTTGACGGAGTGAACCTCCGTGGTGAGCAGCATAAGGAAGATAGATTCTTAGTTTTATACAGCAAATTCTTTGAGCTCAAGAATTTTGAATCCTTCATCTTCCTCCTACTCTACTTTCCTTCCTCACCCCATGATCCTGGTTCCTGGGGCAGTTGCCAGCAGGAGACAGCCCACACTTAAAACCACTCACTCTTACCTTGTAAGCTCCTTCTGACAACTGCTGCTGCTGCTGCTGCTGCTGCTGCTGCTAAGTCGCTTCAGTTGTGTCCGACTCTGTGCGACCCCATAGACGGCAGCCCACCAGGCTTCCCATCCCTGGGGTTCTCCAGGCAAGAACACTGGAGTGGGTTGCCATTTCCTTCTCCAATTCATGAAAGTGAAAAGTGAAAGTAAAGTCGCTCAGTCGTGTCCGACTCTTAGCGACCCCATGGACTGCAGCCCACCGGGCTCCTCTGTCCATGGGATTTTCCAGGCAAGAGTACTGGAGTGGGGTGCCATTGCCTTCTCCACCTTCTGACAACTACTGACCTGCAAACACAAGGTGATCAAAACCATCCCCAAGAAAAATAAATGCAAAAAGGGAAAATGGTTGTCTGAGGAGGCCTTACAAAGAGCTGAGAAAAGAAGAGAAGCTAAAGGCAAAGGAGAAAAGTAAAGCTATACCCATCTGAATGCAGAGTTTCAAAGAATAGCAAGGAGTGATAAGAAAGCCTTCATAACTGATCAATGCAAAGAAATAGAGGAAAACAAGAGAATGGGAAAGCCTAGAGATCTCTTCAAGAAAATTAGAGATACCAAGGGAATATTTCATGCAGAGATGGGCTCAATAAAGGACAGAAATGGTAGGGACCTAACAGAAGCAGAAGATATTAAGAAGAGGTGGCAAGAATACACAGAAGAACTGTACAAAAAAGATCTTTACGACCCAGATAATGACAATGGTGTGATCACTGACCTAGAGCCAGACATCCTGGATGTGAAGTCAAGTGGGCCTTAGGAAGCATCACTACAAACAAAGCTAGTGGAGGTGATGTAACTCCAGTTGAGCTATTTCAAATCCTGAAAGGTGATGCTGTGAAAGTGCTGCACTCAATATGCCAGCAAATATGGAAAACTCAGCAGTGGCCACAACAGGAAAATGTCAGTTTTCATTCCAATCCCAAAGAAAGGCAATGCCAAAGAATGCTCTGCTGCTGCTAAGTCACTTCAGTTGTGTCCGACTCTGTGTGACCCCATAGACAGCAGCCCACCAGGCTCCCCCATCCCTGGGATTCTCCAGGCAAGAACACTAACTACCGCAAAATTGCACTCATCTCTTCACTTTCATGCATTGGAGAAGGAAATGGCAACCCACTCCCGTGTTCTTGCCTGGAGAGTCCCAGGGAGGGCGGAGCCTGGTGGGCTGCCGTCTATGGGGTCGCACAGAGTCGGACACAACTGAATCGACTTGGCAGCAGCACTTGCTAGTAAAGTAAAGCTCAAAATTCTCCAAACCAGGCTTCAGCAATACGTGAACCATGAACTTCCAGATGTTCAAGTTGGTTTTAGAAAAGGCAGAGGAACCAGAGATCAAATTGCCAACATCCGCTGGATCATCGAAAAAGCAAAAGAGTTCCAGAAAAACATCTATTTCTGCTTTATTGACTACGACAAAGCCTTTGACTGTATGGATCACAATAAACTGTGGAAAATTCTGAAAGAGATGGGAATACCAGACCACCTGATCTGCCTCTTGAGAAACCTGTATGCAGGTCAGGAAGCAACAGTTAGAACTCGACATGGAACAACAGACTGGTTCCAAATAGGAAAAAGAGTCCATCAAGGCTGTATATTGTCACCCTGCTTATTTAACTTATATGCAGAGTACATCATGAGAAATACTGGGCTGGAGGAAGCACAAACTGGAATCAAGATTGCTGGGAGAAATATCAATGACCTCAGATATGCAGATGACACCACCATTATGGCAGAAAGTGAAGAACTAAAGAGCCTCTTGATGAAAGTGAAAGAGTAGAGTGAAAAAGTTGGCTTAAAGCTCAACATTCAGAAAGCGAAGATCATGGCATCTGGTCCCATCACT
>NW_011494887.1:503423-528224 GCF_000754665.1 Bison bison bison
GTCCAGTGGTCATGTATGGATGTGAGAATTGGACTATAAAGAAAGCTGAGCACTGAAGAATTGATGCTTTTGAACTGTGGTGTTGGAGAAGACTCCTGAGTCCTTTGGACTGCAAGGAAATCCAACCAGTCCATCCTAAAGGAGATCAGTCCTGGGTGTTCATTTTAAGGACTGATGTTGAGGCTGAAACTGCAATACTTTGGCCACCTGATGTAAAGCGCTGACTCATTGGAAAAGACCTTGATGCTGGAAAAGATTGAGGGCAGGAGGAGAAGGGGACAACAGAGGATGAAATGGTTGGATGGCATCATCAACTTGATGGACATGAGTTTGGGTGGACTCCGGGAGTTGGTGATGGACAGGGAGGCCTGGCGTGCTGTGGTTCACGGGGTTGCAAAGAGTTGGACACGACTGAACGACTGAACTGATAGAGGTTATCCATCTTCGGCTGCAAAGAATATAATCAATCTGATTTCAGTATTGACCATCTGGTGACGTCCATGTGTAGACATTAAACCCTATTTAATTTTGATGGTTTTTATAAAAAAAAAAGCTTTTCAAAATATTGATTGCTATGCCAGTGAAGCATTAGGTGCTTTACAAGCATTATTTAATTAAATCATCATAACAGGAAGCTGGTACTATTGTTATCCTTACTAAGGAGCAAACTGAAGTTTAGAGAACTGAAGGATCTCCATCAGGTTTGCACTACTAGGAGCCAGGATTCAAATCCAGTTGTCTGGCTTCAAAGCTGTGTTGATCCAGTGTCATATGGACACTGTTAGGGCTGGAATGAAGGTCTCAGGTATTAGAATAAAGGGAAATGAGACTTCACAGGATGATTGGGGCCAGGCTGGAGCATTAAATGTCAGGTCTTCAGTAATGGGGAGACAGACTTTGAAATGAATTCATAAAAGACCTTGCATGCATCTTCACTGAGAAGAGGAGGAACACTCCTGTCATGAGACAGAGGTTTGACCCAAGCAGGAAGTATCTTCCAACTTGGAGAGTCTGTGACTTTGAACCCTTTGGCAGAACCATGCTCTGAAGCAAGTAAATACGTCCATCTTTATTGCTGACACCCCATGGAAGTGATACCAGGAGACTCTCAATTTAACAATCCCCTGACACAGTTCTAGACTTTGAATGTTGAAGACTGTGTGTTCATAATGGGTGAAGGAATGGGCTATCAGTGAGTCTGTTTTTCTTTTTTTAAACTTCAGTCTCTGCTATGTGTCACCTTTAGAAGCTGACCTAAATGGTGGGGCATTTAGAAAGGGCATAGAAAGGGGGTAGACTTTGGGACTGGCTCGACTAGGGATGGAATAGTAATTCAGCAATTCAGCGCTAACCTTGGCAATGTACCTAACCACACTGAGCCCTAGTTTTCTCATCTATAAATGGGGACATGCCTATCTTATCAGAAAGCACCTACCTTATGTTCCAAAAGTCAAGAACTTAGTCTGTCGGATGAGCCTACCACCTGATCCTGTCAGCATCTTCATTAATGATCAGCATCAGCATCATGTTTTCACCCTGGTTAGAACTTCTCCATGGGGTTATATTGTGAAGCTTAGATAACTCTTTCCTAGGAGAAGCAATGTGGGGAAAGTTTGTTCAATTTGCAGTAAGAAGATCTATGTCAAGTCCAAGCTCAAATAGTACACAACTCTGACCCTGGACAATAGGTTTAAAACCAACTTCCCAGGATTGTTGTAAATGTTGGTTGAGGGAAAAGCTATGAAAATATTATAAACCCATAACCTCTTAGACAGAATGGTAAAACTCCATTATGCCATAGCTTTGAAAGAATTCAACTGACATTTCATAATCCTTGATCTACTACATGAGTAGTCCTTTGCTGAAGTGTTTCTCAGCAGAAAGCCTCCATCTTTGAGGCTCACTTTGCTCCTTTCTCTAGTGTTTGGCTTCCAGGACTGTATGCCCTTCTCTCACTGGCATTAAAGGTGGTATGATTCTGGCCTGACCCTGTGTGGACTATGGTGTCTTGACCTATCTACTGAGTCCTAGGGCCCACTGCTGCCAGGGAGACCCAGCTGGAGCTAATTTGCTGGGTTGAGTCACTATGTCTGGCTGAGACAAGTTGGGCGTATTTTTTCAATCTCAAGTGTCTCTCTGGGACCTTCTCCTGCTTACCACTTTGCTGAGTGCCTCAGCGTAGGTGGTGGATAAGCACAGTTGCTCCCTTCTTTTGAGGAGCTTCGATTTCCAGAGTGGAGGTTGTCATAATGTGCTTGGTAACAGCCATGAGTTCTTCAGGACTCCCTATGATTTAGGGCTAAATTGTTTGGTGACATGATAATGCAGAATCCAATGCGAAGGGAGGTCAGGGATGGTTAGCCGAGTGAAAGAAGGTTTATTACTGCTTATCCAGGGGATGTTCATGAAAACATTCATTAGTGCTGCTCAGGAGAAAGAAAATAGTGTCAGCAGAGTAGACCAACCTGGCAACTTCCATGGGAAAGCACGGACAACCAAAGAGAGCCTTGCCTCAGGATAAAGTGGGATTCCAGAGGCTTAGTGGGGCTCGCACAGCCGGCCAGGGCTGACACTGCAGCACAAGGATGGAATTGTGGCTTTAGAATGCAGGGGTTGTGAGTTCAGGGCTTGCTTTTGCATTCTACATTGTGCCATTTATTTCTCTTCTAGTTTCCTTAATTTCCATCTTGAATCCTGTCAGGTGCTTGCAGAGTAATTGCCATCAGGCAGCAAGTAAATGTGACTTTGGGGAGCTGCTTCGGGAATCAGACTCTGGCTTCAGGTCATCAGTGAATCTGAGTTCTAGTCTTTTTCTCTTCCTTTTTAATGGCTGTGTGGTGACTTCTCTTGCTGCAGGACATGGGCTCTAGAGTAGGAGGGCTTCAGTAGTTGGGGTGTGCAAACCCATTTCCCCTGCATTAGCAGCAGATTCATAACCACTGGGCCACCAGGGACGTCTCTGGGTTCTAGTCTTAATCTTAAAGCTGTTCTACTCCTTTCCATGCAAGGTCTGGTCCATGGGTGAGCCACATTACTTGGGAGCTGATTAGTAATGCAGAATCTTGGGCCCACCTGCATTTGTGAATCATCTTCTATGTCTTAACATCCCCAGCTGACTCATCTGCACATAAAAGTTTGGTTGACGTGATATGGCTAGAGAAGGCAGGGCTCTTTTTTTATCTTCTTCTTTTTTAAATATTTAGCCTCAGGTCTTAGTTACGGCCCTTGGGATATTGCATTGTGGTGCGTGGGTTCTCTAGTTGTAGTGCGCAGGTGTGTATGGGTGGCTTAGTAGTCCCGAGGATTGTGGGTTAATAGTTCCCTGACCAGGGAACCAAGAACTTCCAGATGTTCAAGGTGGATTTAGAAAAGGCAGAGGAACCACAGATCAAATTGCCAATATCCACTGGATTGTAGAAAAAGCAAGAGAGTTCCAGAAAAACATCTACTTCTGCTTCATCGACTACACCAAAGCCTTTGACTGTGTGGATCACAACAAACTGGAAAATTCTTAAAAGAGATGGGAATACCAGACCACCTGACCTGCCTCCTGAGAAATATGTATGCAGGTCAAGAAGCAATGGTTAGAGCCAGATATGGAACAATGGACTGGTTCCAAGTAGGGAATGAAGTACACCAAGGCTGTGTATTGTCATCCTGCTTATTTAGCTTATATGCAGAGTGCATCATGAGAAATCCTGGGCTGGATGAAGCACAAACTGGAATCAAGGTTGCTGGGAGAAATATCAATAACCTCGGATATGCAGATGACACCACCCTTAGGGCAGAAAGCGAAGAGGACCGAAGAGCCTCTTGATGAAAGTGAAAGAGGAGAGTGAAAATGCTGGCTTAAAACTCAACATTCAGAAAATTAAGATTATGACATCTGGTCCCATCACTTCATGGCAAATAGATGGGGAAACAGTGACAGACTTTATTTTCTTGGTCTCCAGAATCACTGCAGATGGTGACTGCAGACATGAAATTAAAAGACGCTTGCTGCTTGGAAGAAAAGCTATGACCAACCTAGAGAGCATATTAAAAAGGCAAACACGTTACTTTGCCAACAAAGGTCCTTCTAGTCAAAGCTATGGTTTTTCCAGTAGTCATGTATGGATGTGAGAGTTGGACTATAAAGAAAACTGAGTGCTGAAGAATTGATGCTTTTGAACTGTGGTGTTGGAGAAGACTCTTGAGAGTCCCTTGGACAGCAAGGAGATCCAACCAGTCCATCCTAAAGGAAATCAGTCCTGAATATTCACTGAAAGGACTGATGTTGAAGTTGAAACTCCAATACTTTGGCCACCTGATGCGAAGAACTGACTCATTGGAAAAGACCCTGATACTGGGAAAGATTGAAGGTAGGAGAAGAAGGGGATGACAGAGGATGAGATGGTTGGATGGCATCACTGACTCAGTGGACATGAGTTTGAGCAAGCTCCGGGAGTTGGTGATAGACAGGGAAGCCTGGCATGCTGCAGCCCATGGGGTTGCAAAGAGCCGGACATGACTGAGCGACAGAACTGAACTGACCTGGGATTGAACCCTCATTCCCTGCACTGGAAGGAAGATTCCTAACCACTGGGCTACCAGGGAAGTTCCTCTATCTTCTTATTTTTTTTTTTTGTATCCACAGGACCTATCTAAAGTTTAGCACACAGTGGCTGCAAAATCCATGAATCTTTCTCTGACTTTGAGCATGTCCAAACTGCTAGGGACTTTGTAAACTTCCAGGGACTTAATTGTAAAGTGGTGTAAAGAGAAGGGTGGTGAATGGAGCTGGTGTCAACCTTCAGTGTTTGAAAAACAGACATGAACATTTGAATGACTGATGATAGCAGTGGTGGCTTTATTTTTTTTTTATTTTAATTTATAATTAGAGAATAATTACTTTACAATATTGTTATGGTTTCTGCTATACATCAACATGAATTGGTTTTAATGTGGCTATCTTTGACCTAATAAGTCAAAAGCTCTGAAGATGGGTCATAGGATTTCTATGTTTTAAAATTTCCTGTTATGTTCAGTAATGTTTATTACAGTATCATACATTAAAACAATCTTTAAATGTCCCTTAAGAGGAAGTGAATAAATATAATGTAATACAATTCAAAAATCTAAATGAATGAATAGAGCTACACATGTAAACATTAATAAGTCTAAAGAATTTTTTTGAAAGAAGAAAGTTGCAGAGGAGGGGTGCAAAGTATGGTACTATTTAAAGTTTAAAAAAAACCCGTGTGTATGTAATGGAAACATACTTATGTAGTAGAAGTGTCAAGTTCTAGACGGGAAAAATAAACGCCAAGTTCAGGGCATTAGTTAACTTTGAGAGGGAAGAAGGGGATTAAATGGGAGCTTCATGTTTTATTTTTTTAAAAATAAAGAAAGAGTAAAGAAAAAGTTGCACTAGCAAACATGGAAAAAAAGATTTTTTTGAAAAGGTATTATCATCATTATTACTCATTATCATCATTATTCATGTTACTATTCTCTATAATTTTTCTGAATGCTTAAAATATTTCATTATAAAACAACTAAAAATCCTCCTGATAATTGTGATGCAGACAGTTGGCATTCTTTCTAAGGGGATTTTAAATATGTATATTTTTTTCACTTGGCTGCATCAGGTCTTGGTTGTCGCACACAGGATCTTCGCTGCTGAGTGTGGGATCTTTGTTTCCGCATCAGAATCTTTTTAGTTGCAGCCTGTGAACTATTAGTTGCTGTACTGGTGGTGGTGTTTAGTCGCTAAGCCATGTCTGCCTCTTTTGCGACCTCATGAACTGTAACCCACCAGGCTCCTCTGTCCGTGGGATTTCCCAGGCAGGAATACTGGAGTGGGTTGCCATTTCCTTCTCCAGGGGATCTTCCCGACCCAGGGATCAAAACTGCATCTCCTGCACTGGCAGACGGATTCTTCACCACTGAGCTACCTCCTCTGCAACCTTGCTGTTGTTCGGTCGCTCAGCCGTGTCTTGGACTGCAGCACGGCAGGGAAGCCCTCATGCTTACTCTCAGTTGTAGCATATGGGGTCTAGTTCCCTGATCAGGGAATGAACCGGGCCTTCTGCTTTGGGAGCGTGGAGTCTTATCCACTGGACCACCAGGGAAGTCCCTCTCAGGGAATTCTTGCCTTAGATATGTCTAAGGACCTTTCAG
Source organism: Bison bison bison (assembly GCF_000754665.1). Classification (NCBI taxonomy): domain Eukaryota; kingdom Metazoa; phylum Chordata; class Mammalia; order Artiodactyla; family Bovidae; genus Bison; species Bison bison. Next base: position 509,586 of record NW_011494887.1, read on the forward strand.
TTTTAAATATGTTTGTGCACAGAGAACTCTTACCCAACCACCCTCTCTTGCTCTCTTACATGACACGTGCCTATCAGGATGTACCCGATGCTTCTGTGCATTCTGTCCTGATGAGATGCAGCTTTTCTCATGTTTGTGCTGTTGGTGAAACCCACCCATCTAACGCTGCTTTAAGGACCTAGCCTACAAGGCCTCTTCTCTGTTGTCTCCTTCTGTTCTTTCTGGAAGGGGGCGGTTCTGACCCACAACTATCCTCATCTTAGAGCTCTAACCTTAGGGTCACCTCCTGCTCCCGCCTTCCCTAAGCTGCAGTCATTTTCATAACACCCTCACTGACCCTTCAGTTCCATGGTAGGACTTAGTTGCCCTGTGAATCTTAGAAATTTTCATCGCCTCCCCCCAGGTATCACCATTTGCAACCAGCTCTCTTATTACTGTGCCTGCTTTCCGAACTTCCTTAAGTGTCCCTGAAGTTTAATCAGTAACGATGACACTTGTTGGTCTGTGACTCAGGGAACGTTAAGGTAGAAGTGGCTCTAACAGCTGGTGTCAACCAAACTTTTAAATTAAATTATTTTAGAATTATTTTTAATATACTCTACAGCATGAGTTCTAAACCAAGGGTAGGGACTTCCCTGGTGATCCAGTGGTTAAGCCTGTGCGCTTCCACGAGGGGCTCGGTTTCAGTTCCAGGTGTGGAGCTAACATCCCACATAATCTGTGGCCAAAATATTTTTTTAAAAATTATAATAAACCAAGGGTGAGGAACTTCCCTGGTGGTCCAGTGGTTGAGACTTTGCCTTCCAATGCAGGGGGTGAGGGTTCAGTGCCTGGTTGGGGAGCTAGGATCCCACATGTCTCGTGGTCAAGAAACCAAAATATAGGACAGAGACAATATTGTACATTCGGTAAAGACTAAAAAAATGGTCCACATTAAAAAAATAATCTAAAAAAATAAAAATAAGCCAAAGGTGATCTTCCCCTTACTCCCCCCCGGGGCCATTTGACAGTGTCTAGAGACATGTTTGGTTTTCGCAACTAGGGGAGTGCTACTGGCCTCGTGAGGTTAGAGGTCAGGGATGCTGCTAAACACCCCAATGCACAGAACAACTCCACCCCCTATAACAAGGAATTTGCCATCTAAAATGGCAGTAGTGCTGAGGTTGAGAAACTTGGCTCTATAGACCCTCATATCATGAATATCCCTCTATCAATGAGGCTGGGGCTACAGTCCTTTGGTGTGGGGCTGTGGAACAGGGAGTGCAGGACTCCCTGTGGGGCTATGCATAGACCATTCCTGTATCATCATCCTGGCCGGGTCGGGGCTAGGGAGGTGATGCTGTTGGAGATGGAAGATGGGAAGAGATAAAGTAGATTAAGGAAAAACTAGAGAGGAACAAAGTCCAGGTACTTGGGAGAATAGAGGAAAGCTTATTCGGGTGCCTTTGAACTTGGCACTTGGCTATGAATAACATTTTCATGCTACAGAAATGCAGGATAGCTTGCTTATTTTCAGATATTCCCAACGTAAAAGGTGGTAGATAGTTGCAATCATGGCCCTGAGTGAGTCATGCCATCCTGTTTACACCTGCCTGCAGTGTGATTTTTGCCATCCCTCTGTTCAAGAGGTGGTGTCTCTTCACCCCATGAATCTGGGCTGGCCTTGTCACTTGCCTTGACCTGAAGAATTTGGAGGGAATGATGTGTGACCTCTGGGGCCACTCAGCTTTGCCTTTCTCCCTCCAGGAACATTTCTGCTGTGATGCGAGAACTCCCCTCCTGATAAAGCCTCTTTGAGGAAAAGGCCTAGACACCCGGTGTCGCAGCCCAGCCTAGCCCCTGCCAAAATTCCAGCTCATTCCATCTCTGTTAGTGAACGCAGATGAATCAGTGTATTCACCCAGCCAACCCAAAGCATAGTGAGAAACAGTAAATCATGTCTATTTTAAGCCACTTCTCTTTGGGGTGGCTTGCTACATAGCAATAGATAATTCGACATTGTGTATGAGTGACTTCGTTTAGATGTTGTTAGAAGTTGTGGCTAATATTTTGGTGTTAGAACCCGTGCGAATGTGCTAAGTCGCTTCAGTTGTGTCCAATTCTGTGCGGCCCTATGGACTGTGGCCTGCTAGGCTCCTCTGTCCATGGGATTCTCCCAGCAAGAATACTAGACTGGGTTGCATTGCCCTCCTCCAAGGGATCTTCCTGACCCAGGGATTGAACTGCGTCTCTCATGTCTTCTACATTGGCAGGCAGACTCTTTACCACTGGCACCGCCCGGGAAGCCCTTGTGTTAGACTTTGTGTGTAAATATCAGATAATGGTTACAAGAGTTCTTCCTCCTTTGCACTTGCAGCACTTCTCGGAGCTTCTGGATGAGTTTTCCCAGAATGTCTTGGGCCAGCTCCTCAACGACCCTTTCCTCTCAGAGAAGAGCGTGTCGATGGAGGTGGAGCCATCCCCGACGTCCCCGGCACCCCTCATCCAGGCCGAGCACAGCTACTCCCTATGTGAGGAGCCTCGGGCCCAGTCGCCATTCACCCACATCACGGCCAGCGACAGCTTCAATGACGGTAAACCCAGAGTGGGGGAAGCAGCTGGGACCTTGGCACCTTTGACCCTGACCTCCTTGAGGGTGCGGAGCGTGCGTTACAGTATCATCAGCACCCCATTCAGCCACATACCTGCTGTGTGTGGCCTGTGCTTGGGCCCTGGGGAAATGCAAAGAGGCACAGAATGTAGCTCTACCTGAGACTGTGTGCTCTGGGAATTTGCTAGAACTGAATGGTACTAATTGCTCTCTTTGACCCTGTGAACTGGATAGCAAAGCTTCCTTTTGCACATCAGCCTGGCCTCTCTGGTTGCTAATTCCAGTACATCCACCATTTTAAGAGGTCATGCCATTTTTTTTTTTTTTCCTGAGAAAGAATTTTTGTGACCACTCTTCTCCATAAACACTTCTTGAGTATCTTCTTGACCCATTTCCCACATGTTTCCTTAACCCCGTCTATAGGAGATCTTGGCGAGCATTCCTAGACTTTCTCCTTGGTTACCTTTTCATGCCCATTATCAAAGGCATTCGCTTGGTATGTGTTGAGAGTTTAGTGTTCCTGGTCTTAGAGATGTTCACATGTTTTGACCATTACTGCATAGGCCTTTAATTAGTATAGGCTCTATGAAACTTTTAAGATTGAATTTTCTACATTTGTTTTCCTAGAAGTACAACCACCTGTTTTAGTACCTTGAGTAAGTTTTGAAAACTGTATCCCCTAATGCTAGTTTGGCATATGCTCTCTTCTCCCAAGAGGATGGTCCCATCTTGATGTCCTCTGGCTTGACCTCAATGCCCCTCTCCTCCTATACGACTGTACGCATTGGCAGCATCTTGTGAAGTGACTACCTACAGGACAGGATGCCTCCTGCTTCCTTGAGTTAAAGGCACATGGCACAGATAGGCCATTAGCTTTGTGGGGGAATCCCTTCTCCAGTTGGGGTTCTTAGATCTATCACATGCATGCATGTGCATGCTCAGTTGTGTCTGACTCTTTGACCCCCAGGCTGTAGCCTGCCAGCCTCCTCTGTCCATGAATTTCTCCCAGCGAGACTGCTGGACTAGGTCACATTTCCTCCTCCAGGGGATCTTCCCGAGCCAGGAATTGAACCCATGACTACTGTGTCTACTGCATTAACAGGTGGATTCTTTATCATTGATCCCCCTGGGAATCCCTCTTAGATCTACTGTGCTGTGTGTGGGAAACCCAGGTTTCCCATATTGCAGATGGGTTCTTTTACCGACTGAGCCACCAGGGAAGCCCAAGAATACTGGAGTGGGTAGCTTATCCCTTCTCCAGAGGATCTTCCCAACCCAGGAATCAAACCAGGGTCTCCTGAATTGCAGGCAAATTCTTTACCAGTTGAGCTGCCAGGGGAGCTCCTTAGATCTACTACTGACCTCTAAAGAACCAACTCTGGGGTCAGTAAAACATCATATCTTGGGACAGAGAATGCTGCAGGTTTTTTCTTTCTCAGGCTCATTCTTCTTTTGATTAGAGGTCTACCCACAAACAGCCCAGGAACTTTGGCCTTCTGTCCTCAATGAAGGGAGGGTCCCAAATCTGTGGGTGAGTTCTTTCCTGACTGGACCCTTTGGAGCCCTAACTGTATTCTCAGATTTCTCCTGACAAGAGGTTAGATGCATGATGATCTAATCCTTCTTCTCTGTGGTTTGTCTACTTTCCCTGCCTCGACAAGGGAACAGGGTGAGGGGAAGTCCCCTGGGAGGGAAGGGAGGAAATACAGCTGAAATAATTCGAGGATGTGGAGTTGTTCTGAGGGTAACAGGAGATGGTGAGTTTAAAGAACCTGGGACAGTGCCCACCACATAGCATTTCAGTGACTCAGTGTTTCTTCCTTCTCTCCTCACCTCCTCTTTCTTCCTCTGTTGTTGCAGAGTTGTTATTGTTCGTTTTCCTGATCCCCTTCTTTTCCTCCTGCTTCTCCTCCTTTCAGTCTTTCTTCTCCCCTCCTCTGCTCTCCGTCTTTTTTCCCCTTTCAGTTTCTTCTTAAATCATTTCCAGGAATGACCTCTGTTCAAATTCAGGGATATGGTCTCTGTTATGACTATATACCCTTCATTTTATTATAACGTGGAGGACAACTATAGGGAGTCAGCCCTTTTCTGCGTTTTAGCTTAGATAAACTCATGCAGTCCCTGCCTTAGTTGCTTTTTTTTTTTTAAGTGGACTCTAGCACTAGATGGCAGCCCACTCCAGTGTTCTTGCCTGGAGAATCCCAGGGACAGGGGAGCCTCGTGGGCTGCAGTTTATGGGGTGACACAGAGTCGGACACGACTGAAGTGACTTAGCAGCAGCAGCACTAAATGGGAGATTGGACTAAATGACCTTTAAGTTTTCTCCCAGTGCTGAGGTTCTGCATGGGTGTGGTTTCTGTTTAACATTTGTAACTGCCTTTGCATATGGTTTTCCCATACTCTCTCTCTCTTTTTAATATTCTTTTTGATATGGACTATTTTAAAAGTCTTCATTGAAATTGTTACAATAACGTTTCTGTTTTATGCTTTGGTGTTTTTGGCTGTGAGGCATGTGGGATCCTAGTTCCTCAATCAGGGATCGAACCCGAATTCCCTACATTGGAAGGTGTAATCTTAAACAGTGGACTACCAGGGGAGACACCACCCATATTCTCTTCACTGGTATGCCTCTGTTATCCCTATAGTTCCTTTGATGGCTCTGTTTCAAGCCCGACTTCCCTTTGTGGAAGTCGTTTCTAATACCTCTTGTAGTTATCTACTGCTGTGTAACAGATCTCCCTAGATTTGTGGCTTAAACTAGTAATAATCATTTATTACCTCTCATGATTTCTGTGGATCAAGAATTCAGGACTTGCTCACGTAGGTGGTACTAGCTGTTGACTGAAAAAAATGCACAACTTAAAAGTTGAGAATTATGTTTTATTTGGTGGACTTTCTGAAGACTGAAGCCTAGGATGCCGCTTCTCAGATAGCTCTGAGGTTCTGTTCCAAAGTGGTAAGGGAGAAGCCAGGTTATATAGGAGTTTTTGCAATGAAAACCAGGGAGTCAGAACATCCAAAGATTACTGTTAATTAACTTGAGACATCTCAAGTTAGTGAATTTAGCATTTTTCTCTGTTTCGGGACGATGTAAGAGACTGGGATCATTGAAATCATTCCTCTGATATGCACCTTAATTATCTAGGGCCAGTAACTTGTTCTTTCCCATCCTGAGTTCCTTCATGGCCCACTGTGTCCTCAGATGGTAGAAAGGACTGGAGCCCAGTGGGGACTCTTTTACAATGGCATTCATTTCATTACAGAGGGCTTCACCCTCATGACCTAATTATCTCCCCCAGGCCCCACCCCCTATGACCATTACTTTCGGCATTAGAATTTCAGCATGTGAATTCTGGGAGGACACAAACATTCAAACCGTAGCAGAAGGCGAGTTGACATTTTAACTAGGATAGACAGGGAAGGCCTTTCTCTGAAGGTAGCATTTGAGCAAAGATCAGCAGATGAGGAAAAGAACTAGGTGTATGTGTAAGAGGCTTCTAGGCAGAGGAGTAGCTCTGTGTCAGGGGTGCGATAACAACAGAGCGATACCTCTTTGTATTCAGTTATCATCTGTGGAGCTAGTCATCCATGCAGCAGCCTTGGTTCTAGAATATACAGACTAGAGCTGGCCTGAACAATCTGGGCAACTTTCCCCTTCCAATCCATGTTTGCTGAGCACTTACCATGTGTTCTAGATACTTGTGAGACAATGATAGTAAAATGGTGTGTACTGAGTCACTTCAGTCATGTCCGTCTCTTTGCAACCCTATGGAGCCCACCAGGCTCCTCTGTCCATGGGATTCTGCAGGCAAGAATTCTGGAGTGGGCTGCTATTTCCTACTCCAGGGGATCTTCCCAACCCATGGATCGAACTCACGTCTCTTTGTTTCTCCTGCATTGGCAGGTGAATTCTTTACCACTAGCACCAACTGGGAAGCCCAGTAAAACTTAGATTCTTACCTCAAAGTAGCTCATAGGGAAGATACCATGTACCCCAATACTTGATCAGACTGAATGTGAGCAGTGTAGTAGCTCAGAGGAGAAAGAGCATGTCCAGTGATGATCACAGGAAGAGTTGCAGGAACGAGGCCAAATTTCATGTGAGCCCTTAAGTGTTGAGTAGAATTGAAACGGTGGTGATGGTTGGAGGGGAGCAGATAGTGGACACAGGGCTGGGATACTGATTCTTCTAAAACAAAACCCTGAGGGAAATGATTGCAAATAAAGCAGGTTTCCAAAAGTTCAGGATCCCTTCCTCTTCCTGATAACTTTTTTTTTTTTTTTGCTTTTTAATGCTAATCGGTATACATGTAGCATAAAGAAGCCACCTATACTTATAGCTTAGTGTGGAGAGAAATGATCAATCTTTTTCTGGAAGCTTTCTTATTAGACCAAAGTGCACAACAACATTCAGCTTCCCCATCTGGCCCCTGCTATTTAGAGGTGTTATACTGCCATACACAAGGAATGTTCCCTGCCATATCAGTCAACAAAAGGTGTTGTGGTCATTAGCTAGACTATGCCCCCTAAGGAGGTTCAGGATGGAAAAAAGCAGGATGTTGGCCCTAAATAGTTAAGGCGCATATAAGAGGAATGATTTCAATGAGCCCAAACTCTTGCATCTTCCCATATAAAGAAAAGTGCTGAATTCATTTACTTCAGGTGTCTGGGTTTCTTTAATTCACAGTAATCTTTTGATGTTCTGACTACCTGGTTTTTGTTGCAAAAAATTCCTGTACATCCTGACTTATCCCTCACCTCTTTGGAGCAGTCCCGCAGAGCTGTCTGAGAGGCTGTCTCCTGGACCTACGTCCTCAGAAATCTGCCGAATAAAACAAATTTCTCAACTTTTAGGCTGTCCTTTTTTTTTGGACCACACTGCGATAGACTGAGCTGGTAATTTGCTGAGAGTAGGTACAGTGGGTCAGATATATTTTCCAAAGAGTTTCTGATCCACAGTTCATCTTAAGTATCAGTTTTTCTCTGAGTAAAGGCTTCCTATGCTAGCAAAAACCCTTTTGTATGCAGGGAATAATGAGCGTGAATAGTAACCATTTGGAGTCTGTGAAATCGGAGGTAGGCAGTGTGCACGAAGGAGCTGGGGAACTTGCTGAGGAAAGCATTGTGCAAGTCTTGGCTTCAATTGTTTTTCTGAGTTTTGTGTGGATAGGCAAATGTTTGGGAACAGAACAATTTGATTCATTTGAATCCCAGTTGGCATCTGCCTTAGGGAGGATTAATTCACAAAGATCCCTCTGGAGTCTGTGTTCTGTTAAGCAGATTGCTTTCCTGATCCAGGAGGATGATATTTCTTTAGGAGATGCATAAATAGGCAGCAATTTAAACATTACTGTTTGCATTAAATTTAATATTCTTCATCGTTTGCACTGTCTAAACAGCCTAAAGCCCAGAACTAGGAATCCTTGTTTCTAGTGATGGTTAGTATTTCACTGTACCTCGCAATGTCAACGATTCCAATCAATTCTTCTGTAATTGCTTCTGAGCCTGAAACAAAGTGATAAGCTAAACAATTCAAATGAGACTCTCAGTTTATTAGGATTTTTCTTTCTTCCTCGCTTTTCCCTTCTCTCTCTCTCCTGCCATCATCCTTCTTTCTTTCTCCCTTCTTTGTGTTCTCCCTACTAACTCTTTCTGTTCCCTCTTCCTCCCTCCTTGAACCCTGAGCAACTACTGGGCAAATGTAGGTGCTCTTATCCTACATTTTGGTGTTTGTCTATCATGTTCTTCAGATGGACAGTGGACCCACCCCTAAAATTGTATGCAGAATTTGGGGCTGACAATATTTGTCAGATTTTCTGCTGGGGACATTTATAACTTTTTTTTTTAGATCCTCAGCAGAGCCTGTGACCAAAAAAAGATTGAGAAACACTAGTCTAAGATTACATAGGAGTCTTCCGTCTTCGGGGCTGAATTTTACTCTAGACTTCTCTGAAACACTTGAACTAAAGAACTTCACATGGTTTGGCAACCACAGGAGCCAGTCCTAGGAATGTGGGCTCCGCCTTTGAAACCGCCGGAGAGACATCCTGCTTTCAGCTTGTTCATTTCTGCCCATGATTAAGGCTGGTAAGCAGGGTTTTCTGTTCTTTTTTTTTAAAAGTGAAGATTTTATAAAGAGATAAGCAGAAGTGCCCAAGTAGATTGAGGAATGAAAAACTTATATTTAAATGACCAAGTCTTGCTCCTTACCAGCTGGAGGGTATCTTCATGAGCTACTCTATTTTTGTTCATGTTCCTTTGTAATTGGGGTGCTACCTATTGATTTACTTTTGTTCGTTAATTTCAGTCTTCTTCCTAAAGAGGAAACCTAGTGCTGGATGAAGGCTGTTCAGAGAGAACTAGACATGGCCCCTGTCCTCCAGGATGGTATAAGAAACAAGTTAGAAAATATACAAATGTAAACAGACTCAGAGTAGAATATACTAATCCAGAAGTGATCTATTGGCACCATGCACAAGTCAAGGTAACTTTATTTTGGGTGGAATCAAGAACTGTAACTGTGAATCTCCCAGTTCTACAGACAGTGGGACCGGAACATGAAAAATAATCATCTTCCTTCTGGCTGGTCTGGTTAGACTTCTAAAGTCAGCAGAGCAAGGAGTGACCAGGTGCACTGGCTTAGTATGGATATCCTAAATTTATGGTGTTGTTTCACAGGTGTCTGTGAAAACAATAGTCTGTGAGCTAAAGATGAACAGATGCCTGATGGAAGGCAGAGACTCAGCAGTTGATGAGAAACAGGGCCTTAGTAAAGTGGAGTGGTGTTTTTTCAGAGACTTGAAGAAGAAAAATGATGGCTGATGATGCCAGAGCAGGGAAGGTATGCTTGATATAGCAGTCCAGGGAGAAATGGAAAGGTGTGTGCCATGTAGGACAAAGAAAAAATGGATTTTGAAAGGATTCGATGAAACCCAGAGCAGGACTAGCACAACATCGGGTATGCTGAGTAAAGGGTACAGATGAGTCATGGGTGACTTAGGTTTTCTGTTTGCAGTAGTGAAGACATCTTGATATTGAAATGTTCCAAGGCCTTGGGACCTGGGAAAAAAAGTCCCAGAGAGTGACAAAGAGCTTTGTTTTCGTCACATTTGATTAGAGCTGCTGACAAGAGCATGGGTCTAAGCCATCTTAGAGGGCATAGATTCTAGGGTTAAAAAAATGCAGACGTATCTGTCATTTACCTATGGGAAGTAGCTGGGTCCCCTGGCAAGGATGACCTACAGAAAGAACCTGATGCTTTTGGGGTGGACAAGTAGAGGAACAGTCTTCTTTTCAGAATCTGAAACCTGGACTAGTGGTGTACGTTCTTTTGCTCTTTATCATCCGTTTGAGATTACCTTCTATTTTCTTTTTCTAACTAGTATGGAAAATACCTCCTCAACTTTTTAAAGGAGAAGTAATGACTTCTTTGTTTGCTTGGTCATTGAAATGTTAGAATAGTATAAGAAAGTAATATTTATAGCTCAGTTCAATCACTCAGTGGTGTCTGACTCTTTGCAACCTCATGGATGGCAGCATGCCAGGCTTCCCTGTCCATCACCAACTCCTGGAGCTTGCTTAGACTCACATCCATTGAGTTGGTGATGCCATCCAACCATCTCATCCTCTGTCATCCCCTTCTGCTCCTGCCCTCAGTTTTTACCAGCATCAGGGTCTTTTCCAATGAGTCAGTTCTTCCTATCAGGTGGCCAAAGTATTGGAGCTTCAGCTTCAGCATCAGTCCTTGCAATGAATATTTAGGACTAATTGCCTTTAGGGTTGACTGGTTTGTTCTCCTTGCTGTCCAAGGGGCTCTCAAGAGTCTTCTCCAACACCACAGTTCCAAAGTATCAGTTCTTCAGCACTCAGTTTTCTTTATAGTCCAACTCTCACATCCATACATGACCACTGGAAAAATCATAGCCTTGACTAGATGGACCTTTGTCAGCAAAGTAATGTTTCTGCTTTTTAATATGCTGTCTAAGTTGGTCATAGCTTTTTTTCCAAGCAGCAAGTGTCTTAATTTCACGGCTGGAGTCACTATCTGCAGTGATTTTGGAGCCCAAGAAATAAAATCTGTCACTGTTTCCACTGTTGTCCCATCTATTTGCCATGAAGTGATGGGACCAGATACCATCATCTTAGTTTTCTGAATGTTGAGTTTTAAGCCAGCATTTTCACTCTCCTCTTTCACTTTTATCAAGAGGCTCTTTAGTTCCTCTTTGCTTTCTGCCATTAGGGTAGTATCATCTGTATATCTGAAGTTATTGATATTTTTCCTGGCAAGCTTGATTACAGCTTGTGGTTCATCTGGCCTGGCATTTCACATGATGTACTCTGCACATAAGTTAAATAAGCAGGGTGACAATATATAGCCTGGATGTACTCCTTTCCCAATTTGGAACCAGTCTGTTGTTCCATGTCTAGTTCTAACTGTTGCTTCTTGACCTGCATACAGATTTCTCAGGAGACAGGTAATGTGGTCTCCTGAGAAATGTGAGAGTTGGTCTGGTATTTCTATCTCTTTAAGAATTTTCCACAGTTTGTTGTGATCCACAGAGTCAAAGGCTTTGGTGTAGTCAATAAAGCAGAAATAGATGTTTTTCTGGAACTCTCTTGCTTTTTCTATGGTCCAGCGGATGTTGGCAATTTGATCTCCGGTTCCTCTGCCTTTTCTAAATCCAGCTTGAACATCTGCAAGATCTCGGTTCACATACTGTTGAAGCCTCGCTTGGAGAATTTTGAGCATTACTTTGCTAGCGTTGTGAAATGAGTGCAATTGTGTGGTAGTTTGAACATTCTTTGGCATTGCCTTGCTATCTAGCATTAAACCTGGGAAAGACTCTGATGCTGGGAAAGATTGAGGGCAAGAGGAAAATGGGTAGACAGAAGATGAGATGGTTGGATGGCATCACTGACTCAATGGACATGAGTTTGAGCAAAATCCAGGAGATGATAAAGGACAGGAAAGCCTGGCATGCTGTAGTCCATGGGATCGCAAAGAGTCAGACATGACTGAGCGACTGAAGAACAGCAACAAAGCATTAAACTTACTCTGTTCACAAGTAAGAGTCATAATTTTGGTGAAGAAAAGTATACACCAGAGGGGTTTTTTTTGCATGTGTACACTAAGTAAATCTTTTGAAATCAGTCATTTGCTCCACAGATATTTGTTTAATGCACTCTAAACACAGTTTCCTATGGGAGGACCTGAGATACCAAATGCAGACCACAGATAGAACTTAGCAGTTCATCTCTGGGATCAATTTGCTTGAATTGGAATCTGGGTTCTGCCACTTACTAATGGTGTGATTTTGAGCAAGTGGCTCAACTCTTGTGTTTCTTTCCTGATTTTTAAAATGGAAATAATATTCATAATACTCAACCTTGTACTATTGTTGTAGGGATTAAGTTAATACATATTATACATTTATAACAATGCCTGGCAATTAGTAAGGACTAAATAAATATTAGCTCTTGTCATTATTGCTTTGCTCTTGTTATTATTGCTTTGCTCTTGTTATTATTGCTTTATGCCGATTACCACATAATTCAGTACATAATTTACCAACTGACCACCATATTAACAACCAGAGTAAGTGAAAGAGGTTGTAAACACAGGCACAGAAAGAACAGGAAATCAGGAAGGTAAACATGAAGAGCGGGGCCTGGCACACAGGCCCCGTCTCAAAACATTTGAGCTATTACTGGCTGGTCTTAAACTGGCATACTTCACCTTAGCAACAGTGGATTAGGAGTCCATATAAATGAAGGTGAGAAGTATAGGAAGAAGCGATATTGCACTTTTTTTAATGGCTAATTATGGGCTCAAAATAACATTAATTGAAGAATACTCACTTTTGGCAGAGATGTTTCATCATTGATCTCTTGCAAAGCAATATCCCACGGGCTGTGGGACTGGTTGGCCTGGGTGTGCGACCTTGCTTGGCCGTATACCAGCTAGGGGCCGTATACCAGCTGGAGGCTGTGTATCAGCTGGGTAACGTAGGTTGAGGGGTTTAATCTCTTAGTGTCCTTGTCTATAAAATGAGGACGCTCATAGTGCTTGCCTTCCAGGGTCACTCTCAGGGTTAAATTAGTTGTTATATATCTAAAGCACTTAGAACAATGTTTAGTACGTAGTAAACACTCATAATTAAGTGTTCGCTGTTTCCACTGTTTTCAACACCTCCCCATACAACTCACAGTAGAGGTGATTTCATTGTCTAGACACTCAGGGAGGGACCCTGGGCAGGCAGGCATCTACCTTCTGTCTGAACAGTGGGCTGCAGCTTAGCATGACTCTTTGATACATTCACCTACTTTCCTCCCCTCTCCTGGCCTCCAGAACCCAGCCTTGGCATTTTCCTTTAAGAGATGTTTATGCCAAAAATCAGTCAAGATTTGCCAATTCTGTTGAAGAAATTCACAGGGCAAATGGTGAAGTATGAAATACTGAAGGATTTAGATGAGGCATACTTATTTAATTCACAAAAATTTCCTTTTTACTTTAGACATATAAATAGCTAATGGGTGCATATGTATGTATATCATATAAGTGGTATTGCCCTATGTAATTTCTCTTTTTAAGAGTACAGACATATGTTATAGATATATGTATATCTGTATATGTGTATATATAGGTACAAATGTATTATTTATACATATATATATAACTCATATATATCACATAAAGATACTTTCTACTCCCAATTTAGAGTTTAATCTTTTCTTTCCCCCTCCCAGGAGTCAGTTTCTAGTCAGTGCAATTATTTATGGAAGTGATTGAGGACCTGCATTTTGGTGTTGCCTCTATGTTGGCTTTAGTTTGTGGGCTTTTTAGCTGCTGTCTTGGTAATCTCAGCATCTAGCCCCAGTGCTCACAGCTGCTCCATTTCGTCCTTGGATGTGAAGGACTGGTCATCATGAGACAGCGGCTTGTTTTTGTTTTCTTGCTGACAGCTAAGTGGTGATGCCCAGGAAATCTGCCAGTCGAGTTTGACCTTTGATAGCAAGCTGTTTAAATAAAATCAGAAGATATGTTGGTTGTGCTTCTTACTCTCCACAGTGCACTACTGGTCTTATTGGGTCATGTTTTCCTTCTTTTTTCTTTTTTTTCTGGCTGTGCTGCATGGCATGTGGGATCTTAGTTCCCTAACCAGGGATCGAACCAGTGCCCCCTGCATGGAAGCTCAGGGTCTTAGCCATTGGATGGCCAGGAAAGACCCAGGTGATGTTTTCCTCCTGAAAGGAAACTTAAAAGGCATATAGATATAGTTTAGGGGGAAAATTTTTTTTAATCAAGATCTGAGCTTCAGAAGTTTTACAGATTGGAGCATGTATAGAGTGTGTACTTACTCTTATTTTTGTAGTTTTATCAATAACTCAGCCATCTAAGGTCTAAGCTATGGTGCTCTGCTGATGTTTTGCCAGTGAAAAAAGACTGTGAAAGTAAGGTCATATGGAAAAAGTGTAATACATATTCTACTGATTCCCTTTCACTGTATCTTCTGTCATACCTCAGAGGTTATATTTGTCATTTTGTTTCCTCAGATTTATTTCCGTTGGCAGACAGAGTACAAGCTAACACCTCGTAGTTCAGAATGAAAGCTCCTTTTTTCTAATTTCAACTGCTGCTGGAATGTTGTTCTCAGCAAACTTCTTACTGGCTGACCTTCTTCAGCTGAAGTCATTTATTTTATGATTTAACTGGTAGATCGAATCAAGCTACAAATATTTATTGATATGGTTTACAGTTGGTGGTTTAGAGGAATTATTATGGGAATGTGGTTCAGCTATTGTGTCGCCTAGGTTCTGATGTGATGGATTTAATTTCTTGTATATATTGATACTTTCAGCTGTGTTATATCAGCCAGCTATATTCCTGAAAAACCACTCCTAAACTCATTAGCTTTTTAAAAAAAATTTTTTTATTGGAGTATGGTTGTTTTACAACGTTATGCTAGTTTCTACTGTACAACAATTGAATCAGCTATAGGTATACATATATCTCCGCTTTTTTTGGATTTCCTTCCCATTTAGGTCACCACAGAACACTGTATACAATCCCCTGTGCTACACAGTTGGTTCTCATTAGTGATTTATTTTATATATTGGTGACTCAGATGGTAAAGAATCCACCTGCAAAGCAGGAGACCTGGGTTCGATCTCTGGGTCAGGAAGATTCCCTGAAGGGCATGACAAGCCACTCCAGTATTCTTGCCTGGAGAATCCCCATGGACAGGAGCCTGGCGGGCTGCAAGTCCATGGGGTCACAAAGAGCTGGACAGGACTGAGTGACTAAATACACAGCACACACATCAATAGTGTATATATGTCAATCTCCCAATTCATGGCCCTCCTCTTTCTCTTTGGTATCCATACATTTGTTCTCTCCATCTATATCTCTATCTGAACTCATTAGCTTTGACAACAATCACTTATTATAGTTCACACATTTGTCCCTTGACTGGAGGTTGGCTCATTTCGGTGGGGTTAGGGGCAGTAACTTGTTTTACTGGTTTCAGCTAGATTCACTCACATGTCTAAGGCTGAGAGTTGGCTGATCTTGGCCAAACTTATCTGGGGACAATTCTGTTTTATGTGTCTGTCCTCTTGGGATCAGTAGATTGTCCTAGTACATCCTTCTCACTGTGATGGCAAAGGCGCAAATGTGTGAGTTCAGCTGTGCATTTCAAGACTGTACTTGCATTAGGAAGCGCATATCCTTTTAGCCAGAGCAAGTCAGGTGGTCAGTCCCAGGATGGAAATTAGTCCCCAGTGGGAGGGCACTGCCAGATTACATGGCAGAGGACGTGGATAAAGGGACAAATGAAGAACTGTGAAGCCAATTACGTGATTTATAACATATGTTAAGGTGCTCATTGACTCTTTGTCGAGGGACTCTGAATGGGCCCTTTGACCCACTAAGCCTTCTAGTAATTACTGTTTTGGGGTATAAAGTAGAGCAGGCAAAAGCAGGCCATTTCCATGTGCGGTCATCCGGGGATGATAATATTCCCTGTATAGGAAATTTAGAAATAGTATGAAATTGGGGGAAAAAATTACTCATGTTCTGAGTTATTCTCTAGAGATCATTCTGTCACTTTCCTTATTAATAGTGCACACATTTATATCTTTTTTTATTAATACTCTATCATAAATCTTTGCCTTGTTATTAAAAAGGCTTTAGCATGTAACATTACTGGCTGCATAATATTTCCATTGTATGAGTACACCCTAATTCATTAACCTTGCCCTTCCTTTTTACTGTTTTGGTTACTTTCAGTGTCTTGTGATTATAAATAATGCTGAATGAGCATATCTGTGCAAAAATGTTTGTCTATGTTTACTTGTTTCTTTCATGGATCCAGACACCTGAGTTTTGCTACTCATTTGCTGTGTGGTCTAGACCTGCCTGTTAGTTTCCTCATCGTAAGATCACATATAGAGCTTGATGGCCTTAAACTTCTTTCTAATTCAGAAAATATCCTTCAAGGGAGAGTAATAAATTGCTGGTTTGAACTGGAAGCAGGCAGGCAACTCCAGTTGTGTGTCACCAAAAAGCTCAGGAGAGGAGTGGAAGCTTCTTTGGGCTTCTGTCTTGGAAGAGTTCAGGGGAAGTTTTGTTTCATAGTTCACATGTCGTTTGCCCTCCAGGCTCCATCTCTGACATAACAGAGATTATATTTACATAAATCTTTTTAAAAACAAGAGTGTAGGGCACTAAGCATTGAGATTATAAACTCTTGACCTACTTAATAGATGTGTGCTTTGAGAATGGCTTAGCTTATTGGAAGAACTATTGCCTGTCTTCATTTTGCTTGTAATTTTGTTTATTTTTAAATAATTTTATTTATTTACTCATAGTTGGCTGTAGTGGGTCTTCCTTTCTGCACGGGCTTTTCTCTAGTTCTGGGTGACTAGCTGGGGTAACTCTCTAGTTGAGGTGTGGAGGCTTCTCGCTGTGGTGGCTTCTCTTATTGGGAGCATGAGGCTTAGTAGCAGTGGCTCCCGGCTCTAGAGCACAGGCTCGATAGTTGGGGCACACGGGCTTAGTTGCTCTGCAGCGTGTGCGATCTTCCCCAATCAGGGATTGAACCCATGTTTCCTGCCCTGGCAGGCGGATTATTTACCACTGAGCCGCCAGGGAAGGTGCGCTTGTAATTTCGTATTTGCATTTTGTATTTATGTTTGCCTTTTCTTCTGTGCCTTGTGATTTACCTGTTATCACAGTGATCATAACGGCACAACCATGGGGTCTGGCCTTATCTCACCATTTCCTGATAATTGCATGTGCTCTTTTTCTCAGTGATGCCTCCTTACTGTTTGTTTTCATATGTACTGAGGCTGGATTTCATCTTGCTGTCTCTCTTCCAGCCTCTGCTGGGGATAAATATTCTCACTGTGCACAGGCTGTAAGTGCTGACAGGTGGAGGTATGAACACATCACTCCTGAGTGGAGAAAAGTGTGATCTATGCTCTGTCTGTCTCTCTAGCCACTCCCCACATAGGTCCTGAGCGTGTCCTCCTTGCAGCTGACAGAGACTTCTCATTCCTAACTCCTCCTGGGAGTGGTGTGAGAAACTTTATTTGGGACTTCCTTGGTGGTACAGTGGATAGGAATCTGCCTGCCAGTGCGGGGGACACAGGTTCAATCCCTGGTCTGGGAAGATGCTATACGCTGTGGAGCACCTAAGTCCATGCACTGCAGCTACTGAGCTTGTGGGCCTGTGCTCCTCAGCAAGAGAAGCCACCGCAATGAGAAGCCTCTGCACCACGACTGGAGCGTAGCTCCTGCACACTGCAACTTGAGAAAGCCCACACACAGCAATGAAGACCCAGTGCAGCCAAAAGTAAAAAAAAAAAACTTGGTTTGGCTCCTCATCCAGTTGCCCCCGCTGCCCCCAAGCTGAGCTGGGGCGCCCATCTGGCCAGCAGGACTCTGCATCCAGTACAGTGCGGTCTCCATCCTCTGACCGCCTTCAAGAGGCCTTTTGTTTCCTGCCCCTCCCGCTCGGCCAGGATGTGGTCCGCAATCCCCTGGGAATGATGGGACTCCTCCACCACTCCAGAGCGTTCAGCAGCTCCGGAGAACCAGCTCTAAAAGTGAAACATCTTCAACCGACTGAAAACGTGCCTGTCTTTATTTTACGCCAGGAAATATTAATACATTGAGGCTGGAATATTTAATCGAGTCAGTTATAAATTGGATTTGGGGGAAAATCATTTTCCTCAATGCAGGTGAATCTAACCTTCCCCTGAAGGAAGTTGCTTATGAAATACAACCTTTATCACTGCAAGCTGTAGTTTTTGGCTTCCGTACCCACTCTTCCACTGCCCCTTGATGGTTGAGTGATGTGATGTTCATGTACCTTTTCATAAGAAAACTTGAACCCGATTCTAGAGTGTGAAATAATTCATAATGTGAATGACTTTGCTGCCCTCTACAGTAACAGTTCACTAAGGTGTGAATGTCTATGTACATTTTAATAAAGCAAGGGAGCATATCTTGGCTTTATTTCAGTCTCGTTTTAGTAAACTGGCCTCGGGTGAGGAATGCTGACTCTGGGAGCCTGACTTGTTTTCTCTTGTTCCGCACCTGCCTGCAGCCTCCTTGCTATCCTCTGCCCTGCCCTTCCACCTTCTTTTCCAGGGCTGCGCCGAGGTACCTGCTCTCAGGTAACTTTGTGAGAAGTGCAGGGTACCGTGCGGGCTCCTGGGAGAATGCTGCTGAGTGATGGAGGTGCTTCTGTCCAATCAGTGCTGTTCCTTCGTTGCGATCCCCAGGCCTGTGACCATCACGAAAGCCAGAGGCCAAGACCAGACTCGGCAAGAAGCTGCCCTTCCCTCTGGATTTCATGCATTTCAGCAACATGTTTTACAAACTCTGAAGTTTCTGAGAGGGCTAAGTAAAGTTCTGGAAGTCTAGGTCAAGTGTAAGACTTAAGTGCAGTTGTAGGGAAGCAGACTGGGACCAGCATGGGGCGTGAGAAGAAAAAAAGAAACAGATAAGCATCCACTGGGGAGAAGGGCAGAGACCTTCTAAC
>NW_011494887.1:528324-536290 GCF_000754665.1 Bison bison bison
CTGAGACCCTGGTTGCCGTCATTCACTCTTTCCTTCTTGTTTTTATTTTTTAATTGTAGAATTGGCCAAAAAGTTTGTTGGGGTTTTTCTGCAAGATGTTACGGAAAAACCCAAACAAACATTATGGCCAACCCAATATATATATATATATGTTATATATATATATTTTTTTTTATTGGAATATAGTTGCTTTACAGTGTTGTGTTAGTTTCTGCTGTGCAGCAAAGTGAATCAGTCTCACGTGTACATGTACCTCCTCTTCCTTGGATTTCCTTTCTATTTAGGTCAGCAGAGAGCACTGAGTGGAGCTCCCTGTGCTATACAGTAGATTCTCATTAGTTATCTATTTTATACATAGTAGTGTATATGTGCCAATCCCAATCTCCCGATCCATCCTCCCTCTTCCTTCATATTTTTAGATGTACTTATTCATTTATGAATAGATAGTAGATTCATTTGGTTTGAAAACCAAAAAGTATAAAACACTGCACACCGAAATTGTCCATCCTACCCTATTCGCCATCCACCCAGTCTCCTCCCACTGTGGCCAGGGAGCTGGGTTTCTTTCTTTCATATGCATGCTTCCAGAGCGGCCTTAGGCATCCTTACACTCAAGTGAATGAAAGCACAGATTCTTGTTCTGCATTCGTTTGTTCATCCATTGATCTCCTCTCTCATGTTCTCATTTCATTTCTTTTAATTCTACTCTCAATAAGTATTTTTTATTAGTTATTAATTGATCATAGTTTTGGTTGTGCTGGGTCTTTGCTGCCGTGGGTGGGCTTTCTCGAGTCGGGGAGCACAGAGGCGACTCTCTAGTTGCAGTGTGAGGGCTTCTCATTGTGGTGTCTTCTCTTGTGGAGCACAGGCTCTGGGCACACGGGCTTCAGCGATTGCAGCACATGGGCTCAGCACTACAGGTTCTTGGGCTCTAGAGCACAGGCTCAGTAGTTGTGGCTCAGGGGCCTAGTTGCCCCGAGACGCGTGGGATCTTCCCAGACCAGGGATCAAACCCGTGTCCCCTGCATCGGCAGGTGGATTCTTATCCCCTGTAGCACCAGAGACTCCCTCAATAATTCTTTGCTGGAGGTCTTTTTGAGGAGAAAGGTCAGTGGTCACTTGTTTTACTTATACCTGATGCCCTGAGCAGACTTCACACAGTGTGCTTTTTTTTTCCCATAGATGAAGTGGAGAGTGAGAAATGGTACCTGTCTCCAGACTTTCCACCAACAACCATCAAGACAGAGCCCATCACGGACGAGCCACCCTCAGGACTCGTCCCCTCTGTCACGCTGACCATCACTGCAATCTCCACCCCGTTTGAAAAGGAGGAAACCCCTCTGGAAATGAACGCTGGGGTAAAGTCACTTTTCTTCCATAAAAACAGATTGGATCCAGAGATAACACATCCTCATTCTCCAAAAAGGCATTTAATCTTTTTGGAGCCAGTGGTTGTATATGTTTAAGGATATGTAACTGTATGTAAAAGTGTATTTATGTCTATCCAGAGCATGTTGACTTGGTGTCAACACTGGTTATATCACTTCCTTTAAAGGCATTGTCCAGAAAAACTGGAAGTCTCATTTCGGTTTTTCTGTGAATGCTATTACAAAATTGAAAAAGTTCAGGGATATCCATGTTGGAAAAAAATTCTCCTTGGAATTGATTTTTAAGCCAGTTGAAAGGGAGTGGTTACAGCAATGGTGCTATTCATAGCTTCTGGGCTGTGGCAACAAGGAATGCTTGTTCCTGTGTCATGCTTTATTTTCCTAGTGCTGTGCGAGTTGCCCTGACTTAATTCAGGGATTTCCCAGCTACCACTTCTTATTGTATTACCCATGGAAAACATAAGAAATTGGGAGTTGCTCAGTTCCATGCCTATAGCAAGTAGGATTTAGTTTTGCTCCACCTTCTCTTGAGGTATTTCGATGTCTGGTGGTGGACCAGGGTGATACTTGTACATCTTCTTCTGGATATTTGGAATCCAGTCCTAACTTTCCATATGCTCAAAGCCACAGGTTATGTTACAATGACTCCACTGACCTTCTCTAAGTCATTTCTCCTCTGAGCAAGGTAGAGGAATCAGGACAAGGTAACACAGCGTGGTGGCACCACCAAGGCTTGGCTGCATCCTCACTCCTTGTGCTGTTTACCTTCCATCCATCGGGAAGATGAGGGCCAACGAAGATGAGCTGAACAGAGCACCTGTATGCTGCCC
Organism: Bison bison bison; assembly: GCF_000754665.1. Taxonomy (NCBI): domain Eukaryota; kingdom Metazoa; phylum Chordata; class Mammalia; order Artiodactyla; family Bovidae; genus Bison; species Bison bison. The sequence goes on from NW_011494887.1 coordinate 530,543, forward strand.
TCTAGAATTCCTTTCTCAATAGCTACCTGAGTCTGTTTATAGGCTGCGGCTTCTGGAGTCTGTATTAGTCTCCTTGCTCTGTGATGCTTTAGTTTGAATTTTAAGCAAGTCACTAAGAAAGATCAGAGTCATGGCCTTTCCCCCATGCCTGGGCCAGATACCTGTCCTCCTTTCCCTACCCAGTGTTTCGTGATTATGTGTTGTCAGTTGTCAGGAACCTGGAGAGAATGCATGCAGTTGGGTTCACACAGTTCCTCCTGCCGGAGGCCCGTGACCCTTTAGGAACATGCCAGACTAGTTTTGTGGTAAAATGCCTGTCAGTCAGTTCAGTTCAGTCGCTCAGTCGTGTCCGACTCTTTGCGACCCCATGAATCGCAGCACGCCAGGCCTCCCTGTCCATCACCAACTCCCGGAGTTCACTCAGACTCACGTCCATCGAGTCAGTGATGCCATCCAGCCATCTCATCCTCTGTCGTCCCCTTTTCCTCCTGCCCCCAGTCCCTCCCAGCATCAGAGTATTTTCCAATGAGTCAACTCTTCGCATGAGGTGGCCAAAGTACTGGAGTTTCAGCTTTAGCATCATTCCTTCCAAAGAAATCCCAGGGCTGATCTGCTTCAGAATGGACTGGTTGGATTTCCTTGCAGTAAAATGCCCGTACAGTACCATAAACACAATAGAATGAAGCACTGACAAGTGAGCCCTGGCTGCTTCATCTAGATGAGAATTCTGAGGGCTCCCTCACTTGTACTGCCAGATTTGGCAATGGGGGAGGGTTAAGGACTTAAATACCTCCCGGTCCAAGAAGCAGCCTGCGCTCAGCCAGGCCTCACCAGCCCTAGCACAGCCCTGGGAGGAAGACAGGATGACAAATAGCTCCCCGGGGTGTTGCTTCAGGTTTGTTATTGGCTTTTAAAAACTGTGTTTGAATTTCTTTCTTTAGGTTGATTCCTCATGCCAGACCATTATTCCTAAGATTAAGCTGGAGCCTCATGAAGTGGATCAGTTCCTAAACTTCTCTCCCAAGGAAGGTCTGTCTCCTCTCCCCTTTGCGCTAACAGGTGTGGGTCACCACCCCAGGGAAAGTGGGGACTGTTGATTGTACTGGAGGCAGAGCTCGTTTTATGAAATAGCTGTTCTTGACTCTAAATACAAACTTTAAAGCTAAATTTTATTTTCCCATATATGTGTATGCTTAATTTTCAAGTAAATCTTCAACTTTTACTCTAAGCCAGGGTGACCTTTCAACATGTTTATAGACTCTCGTGACTTGGGTGCTGACAAGGGAACACGGGAATCCCTGCCCTCAAGCCATCCTTTGAGTGAAAGCCAGCTCCCTGCCCTGGCGTGATGATCAGTACAGACCTAATGGGCATTTACAAAGCCAACTTGCTGGCTTAAAACAAACTCTAATTTTAAATCCTTTGTGAAGTGGATTCACAGTTTATCTGTCTGGCAATTCAGTATTTTTAAATGTTGATTTTCGGGTGGTTCAGCTGGTAGAGAATCTGCCTGCAATATAGGAAATGAAGGTTCAATCTCTGAGTCAGGAAGATCCTCTGGAAAAGGGAATGACAACCCACTCCAGTATTCTTGCCTGGGAAATCCCATGAACAGAGGAACCTGGTGGGCTACAGTCCATGGAGTCGCGAGAGTTGGACACGACTTAGTGACTAAATCCCCACCAACCACTACCACTCCTCTATTCCTGCGTCTATTTAGAAATAAGTGGTGTCAGTACTTGAAATAGTTACACTCTCACTTTCTTCTTTCCCTGTGTCAGTCTCTTCCTTGTCCCCTGTGAAGCCCATGGGTAGGAATTCTGAATGCAGACCCTTAAGTCTCATACAGTCTAGGAAGCTCTCTCCGCCTTTTTAATTGATATACTTTGCCGAGCTCCTTAATTCAGTGCCTTAAGACATGCCATTCCCTCCCTTTTTATTTATACTTTCAGCACATGGTTAGAAGGACAGCTCATCAATGTGATCAACAAATAAGAAACTAGTATACGGGCTTGTCATGGGAAAGGTATCTGTGCTATGATGTGGACATAAGGTGCAGATGTTACAATATATAGGAGTAATGCTCACGGAAACAAAGTCTACTTCATCCCACCAGAAACATACTCAAGATTTATCCATGATACTTTAATCAAGGTTGGCATTTACCTTTGTCATCAGTAAAGAAAGGATTCAATTATTTTTTTATACTTTTTTGGCCACACAGCACAGCATATGGGATCTTAGTTCTCTTTGAATCCACGCCCCTTTGGAAGTGTGGAGTCTTAACCACTGGACTGCCAGGGAAGTCCCAGGATTTAGTTTTTATAATGAGTGATACTAACTAAAATCCATATTGAGACAATATTTATTTTAACTGAGTGATACACATTTTAGTGCCTTTCAGCTTTAAAGAAAGTAATTCCTTTCATGTTTGTGATACTGGTAACAACTATCAAATACATTTTGCTCTTTCCATCTGTGTTGCCATATGCTTCTGAAAATGTCATCACAGTACCAGTAAACCCCGTAGTGGCTTCAGAATCTCGGCTCTGTAGAGGAGAAGAGTTTCAGGGTCCTTCCTTGAAGTGGCCATCTTTCCTCATTATCCTAGATAAACAGGGAGGAGGAAATTCAACATCCTTGAATGTAGCGGGGCTTCTAGGCAAAGTGGCTTCTTGTCCCCAGCCCTGTCAGGAAGTAACCCATGAGCCATATTTCAAGTGAATTTAGAAATCTGATACTGAGGCACTTGTGACCAGGGCAGTAGCTCTCAATAAGTGGGTAAGAGGAGATTCGAGTTTGCTTCACTTTTCCTGCCATGCCATTTCCATTTTGTTGTGTGTGTGGAGCACCTTCTTCTTGGGAAGGAGAAAAGTACTAGAATAATTTGGACTGTGCCCAGCCAAAGGGAAAAGTAAGCTCTAGTACTCTTGACTAATTCTCCAGACTAATAGCTCTGCATGGCAGACACCAGGAGCCCCTGTGAGGTTTGTCTGCTCCCGGGTTTTGTTTTACTTTTGTTTTTATTTGCTTGTTTGTTTACCATGGCTAAAAGATAAACATTGTTAAAATTCAGTTCAGTAGCTCAGTCATGTCTGACTCTCTGTGACCCCATGGCCTGCAGCACTCCAGGCCTCCCTGTCCATCACCAGCTCCCAGAGCTTGTTCAAACTCATGTCCATCGAGTCTGATGCCATCCAACCATTTCATCCTCTGTTGTCCCCTTCTCCTCATGCCTTCAATCTTTCCCAGCATTAGGGTCTTTCCAATGAGTCAGTTCTTCCCATCAGGTGGCCAAAGTATTGGAGCTTCAGCTTCACCATCAGTCCTTGCAATGAATATTCAGGACTGATTTCCCTTAGGATTGACTGGTTTGGTCTCCTTGAAGTCCAAAGGAAACATTGTTAAGAGATAAGCTCTAAAAACTTAAAAATTTCAATTGCTTATTTGAGCAAAAATTAATTAGACTTTGCAGCGCCAAACTGGTTAGAAGTTTCCTCTGACAAGAGCTGGGGGGAGACTTTTATAAAGAGAAGGTGGAAGCAAAGTAAGGAGATTATTGATGGGCTATAACTTAAAACTTAGTTGGCTGTTTGTGACCAGTTGTCCTTAGATTCCAGCCTGATAACCTTGAAGCATTTACAGGATTGGATTTTGGTTTGCCTGTGTAAGTGGCCAGAGCACTGGAGACACCCCAGGGTAACAGCTTCCACGCTTATTAATTAACCTGACACTAGAGTCCCATAGGTCATCATGGGGTTGGGAAAACCTTACTTAACACTCTTAGAACTCCTTTCTAGGTGAACACGTATTTAAGATGCCTACCTACCCTCCTTAGCTTCCTGGAAGCAGTGGCCAAAGAGTTGACAATAGAGATGTATGGGATTGTTTTAGAATATTCTTTAGCTTTAGGAGTGCCCCGTGGACTCTAAAAAACCAGGGAGCTCTACGGCAGGGTAGGTTAGAAAGAGAAAAGAGAGGGGTTAGCGTAAGAAAGAAAGAGGAAAAAGTATGTGCTGTTAGTGGGGGTGGGGCAAGGTGGGGAGGTGACTGAGAGAGATGGATCCCCTGTGGTTCCCTGGGACAGTCAGTGTTTCAGTGAGCAGAAGAGCCCCATGCTTCCAGCTTCTCACCTCCAAAGGCAGCTCTGAGGGCCCTTTTTCTGAGGTGAGTAGCTGTGTCTCAGAAAGGCTCCTTCCATCTTCAGTATCTCAGGCAGGAGGCCTTCCCATGGCCCCGGGCTCTTCTCTGTTTGACCAAGTCCAGGTGTGTATGCGGCCCCCGGGCTCCTCGCCCAGTTCAGAGCCGCTGCACTCGGGGCTCTGTTGTCCTGGGGGTCCCAGGAGGCGTGCGGAGTGCAAGGCTTACCCAAGGTCACGTCCCTTGGCTCAGTAATGGTGACTGGCCATCAAGGTATTCCAGCACGATGTGAAGATTCACAGTCAGAAAAAGAGTGAGACCCCCAAAGCTCATGTGTCAGGTTGAACTCAGAGACAGCACTTCCTTTGGAACCTGTCTCCGCTGCCCTGGAGGTGCTTGAGCGGCACTGACCAAGGCCCCAAGGCCTGGCAGAGTATGGGTGTCTCCCTGGGGAGAGGTGAGGGATGCTTGATGCTGGGGGACGTTGCGGGGGACACCCTGCTCCCCCTCATTTATCTCCCAGTGCCTGCTTTTCTATCCACAGATGGATTGGGTGTTATCTGAATCAAGAATGCCTGGCATCTGGCCTGTGGGCCCTGCCATGCACATTCCTGCAGAAACAAATGAGCTTTTCTCAAACCCTCATGGGCTCCCTGCTTCTGCTATTTTTTTTTTTTCTTTTTTAAAGATCTTGATACATTAACATGGTGGTTTACAATCAAACTGTGGAAACTATATGAAATGAAGAGAGGGAACGTTATGCCAGCACCATCCCTACCTGCTGTAATTTCCCATGTCCCCATTTTGTCATAATTTTATTACTTTCTTACATATTTTCCCGAGTTTCTTTATGTAGTTAGAAGCAAATAGGGTCTGTATTCTCTTTCTCTCCTTTTTCATACAAAAGGAAGTCTACTTTATACACTGTCTTGCACCTTGATTTATTTCTCTCATCTGTAGGTTGAGACCACCACACAGTTATGTCACATCTACTGAAACTCCTGTTGACCAAAGTAAAACTCAAAAATCCAGTCCAAAAATGTATCCACAATGTGCTGTGCTAAGTTGCTCAGTCATGTCCGACTCTTTGTGACCCCATGGACTGCAGCCTGCCAGGCTCCTCTGTCCATGGGATTCTCCAGGCAAGAATACTGGAGTGGGTTGCCATGCCCTCCTCCAGGGGATCTTCCCAACCCAGGGATCGAACCCAGGTCTCCTGCATTGCAGGTGGATTCTTTACCAACTGAGCTACCAGGGAAGCCCATTATCCACAATAAAGCCAGAAAATCAAGCCAAGAAAGCACCTGCTTGAGGCTGTATCAAGTTGGAACCCAATAATTCAGTCTACTGTTTTTCGAAAGAAACACTTAAATTTTGCCTTCACAGTACATCTTGGAGGCTGTTCCATGTCCACTCGGAGAGATTCCTCATCCATTTGTTCGACTGTCCTAGGTTGGATGTTGGATGTTTAAGTGCCCCCACGTCCTGCTTTGTTGCTCCCTGATGGATGCAATCCGTTCTTTTCCCCTCAGCCTCCGTGGACCACCTGCACTTACCGCCCACTCCTCCCAGCAGCAACAGCAGCGACTCCGAGGGCAGCCTGAGCCC
>NW_011494887.1:536390-557597 GCF_000754665.1 Bison bison bison
GCCTGAGCCCCAGCCCGCGCCTGCACCCCTTTGGCCTTCCGCAGACCCACAGCCCCGCCAGGGCCCCAGCGCGGGCCCCCTCGGCGCTGGCCAGCTCCCCGCTCCTCACTGCTCCTCATGTGAGTGTCCCTGCATCCCTGCAACCCGATCCTCCCATCCTGTCGTTTGGAGCTTCACCCAGCGTGGCTGCCATTCCGAGCCACTTGGCTTTTCTTCCTTTGGGAAGTTTTCAGTCTGATTGCTAAAGCTGGGGGATGACAGACTTAGAGAACATTTTCTAAAAACTGCCTGTGATCTCATCGTGCTAACACGTTCTTTTCCTTTTCTGTGCATGCTTCCGGTTTTTATTCATGTGCGTATTTTTTATAGCTACAACCATGAGGAATAAAAATGTTGTCATTCTTCTCAAAATTATATCACAAATATTTATCATCAACTTAGGCAGTCTTTGTGACCTAGGATAGGAAATAGCTTATTATTTAAATAAACAATCTTCAATGAACTGAAAAATTGCTCTGAGATGAAACGTTTTGATGTCTAAAGCACACGCATATAATTTAACCCTTTTTATCTGTGGTTCAGCTCTTAACCCAGTGACTCAGGATGGAACTCATGAGTCATTATTCATTCCTCACATATATAATTTCTCCAAATAAAAAATAGGCATATATAATTAATTTTGCATTGTTTTGAATAGTCAATTGATTTCTCTGAGGATTTAAAAATCATAGTCAACCTTACTGAATTTATAATATCACATAGAGCAAATTGGAACGCAGTTCAGTTCAGTCGCTCAGTCGTGTCTGACTCTTTGCGACCCCATGAACCACGGCATGCCAGGCCTCCCTGTCCATCACCAACTTCCAGAATCCACCCAAACCCATGTCCATCAAGTCAGTGATGCCATCCAACCATCTCATCCTCTGTTGTCCCCTTCTCCTCCTGCCCTCAATCTTTCCCAGCATCAGGGTCTTTTCAAATGAGTCAGCTCTTCGCATCAGGTGGCCAAAGTATTTAATGAAGTGAGATATGTAAAAATTCTAGAAAAGCCATCTATCAATTAGTATAAACTTTGAAAAGTTGAATGCAGTCTGTCTCAGAAACTCAGCAAGTTCTTAGATCTGTGGCTATGATCTTATTTATCACTATTACTGAGGGCCAGTGGGTTACCTCTTTCCACTCCATCATTATCCTCTCACCATTAACCCTTCACTCTTTTGATTACTGCAATGGTGTTCATTCTATGGGTCTGTGGGTCCTGCCACAATCAGTTCATTCTCCATGGTCATGGATTAAATCCTCCCCACGTCAGACTTTGGTTCAGCATCCGTGCTGTGTTTCCCTACTATCTGTTGGCATCAAGCCGTCATACCTCTGCTGGGTACTAACACCCTCTGTATGTGCCCAACCTGCAGCAGCTTCAAGAGCTCACCCCGTCCAGGCAGAGCGGCTTCTTCTGTTACTCTTTACAAGGCTGCCTTTTGTTGGAAAGTCCTTCTCTGTGTAAATCACCCCCTTTCTTTCAGGAGGCCCAGTTCAAGTCTTATCTGCTACCCTAAGCCTTCCCTTATCGCAGAGACTCACACAAGTGTTCTCTTTCTTCATGTTATTAATGCACCTGGAGTGAATATCACCGTCTAGCATTTAATTGCTCTCGTTCTTTCCTGTGTGTCAATTCAGCCTTGGTCTCGATCATTAGCTACTTAAGAGACAGAGCTCGTTTTGATTCCTCCATGCATTTAACACAGAGCTAATATGCAATAGGTCCTCCATTTATTGCCTAATTATAAACACATTGTCCTAGTATGGATGACATGGGATGAGCTACAGTTGTCGTCTCCACTGACGATGGATAGTCTAGGACAGTGCTGACCAGAGACTCGTGGAGCAAGCTGCCGGTGCGTCCCTGGGAGTTCTAACCCTTTAGCTGGAAGTGGAGGTTGAGAAGCGGCTCCTAGTGTATAGAGAGCATCTTGTAAAATGGCCTTTTCAGGAGAACAACAAAACTTTCCACAGAACTCCAAGTGAATTCCTTATCACTCTGACGACAGGAAACCTCCAGGGATGTAGGAAATGAGTTCTGTCTTTTAATTTGCATGTTTTAGCCAATGGGGTACTTTGTGGGAAATAACAGGTGGAGGTTTCTTTACCTGTTCCCTTAAATTATAATCCTTGGGTTGTAACACTCACACGGGTATCTTCTCCATTTTTTTGCTTCCACTTCAGAGTGCCCATTTCTTACCCGAACAGATGGGCGTCCTTTTTCCTTAGTTGTTTGCAAGACATCATATCAGACCCTCCTCGCCCCTCAGGAGGCGCCCCTCAGGAGCTCCCGGCTGCTCCTCTCTGACCCTTTTCTGCTCCTTGGTCTACACAGAAGCTGCAGGGATCAGGCCCCCTGGTCCTGACGGAGGAGGAGAAGAGGACCCTGATCGCTGAGGGCTATCCCATCCCCACCAAGTTGCCCCTGACGAAATCAGAGGAGAAGGCCCTAAAGAAAATCCGGAGGAAAATCAAGAATAAGGTGGGTCCATCAGATGCAGGCACTTCAGTGAGCAGAACCGAGCCATGTGCCTGTCCCACCTTCCCAGTGGCCAACACTGGCCCGGCCCTTGGTTCGGGACCAAGGCTTGGCCCTGTCATCCTCCAGCCCTGCCATCCATCTTCTGGTCAGTGGGTCCCCAAATTGGGTGTGCATACTCCATGATGCTCAAGATAACCTATTCAAGCATGGGAGGAAAATATTAGAACTCCCACTTACATTTAAAAACATCTCAGACTTTAAAATTTCTATTTCATGATATATACAATATTTCCCCTAGTAGGCATTTATGCAATTTATAAATATTTATAAATTATAATATTATAAATACATAAATATCAATATATTATGGGTGCTTCTTAATTTTTTTTCTCGATAGGGGTTTTTGTTAAAAAATTCTGCTGGCTCTTCTATACCTGGGTCTAGCAGTTTCGAAGTCCTGGGCCCCTATAGTACCTGGGTTCGATCCCTTGGTCAGGAAGATCTCCTGGAGAAGGCAGTGGCTACCCACTCCAGTATACTTGCCTGGAGAATCTCATGGACAGAGAAGCCTGATGGGCTATAGTCCATGGAGTCGCAAAGAGCTGGACTTGACTGAGTGACTAACACATTTCCACTTTTGGTCTTAGTAGGCATTTGTACAGAACTGTTTTCAACCAAGGGTCCATAAGTTCTTGAAGGGTTACTTTCAAATAAGCACAAATACAAAAAAAAGTTGGCATGGCTAGGGTGTGCATAGAGCAGGAGGGAGGAGACTAAGGGAGGAAGGAGGAGAGAGATTAGAGTCATAATTCTTCACCCACATGCAGAACCACCAGGGAATTTCTGTGTAACTAACCCCAACTGGCTTATATTATGTATTACAGTGACCCAACTAGGTCCACAGAATTGAAGTCATTTTTCTGAGACCATAGAGATGGTTCATGATGTACATGTTCTGGTCTGACTCCTGGACCACCATCCTTCTCACTTGTGGCCTAATTTGTTAAAGTAGATGAGAGCATAGACTGATTGAAACCATGGGGAACAGGGGAGGCGATTAGTAGATGAGCCAGCAGGTTAAAGAAATGGGAAGTGGCCGCAGAAGTGAGCAGGGCTTCTGTGATTTCTGTGCTCACGGCCTCCAGTCATCTGGGTTTACTGCTCTGTTGTCGTTCAGTCACTGAGTCGTGTCCAGCTCTTTGCAACCCCACGGACTGCAGCACGCCAGGCCTCCCTGTCTGTCACTGTCTCTGGAGTTTGCTCAAACTCGTGTCTATTGAGTCAATGACGCCATCCCACCATCTCATCCTCTGTTGTCCCTTACTGATAACAGCTGGAGTGTAATCCTCTCGTCTCCCCTTCCATTGCAGATTTCAGCCCAGGAAAGTAGGAGGAAGAAGAAAGAATACATGGACAGCTTGGAGAAAAAGTAAGCCTCCTGCCAAACTGGTTGTGTGTATTGAGCAATTCATGTAGAGAAATGTGAGTGCCAGGGGGCCCCTGATTTCCATGACAAGGGGGTTCAGTTTCTCACCTGGCTCCCAGCAAAGGCTGTTGGTTTATCAGCCTGTGTTTTGCCTGCCACCTAGTGGTTTTTAGAGGAGAACCTTATAAATCTAGCAAGAAATTAAAGAAGTACAACTTTCTTGGTGGCTCAGATGGTAAAGAATCCACCTGCAATGCAGGAGACCTGGGTTCGATCCCTTGGTCAGGAAGGTCTCCTGGAGAAGGCAGTGGCTACCCACTCCAGTATACTTGCCTGGAGAATCTCATGGACAGAGAAGCCTGATGGGCTATAGTCCATGGAGTCGCAAAGAGCTGGACTTGCGAGTGACTAACACATTTCCACTTTTGATCTTAGTAGGCATTTGTACAGAACTGTTTTCAACCAAGGGTCCATAAATCCTTGAAGGCTTACTTTCAAATAAGCACAAATACAAACCTTCATGCACATTCCTGGACTTCTCAGAGGAGAGGTGCTATTTTGGCAGAAAAGAGCGGGGCTAATTAATCAATTACCCTTGGCCACACTGCCTTGCACCCTTGAGAAAGCAGCAGGGGATATAAGACAAGTTGGCATTCTTTATTTTCTGTCTGCTATGATTCATGTTATAGGTGAGTGACTTTGCACAAAAACACTTGAAGATACCTTGTGTTATTCTGAATAGCCTGGAATATCAGGAGGGCTCTTAGAAAAACATAAATTAAAACACAATTTTGTATTACCCTAGAAAATAGTTCCCATCTGACAAACTAATATCATTTTAAAATGGGAGTGAGTCCCTAGATCTAGAAATGAATCTTTATGTATATGTGGTGAGAGGAGCAGTTGGTGGATCCTGGCTGGTTTTTGAAGTTCCTACTGAAAGTCAGTGTTTCTTCCTCCTGATTTAGGTTTTGGTAATAACAATTATTACCAATCATTGTTGAGGTATCTGGGGTCAAGATGTTTCGATGAAAATCTCTTTATGGCCCCTTGGGGCATGCCTCCTCCAGCACCTTGGTTCCTTGTCCTGAGGTCCTAGGGTCTTGTCCTTTCCTCTCCCCCTGCCTCAAGCCCTGTCAGTCTTCCTGGCCAAGAGCACAGCTAGCAGCATTCAGACCCTGTAATACGGAGGGAGAAGTGTGATGAGCATTGAGAGCCATAGGGAAAAGTCAAGAGAAATCAAGTTGGAAAAACCCTTTAAGAAGTTTGGGCTTCCCTGGTGGCTCAGATGGTAAAGAATCCACCTGCAGTACGAGAGACCTGGGTTCGATCCCTGGGTTGGGAAGATCCGCTGGAGGAGGGCATGGCGACCCACTCCAGTGTTCTTGCCTGGAGAATCCTGTGGACAGAGGAGCCTGGCGGGCTACAGTCCATCAGGTCGCAAAGAGTCAGACATGACTGAGTGACTGTCCACAGCACATAAGAAGTTTACATTGTGTACCGTTCCAATTCATTTCCCATTATTGAGCCATTTGTTACTAATCTCTTTTTTTTTTCTTTTGTGTCACCCTTTTCCCCAACTCAGGTTGGCCTAGCTCTCTTCCTAATCTCCCCAGAGTAGCTGCTTCTCTGTTTATTTTTTCTCTGAACCCCACCTGCCTTCATCCTAGCTCCTGGCTTAGTGCTTGCTCCCCTGATAAAACTCGGGTTTTTCTTTTTCTCTCTCTTCTGTAGGGTAGAGTCTTGTTCAACGGAGAACTTGGAGCTTCGGAAGAAGGTGGAGGTTCTGGAGAACACCAACAGGTGAGGGTCCCTGGAGTGAGGATGCCTGATGGAAGGTGGGGAGAGAGGGGCAGATCAGAAAGGGAGCTGGGAAGAAAGGGGAAGAGATGCCATTGAAAGAGTAGTTGTGCCAGGATGCTCAGGGCGGCCATGCTCCATGCACCTGTTCCTGCCGCCGGTGTGCATGTGCGCGCACACACACACACACACACGCCTGTGCGCATACATACACAGACACATGCCTGTGCACACACATACACACGCCTGTGCATGTCCTTTACTTTCCCTAAAATATGTGAGATTGATGAAGAGGCTGACGCTGACAAGGGCTTTCATGAAGAGGGAGTTAAGGAAGAGGCTTGGGAGAGAATATGGTCAATGAGTCTGATTCTTCTGAAAATGACATCAGACTTTATAGAGGTGGCTAAGGAGGGAGTCGCCACTTTTTTGTCACCCAATTTGAGTAAAATAAATTAGTGCTTATTAGTGAAAAAAAAGGAGAGAAAACCAAGTTTGTTTTTTAAAAAGTTTTTAATTACTGTGTTTAAAAGTTAATTGATTACATTTTAAATCCATTTTGAAAAATAATTGTAAGACAGATGGATTAATGAGTTCATCTAGCATCTCCTGTGTCAGGTACTGTTTTCAGGACTTTATAGATAATAACTCATTTAACCTTCTGATGACCCTACTACCTAGTCCTATTACTATCCCTATTATATAGAGGAGGTAATGGAGACTCAACAGGGAGGCCTGGTATGCTGCAGTCCATGGGGTCACAAAGAGTCGGACACAACTGAGCAACTGAACTGAACTCAATGGAGATTCAGAAAAGTTAGGTGACTTGTCCAAGGTCACACAGTAAATGCCAGAGCTGCATCTGAAGACAGGCAGTCTGGCCCTAGAGCCTTGATGAGCTTTATCCTGGGTCATGTTAAGGTATAGGGCTGAGAAACGGTGGTTGAGGAGTTTCATTGTGTGTGTGTGTGTGTGTTCAGAGTCTGCTCATGCTTTGAAAATTAAAGTATTCATTAGTCAAGGGATCAAGTTGCCCTTAGCTGTTATAGATCCAACAATCCAAGCAGAGAAAAATTGACTTTTAGGTAAGCAAAATATTAATTCATCATTTTAAGGCTTAGCATTAATGCCTAATAACAATTTTGCAAATGTTAAGGGATCAGGGTAAATCTATTTACATGTCATCTGATAATAGTGTAAAATTTGGTTCCCGTTTCCTAAATCTTCATGGTCTGTTGCTCAAACAGCAGGCTAATTGAGTCATCAGTTAAAAATACCATCAGTAGGAAAAGTGGACATTGTGACCCCACTGGGTTTCTCTCTGCATTTCTGGGAACGTGTGCTCATATGGCAGGTCAAGGACAGTCACCTCCAGCACTCTGTAGACAAACAACGGAAGTAAGAAAATGTCACCAGCTCCATGTGATATCACCTTGATCCCCCATGCAGAGGAACTGGTTTCCAGTGGCACTTCAGGGTTCCGGTTTTGCTGTTGTCTTTGGCGATTAGTCTCCTGAGGCTTCATCCCTTCTTATCTCCACTTTTGTTCTTGCCAGAGTGGTTCTCTGGGTCCTAAACCCCCACCAGAGTCTGTATCCATTTTGTAAGCATCTTGAGCAGATTCTAGTCCATCCCACCTCCTATCTTAGCCATCGCTATTGCAAAACCCCCATGTTCATGAGTGGGACAAATCCAGGCCATGAAATGGTGAAAAGGGAAAGAGGAATCCGTCCAACATAATGGAGTTTGGTCCAGGTTGGGTCTTGTCTAGGGGTTCCAGATGTCAGGTCTTCCTGCAGCCACACGGGGGCAGCAGAGGCGCAAAGAGCATTGGGTGTTTGTGATGAGAAGGGCTCGCTGCCTGCCCCCTTTACTGGAAAAGGGTGTCTCCTCCCCTCTCCAGACTGACCCTGCTGTATCATATATTTTAAACCTAAAAAATAAAACCCACACACATGTAATATATGCCCATTGTAAAAAAAATTTTAGAAAATACAGTTAAAAAAGAAAAGAAACCCCCCCAAATCTTTTCACCCAAAGAAATGTTTACATTTTGAACTGGAATATTTTATATGTATGTGCTTATGTTGTACATCCTCTTCTGTTAAGAACCTTCCCCATTTAACAGAAATCACTGGCCATACTGGCCATATATTTTCGTATCAGTAAATGTATTTCTACATAATTTTATTTCTGTCAGATTTTGATGAAGAGCTGTTATCTGCATAGCATGGACATAAAGCACATCTGATTATGTGTGTGTCAGGAACAATCTGTGCTTTGCCAATTGTTTGTGTCTTTTAAAATAATGAGTGTTAATTGCTTGGTCGTGCACAGCTCTTTGTGACCTCCTGGACTGTAACCCGCTAGGCTCCTCTGTCCATAGGATTCTCCAGGCAAGAATACTGGAATGGGCTGCCATTTCCTTCTCCAGGGGATCTACTTGACCCAGGGATTGAAACCAGGTCTACAGCATTGCAGGTGGATTCTTTACTGTCTGAGCCAACAGGGAAGCCCTTTAAAATAATGGCCACGACTATATTAATATGATGTCGATTATTATACAATATGAGTTAGAGAGCCCCTGTGTATTTGAGCTGGGGTCAGCATATCTTGAGTTCTTCCCTGAGAGCCAATGGTAGTTTTCCTTCTATCTTCTTCATTGTGGGAGCTTTTGCCAGCAATTCAGCCAGCAGGAGATTCCACTGAAAACACAATCTACCTCGTGCTTATGGTGCTCTGCTTGCCCCTTGACTGGCAGGCGCTTCCACTGTGGTTCCCCAACAGGCTCTGTGTTCAGTCTCCTCCCTTTTCCAAACTCCTGGTAGACAACCAACCCTTTATGGTGAAAATGGTTAATACTTGATTAACCTGCCATCCTCTCACAAGCAATCCGATGAGGGGCCTGCTAGATCATAATCTGTCAGTCCAGTAGCTTTTCGTGTGTTTTGGCTTGAGAAGCCAGGGAATAAAGCAAAGCTGCTCTTGTGCAAACAGGGAAGGGCCCGCCTTCCCCCCGATTTCCTCCCCCTTCTCCTTCTGTTCCTGCCAAGGGCCTCTCCTTGCCCAGAGGACACTGTGACCGGAGTGACCAATTTGAATCTTGGCAGTCTCTGCCCTAAACTGGTCAGGAGGAGATGATGGTGTGGGCCTGTGGGAGGGGGAGACGTTCGGGCCCTTTATTCATGGCACCGAGTGACTGGCCCAGTGTTTGAACTAAGTACAGAGCAGGGCCCAGTGGACACACACCCGTGTTTGTGTCCTGTTCGCGCTTCTTACATTACCATCCTTCGGAGGTAGGCGGGCGGAGGCAGAAATGCTTACCAGACGTGGACAGGATCCTGGCTACCCAGAAGTGGGTGGGATACCTGGGGTGCCACTGTTCCATTTGGCATGACCTGGCAGGAGAGGCAAGTGGGTGCTTCACTGTTGGCCAAACTAAAGAAAAACTGCCCCTCTTTACATTTTACCGCTTCTGAAGCCTACAAGGACTTTCATCTATCCAGATGAGAACGAGGACTCAAAGCTGGAGTCAGTCCTGAATCTTAGGGTAGTACTGGTCCCAGCAGCAGTCAGGTAGCATGTTACTGGCTTCGAGGTGAAAAGGCCCTTTTGCCTGAGCTCAGCAAGCTGGAAGGGGGTGAGGACAGAAGAGGAGACTTCTGCAGCCTTTACCACTGGAACCTTGGGCAGCTGGAGCAGTGGGAAGTCACCTTCACACTTGTCTGTAAGGCGATCTGCTAATCGCCTACCACCAGGAAATGTGTGAGCCAGAGAGAGATGGTTTCCCAGGGGGCCCTCCTTCCTGTGCTCAGTCGGGAAATACTTTTGCTTTTACAAAGACCAGGCGAGACTGCGTGTGATGTCTCCTGGCCTTCCTTGCTTCTCATTCGTCTCCAAGCTGCATGACTCATTCTTGAGAGACCCTGTCTTTCCTCCACTTTATAGCCTTTTCTTCTACACAAGTGATTCGACTAGCCCATTCCTTATAGGCGTCTGTGGCTCAGTTTGCTCCTTTCTTGTCTAATTTTGCCCTTGAGCGTCTACAGGGCTGATTTGTAGACTCATAGGAGCTTAGACGTGAGAGCTTGTTTGGAGGTTCTAGCAGGGGAGTGCAGCCACTCATATATTCTTGATCGAAGACTGGTCCTCCTCCATCAGAGATGGTTGTCCTCTTCGACTGATCTCGCATCTTTGAGAGGGTCACATGTGGAGCGATGAGAGAGGAAGGGGACACCTGCCTAGCCAGCCAGATCGGCCGAATCAACCCTGGCAATCAGTGGAGAGACCAGAGTGGCAACCAGCTCCGGATATGGGAGCCCTCATATCTGGAGCTCAGACTTGAAAAATACTTTAGAGATCATCTCATTTAATTGCTAATCACTTCATTTCACAGAGCGGGCAACTGAGGGCTGGTGAGGTTAAGGTCATCCAGACATTTAGAGTTAAGACGGGAACTGGGACTCGAGCAGCTCATTTTTCCAATGGTCCCTTCCTCAGTCACTCCTACCCCTGTTGTGCGCTCTCTCCAAGGACCAATGCCTTCCTCATCACAGGGCCGACCTTGGATCCGAATGCGAGCACCCTGCTCGGGACCCACATTTTAGGGGGCCGGCTCTGGTTTCCCCTAGCCGGCCCCTCCCAGTAGGATGAGGAGTCAGCAGGACCAAGGCGATATGTCTGTCTGGAGCTCTTAACCTGGCCCGGAGGGAGCTCGAGGGAGCAGGCCTCAGGGGTACCTGTAGGCAGTGTTTGCAGGCCAGGGCTAGGATATACGACATGGGATGTGGGCCTCACTGGTTCCCTTTCCCTGGCCCTCACAGAAGTGAAGGATATGCTTGTCCTGACCTGTATTTGTGTTCTTATCAGAAACAAGGATTCCATAGTTTTCCTCCTTGACCTTCCTCGTAACTCTAGTCCTCCTCTCTGTCTCTGCTCTTCTTGTTCTTTACAATCTGCATGCGATTTCTGAGAGAGGTCTTTCCAGCCAAGCCCACTGGGCTTTGGTCATGTTCTGCCTCTCCTGATTTGTTTGTTTAGCCACACAGTCATGTCCCTTTGCACCAGTTTTGTCTGCTGGCTCCCTCCGAGCTATTATGGTTTTCCCTGTGTGATGTCTTCTCTTCTCTTCCACTGTCCGTAACCAGCTGGTCCCCCTCTCCTGCTGTGCATAGAGAGGCTGTTAGAGTGCTGACGAATGACCCGAGTCCAGGAATGACCCTCTGTAGACCTATATCTTGGTTTAAATCACTTTTCATTTCTCCGTTATCTCTAACTTCTGGCTGTGTGAAGAGTATAAGCTTTTTTTTTTCAGGTGAAAACATTACAAACTTCAAAGGATTGTTGATACAAGGCTGAGTTTCCCAGAGAGTTTAGAAAGGCATTTTAGTATGATTTCATGGTGAAGTTACACATCCCTCAGCCCCAGAAAACGTTCTAGAACTCTCTTTTTTGTGATCTTGGGCAAGTAGGTGGTAGAATATTTCAAAAGTGCCTCCTGGTCCCTGAAAAATAAAGCTCCTTGGAATGTGGCAATTGCACAGTGAGAAAAGGGAGACCATTTGTATTTTTAAAAATTTAGACCAGAACCCCATAAACAGCCTTCAAAACTTAAGTCAAAGGTCATAAATAAATGAATATTTATTCAAAATTCAGGATTTTAGCAGAATGTGATTATCTTTTGTGTAAGAGTTTGCACCTTAGTATTTAAAAGTCTTTGTGGTAGTTCACGAGCCTCCTTGGAGGAGGAAATAACAACCCACTCCAGTATTCTTGCCTGGAGAATCCCATGGACAGAGGAGCCTGGCGGGCTACAGTCTGTGGGGTAGCAAAGAGTTGGACACGACTGAACAGCTAGCACACACACGAGTCTCCTTAAATATTGTTATGCAGTACTTGGCATTGTTATTAACAATATATCCTACCAGCTCGTCTCTCTCCACCTAAGGACTTTGAGGTACACGTTTCAGGTTTGTAACACCTCCCTCCTATCCTTCAGGTCTTTGACACTAATTCTGGAAGACTGGGGTGGATGTGGAGGGCTTTAGGTGGGATTTTGCTTCAGAAGAACATGGATGCCTACCTCTTCCATCATGAAGCCATATAATAGTCACTCATAATAATTTTTTTTTTGCATAAGCACTGTAGTTAAATAACACTTAGACTTTTTGATCATATCATTTTACATGTTGTGTAACGACCCAGATACACCACACATACATCACATACATAACTAATACGAATGTTTCACAGATAATTACTTATTTACTATGTGTGATGCCCTCAGATAGTGTGTGTTTTATTTGATTCTGTTTCATGGAGAAGGCAATGGCACCCCACTCCAGTACTCTTGCCTGGAAAATCCCAGGGATGGAGGAGCCTGGTAGGCTGCAGTCCATGGGGTTGCTAAGAGTCGGACACGACTGAGCGACTTCCCTTTCACTTTTCACTTTCATGTATTGGAGAAGGAAATGGCAACCCACTCCAGTGTTCTTGCCTGGAGAATCCCAGGGACGGGGGAGCCTGGTGGGCTGCCATTTCTGAGGTCGCACAGAGTCGGACACGACTGAAGCGACTTAGCAGAAGCAGCAGCAGCCTTAGAAAATACATCAGTCACACCCCAGTTGTTTCCACGGCCCACGAATGGTTCATGATTTGGAATTTAGAACTTACTGCTCTAAGTCATTCCATAAGGGTGTTAAAAAAGTTTCTTCATCCCCGTGGGAGGCTGATGCACCCGGAGTGGTTCATTCACACACACAAATGTGCGCAAACACATCGTAGCACAGCTGGTTTCACTTCTGAGAAAGGCGTGTCACAGGATTTGATGGAAAGTGTGTTTATAGAGAGGACCTGCTTGGCAGCTCCTAGCACAGCAAGTAATTGGGAACCACCAGTTTATCCTTTTCCCTGGGTCCCAGTTTCTGACTCCAGTGGGAAATTAGACACTAGAATGTTCAAAGCACAGGATGCAGCCGCTGCATCCCTCTTGTTCTCTCTTGCTCCCTCCTCTCCTCACCCCCACTGTTTCTCTTAAATAACAGAAACAGAAGAAAACAAAATGAAACCAACTACAAGAAAACACACGAGGCTGTTGATGCATTTCCCAGTTTTTATGAGACTGTGTCTCACACTGTCGGCTACTTTCGAATGTTTTGCCCAATTTCCTTTGATCCATCTCCCAAGATACAGGGTGATGCTTTATTTTGGGCGAGGCTGGCAGCTGCCTTCAACTGCTCTTTTCCTTGGAGCTATGCGAGCACAGCCATAAAGTTTATTTTTACATCTCACCACAGGACAAAAATCCACATTCTCAATCGAGCTCTGGACACTCCGATTTAACAACTTGTGAAAAATTTCTTGGCCCAGATAAACGTCTCTCTAAATTAAGACCTTGCTCCCGGAAGCCCAAGAATTCATTAAGCCATAATTAGCCATGATCACTGATGATTTAAAGTGCAGTAATAAAGGAGAAGTTTTTACCGAGTTCTGAATGCATGGTTGGAGAGTGTGTCCTATGATTGACTTTATATAGCTTTAGTTTTAAAATAATTCTTCCATTTCATCTGGTGCCTGCCTTTTCTCCAGCCAGCCCTTTATGCAAGCAGAATAACAGCTGTCATCAGAGCTCCCAGGGCTGCAGGGCATGGCATCTGTCCCAGTGCCACCAGGGAAAGTACCACGTCATCTCAGACCAGCGTATCAGCCCTGAGGTCCCAGGCTTTCCCATACAGAGTCATCGGTGGAAAGAAACAGCAAGCACTCTGCAAAGGTGTATTTGTTCCAGCAAAGCCAGAGTACCCCAGACAGGGATTCTCTCGTTATTCTATTAGCTGGTCAAAGGAATTAACTTTGACCATATTATTCAAGTCCCGAGTTTGGGCAGCAGTTCAGAGGACATTGCTGAACGTTGAACTGCTGCCTAAACTCAGGGCTTAAGTAATATGATTAAAAGCACACAGCTGTGGTACTGAGATCTAAATTCAGATTTCTTATCCTGAGAGTTCATCGCCCTATTCTGGTGAATATTACTGACTTAGTAATTTGGAAGCCATCTCATCAGCTCTCTTGGTATCCAGTGGAGGGACAGGGCTTATAATTTCCATTTTCCTAAACAAAGCTCAGCTTTGACTTCCTGACGCTTGACTTAGGCTAAGGAACACCCATTATTCTTTTATCCATCTCTTACATTTTATCTTGTCATTTCCAGAGATCTGCCAAGAAATGTATATTTTACCTTATTGCTTTTATTTGTATCAATATTACGGAAACTTCGTTAGTACATATTGCATTGCCATCGGAGTCATTGTGGCCTTTCTGTCTGTAGTTTCAGATCAGATCAGTCGCTCAGTCGTGTCCGGCTCTGCGACCCCATGAATCGCAGCACGCCAGGCCTCCCTGTCCATCACCAACTCCCAGAGTTTACTGAGACTCACGTCCATCAAGTCAGTGATGCCATCCAGCCATCTCATCCTCTGTCGTCCCCTTCTCCTCTTGCCCCCAATCCCTCCCTTAGTCACTGAAAGTAATCCTTTCTTGTTTAACAGTGGACATATCTCTTGACTGTGCTGTTGTCAATATAGTATTTTTTCAGGGGCCGTGCCATACAGCTTGCAGGATCTTAGTTCTTTGACCAGGGATCCAACTCAGGCCTCAACAGTGAAAGCAATGGGTCCTAACCATGCGACCACCAGAGAATTTCCTCAATATGATATTAATGTCACTGGATTTAAGAAAAATCTACTTAACTGAGAAGTCTTTTGATCATTAATTTTATTAGGTTATAGGTTGGGGTACCATGCTGTACTGAATTGGAAAGTACGTGAGCTATGGAGTCAGATAGATATGGGTTTACATCTTTGGTCTTCTAGTTACCAGTTACATGTCTTTGAGACATTTATGTAGTATCTCGTATGAAGTTCTAGAACTCAGTCGGTGGACACTCAATCACTGATAATTTTCTTTGGTTATGACAAAAAATGAGTGTTTCTATTGTGTGAATGTCCATGAATTTCCCAAACTTTATTGCATCATGGAAATCTGTTTCGATTTTGGGGATGGATGAGCTAACCTGCTTTCCTTGGGTAGAATCCCTCTGTTGCTGATGGATGGGGCCTTCAGAGCGTCAGCCTTCCCACCAGCTGACCTTCACTAATCTGAGCAGGAGAAGCAGCAGCAAACAGCACATTGTAAATTACTGTTGCTTTCCACAGAAATTTCAAACTGAAAAATCTATTTTAAACTACATGTTTGCTTATCTTAAAGAGTTGCATTATAAACTGTTAGAAATCAGGGGCCATTAAACAACGATTTTCATTTACGGTGGATTCAGCACATAATTATCTTTGAGTTTGGAAAGGATGTGCTGATGAATGCCAAGTAAAGCATCGTACACCTCTAAAGATACAGGCCTCCCTGCTCACCCAGTCAGACCTAGATGGTCCTTCTTCCAAACTGGCAGCATTTACACCTGTGGCTGGGGGCCCAATTTGAGCTTCAGGTACTATACCATCAGGGCTTAGGTGTGTTGGCCTGTTAGAGGTCTGCCTTCAGGATGAACTCTTGAGCCTCCTGGGAGACTCTTCATCCTAGGGATAGGGTCCCAGACCTTGTGATCCCAATCAGAAATTGGAAGGGAGGAGTGATTCCAAGTATTGCATGGAACTGGTTTCCTCAGTAATTCATGCTCTCAAGACTGGACAAGAGGCAGGGAACGGGTGGGAAGGTTGTAGGGACTATTGGTAAAAATGGAAATGGTGGTTTCACTTTTAAAAACACCTTAAGAGGGACTTTCCTGGCTGTCCAGTAGTTAAAACTCCATGCTTCTAACACAGGGGGCACAGAATTGATCCCTGGTGGGTGAATTAAGATCCCCCATGTCCGCCTCCTGGTGCAGCCACCCGCTAAATAAAATAGAATACCAGGACATTACATTTTAAAAAAATTCACACCTGAAACTTCAGAGCAAAAGTGAATGGCTTTGGTAACATCTGTAAATCTGCTGTCTAATGGAAGTCTGGATGAAGGGATGACCCCCCACCCCACCCTAAACACAGCACAGCTGAGCTTCAGCACCTTGGTGCTGCAGTGCAGGCAGCAGGGTGCCCCGTGGAAGCTGGGGGTGCCCATCAAGAGTGGCAGCTGGCGGTACAGACATGGCCTTCAGCAGGCCACCAAGGAAACAGCGAGGCCCCTTTCTGTAGTGTAGCTGCTGACAAAGAGCCTGTTAACTGGTACATGAGAGGAGGCCAGAATATGGGAGAAAAGGTTTGTGCCGTGCAGTCAAACGTGGCTCTTATCTGTGGGCTCGCCTTTGCATCTGCCCCCAGGATTTCCAGAAATATAGCATGGAGACCCCAGAGAGGCCTTTGGGGCTGGCACGACAGACAGTCGTCAATAAAATGCATGCCACTGCCTGCCAGATGTCAGCTCTGCCGGAAGAAACGTTCATCCAGGAGGAGCGTGTGTCAGAGGTCACTCAGCTCTCAGCTTTGAAATGGCAGCCGTGCAAGAAGGCAGTGCTCTTGGGAGTTCTTGGGAGAAGAGAGAAAGCGTGAGGAAAGGAACTTGCTGCATCATAAGATCCTTTAGCTGCAAACTTCTGATTTTTTTTCTATCTTACTGACGTATAATTGACAAGTAAATTTGTGAGATATTTAAAGTGTACAGCATAATGATATGCATATACATTGTGAAAGGATTCCTCACGTTGAGTTAATGACCACGTCTATCACCTCACCTACTTACCTTGTTTTATTTTTATTTTTTGGTGAGCACATTTAAGTTCTACTCTCAGCAATTTTCAATTATATGATACAGTGTTATCCTGTGTGTGTGTATGTGTGTGTGTGTGCGCACGCACGCGTGCACACCCCGTCATGTCTGTCTTTGCAACCCCATAGATGGTAGCCTGCCAGGCTTCTCTGTCCATGGCATTATCTTGGCAAGAATACTGACGTGTGTTGCTATGTACTCCTCCAGGGCTTATCACCCATAGTCACCATATTTTGCACTAGATCCTCAGACCTTATTTATTTCAGAGCTAAAAGTTTGTACCGTTTTACCAAACTTCCTGTCTCCCATTCCCCCAGCTCCTGGCAACCACTTTCTACTATGAGTTCAACTCTTTTTTTTTTTTTTAAAGATTCCACGTGTAAGTGATTCCATATGGTGTTTATCTTTCTTTATCCGGTTTATTTCACTTAGCATAGTGACCTCCAGGTTCACCCATGTTGTCACAAATGACACAATTCCCTAAAGGAGAATTTAAAGTCATCACACCATTAGTATTACTCAGCCTTGAGTAACACACAGAATTCTTCTAAAGAACATATTGCTTGAGTATATATAAATGTAAACCAGTCTATAGTACTTTTGGTTATGCTTCTAGATTACTATAAAGCAAGAAAACTTACGACTAAGTACTAAAAAGACCTCCATATTAATAGAATTTAATGATGTTAAATAATGGGATGAATTTTGTTCTGCTTACATTAAGACAACTGTTGGGGCTTCCCTGGTGGCTCACACAGTAAAAAATCTGCCTGCAATGTAGGAGAGCTGGGTTCGATCCCTGAGTGGGGAAGATCCCCTAGAGAAGGGAGTGGCAGCCCACTCCAGTATTCTTGACTGGAGAATCCCATGGACAGAGGAGCCTGGTGACCTACAGTCCATGAGGTCGCAAAGAGTTGGACACTACTGAGCAACTAAACACACAAACACACACAAGACCACTGTACAAGGTAAAAATGTAGATGGAACCCCACAGGGGTTGTTCAGTTCAGAAGGCCTGTGCTGCCTGTGCTGTGGGCTCCAGTTCTGGCCCTGCTCTTATCCATTTAAGCTAGAGCAATATCATTCTTACAGCCAACCTGTCCCTACCTGGCTTAAACCTGGGAGAACTCATTTCATTGGTACTGGTCATGGGTGGGGAGGTTGAGGGAAGCTGCAGACTTGGGAATATTTTGCTTGTCTGCAAAATGGGCTGCAGTATCTGCAAACACCCGGAATTCTTCTGCCAATGAGTGATTTGCTGATGTTTTCCAGTGAATTTGTCTGGCTTTCTCGTGTCACCCTCACAGCATGAATTTTCTGAAACTCTTTGAGACTCAACAAATCATCTGCTTGAAAAATCTCTCCACTTTGCCAAGGGCCCTGGGCTTGGAGAAGAGGGATGGGGGCAGGGAGCAGCCTCAGCTCTTTACGCTGCTCACACAGAATCCATCCCCAAGGCTGTAATTTGGGAGCCCGGGCTGGGAGATCCTTTTCTGTGGCTGCACTGTTCAGAATTTGAAGGAATGTCACTGTCTGCTCCTTTTGTGACCTGATGTCACCCAGAACAGAACATACTATTCTTATCCCCAACCCTTCCCCTTTTAAGGCTCTGTGCAGTTGTCCCATTTGGGGCAGAACTCTTTTTTTTTTAACTCCTCCTCTCTGTGTTTCCCTGGAGAAACATCAGAGCATGGCTTCTGGGGTCCTGGCTCTGAACCTGTGTCCAGCTGAGCCGGCTTCTTTGCTCCTTCGTATTTGGGCTTCATTTCTGCCTGTCGAGGTGCTGTGAGCCTTCAAGGACCACAGTCTTGAGGGGCCTGTGGCTGTTGGCCTCCCTGCCCTTCCTGTTTTCCTCTCTGTCCCTCGCCTTCTCTTTAGATCTGCTCTCTGAGCACTTGCTGCTCAGTGATGCCGCTGGCCACCCCTTCACTTGTTCTCCGCTGGGCATCTCCTTCTCCACGCTTTTCTCCTTTCTTGCATCTTCTTCGGTATTTCTCTTCTCTCGGGTAAACGAGTTCTTCTGTGTCACCATCCCCAAGCAATTCTTGCTTCTTTTTTTTCTCAGTGGCTGACAAACAGATCTCAGGATGATCAGGGGTGATTTGGGAGCATCGAGGTGACTCTTAGAACAGCATAGAATGGACAAGCTTCTCATGGGGGCAGATTCTGAGCCCCATAAGCTCTGCAAGTCCGGTGCTGGAAGACAGTGGTGTCTGTGTCTTCATCAGAGGAACCTTTTTCTTGGTACTGTGTTCTGATTCAGACACAAAGTCACAGGAGCCTCCCTGGAGCCTGGGGAGGACATCACTGACAAGCGTTCTCTCTCTGAGATGCCCTTCATGGTTTTCATTTGTTGTGTTTGCAGAACTCTCCTGCAGCAGCTGCAGAAGCTTCAGACTTTGGTGATGGGCAAGGTTTCTCGCACCTGCAAGCTGGCCGGCACGCAGACTGGCACATGCCTTATGGTGAGTTTCCCAAATGAAGAGCACCGTCACCAACCCGGCCTACTCGCCAGGCTCCAGCCTCTCCCCAGCTTGCCATGTCCAAGTGCTGGGGGTTGGAGGAACCACAGCTCGCTCCGAGGCTGTTTCTCTCCTATGATGTGACAGCGAATGACCTGGGTGCGGTTTGCTGGCCTGACAGAGGAGAGTCGTCTTTCCAGACCTCCCAGGAGCTGCAGGTCTGCAGGTTTGCTCTGTGCATCTTGGAATTGACAGCTCCCACGTTCTCTCTCACCCTGCAGGTCGTGGTGCTGTGCTTTGCCGTAGCATTTGGCAGCTTCTTTCAGGGCTATGGGCCCTATCCTTCTGCCACCAAGATGGCCCTGCCCAGCCAGCATTCCCTGCAGGAACCCTACACATCCTCCGTGGGTAAGACAGCGCTTAGCAGCTGGGGAGGTGTCTTGTTTCTTTTCTCTTTCATTTCTCAAAGCTTAACTTTCTGAAAGAAGTCTTATGTGAAAGTCTAATTTTTTTTTTTTTTTCTGATGGGAGAACTGTATTAAATCACTTGGTTTGAAATAGCTCTACGTAAGCCTCCTTGGGTACAGAGCAGTGGTCTCAAAATCATTTCTCTATAAAAACGCATATATATATATATATCCATATATATATCCATTCCTTGGGAGGAGACAATTCAAAGTCACTGTTCCCTCTCTCCCATAAAAAACATTGATTGAATAGCATCAACACAAACGTCTGCCCCCAAATTACTGAGTGTGTAGTAGCTGTTATCACTCTGACCTCCAGGATTTTGCAGGAAGTGTCCTCGGCTTCTGCTTACATGTGAAAGCCTAATGTTTAAAAGGTGGTAAAAGTGTAACTTCCCCACTGAAGGGAGGAAGAGGGCCATGGGAAGTCTGGTGCCCAGGCCACTTGTTGGGTCTCCCCTTCTGCCCCTCACACACTGCGCTGAGACACCACTGGGAATTCTCTAGAGCTCCACAGTGCATGGCTTTCAGACTTCTGCTCTAGACTGTGTTCCTGGCAGATTCTGACACCTTCTTTTTGAGTTCTGATGTGGGGAGGGATGTGCATTTGCAGGGAAGGGGTGGGGGAGCCGTAAATTTTCCATCACAGTTTAAAGGAATTCCACTCAGTGGAAATGATGTTACCACAGTAAGCATCTGTAAAGTGACATGAGACAATCAGCCCATGTTACAAAATATAATGCCCAAGATTTAGAGAATTTGGAGACACGGGTGTTAGATGTGATAGTCTCATCTATAGATCAATGATCTCTTTTAAGTATGTGGTAAATAAAGGGATGGTATGTAGGGATCATGAAATAGATACATACACTAGTAAGAACAAGTGTGGAATTAGGGGTACTGGATTTTGAGGGTAGGCATAATTTTGTGGTTCTGAAACATCTGAGGTACGTGTGTCTCTGCCAGGTATATGACAGAAGGTCCAGCATTTCAACAAATAATTTCAGTGGTCTCCTGGGGAATTCTTTTTTTTTTTTTCCTCCAAGGGCATATATCTCTAAATTTAAATGAAAGTTGATGAGAGCAAAGTTTCTATGTTGTAGAAAATTGCTCCCAAGCCATCTAGCTATGCAACTATTCTATAAAACAAGAGTGTGTCTCCGTTGTTTGATTTATGGCTTTGGCCTTGTGTCTCCTCTCTAGTTTCTAAATGAAAACACAGTTTTCTGCCCTTGTACCTTCTCCTTGTGCAAGACCTACTCATTGAGGATGCTTACTTTAGCTGAGTCTGGACACCTCCAAATATTTGACTCCTCCAGATGGTTGTGAGGGGGTGGTGGTGGTGGCCTGGAGGGGAGTTTTATTTTCAAAGCAGTGGGGGTGGCAGTTTGCTTCCTGTGTATTTGTTCTTCTATTGTTCTTCCAGCACTTTATAATTGGTATCATTTTTCAACACACCAAACTCTGAAATCCTGAAGCCTTTATAGAAAGCCAACTCCAGTTGGCACCCTAAGTCCTGGGCAACAAGAACCCGTGAATTATCATCTTCTCCCCGCCCTGAGCATCTAGGGGGAGGTGTGATGTAACACCTGTTACTTTACTTTGTTCTCAGTGAGATCCAGGAACCTGCTGATCTATGAGGAACATTCTCCCCTGGAGGAGCCACCCAGTTCCGCCTCAGCTGGGGAGCTGGGACGCTGGGACCGAGGCTCTGCTCTGCTCAGGGCAAAAGGGCTGGAGTCCAGGCCGGACGTG
>NW_011494887.1:557697-581582 GCF_000754665.1 Bison bison bison
GTGGATCTTCCCCATTTCATTATCTCAAATGAGACCAGCCTGGAGAAATCAGTGCTGTTGGAGCTGCAGCAGCACATGTAAGTCAAACAGACACGGGTTTGCCTCCTCTAAGGCCCCAATGGTGGGTTATGAATCAGCAAACTGCAGCGTGCAGAGTAGACTTTCCCATTGGCCTGGTCCAACCCTTGGCTTTTTCAGGACGTATTTCCAGCACCTGGGCTCTGGAGAGTCCATTGTCTGTCAACAGCTGGCCCTCACAGAGACTGGGGAAGAGACATGGTGAGAGCTGGCCCCGTATCTGCTATGCCACTGGGGAGCTGGCAGTGGAGACCCCAATAATTGGGGAAAGGGCTTGACTCCCTTCCTCCCTGTCTTCTTCCTCTCCTCAGAGTCTCACAAGTAAACATACAGTCCAGTAACAGCAGTGTACTTGCTCTATAAATGCTGCCTCAAGGCACATTTCCAAGCTTCCTTCCAACTAGAGATACATATATGTCACGTTATATGTCAATAAGTAGTTTTATGATTTACATGTAAATAAACATGCATTAGGGCTTCCCAGGTGGCGCTAGTGGTAAAGAACTTGCCTGACAGGGCAGGAGACATAAGAGACCCAGGTTCGATCCCTAGGTCAGGAAGGTCCCCTGGAGGAGGGCATGGCAACCCATGCCAGTATTCTTGCCTGGAGAATCCCATGGATAGAGGAGCCTGGCGGGCTACAGTCCGTGGGGTCGCAAAGAGTTGGACACGACTGAAGTGATTTAGCACACATGCAAACATGCGTTAATTATACTTAGATAGTTATATATTAATACTGAAGGACACTTTGAGAGGCACTGTTCTTGTGTTTCTATTATTGAAAATAACATATATTTGTCTCCAATTCTCCATGAGTTGTTTCCTTTAGATAGTTATGAGGAAGAGTCCTTGTATAAACATAAAGACTTGTATACTGCTGGGGATTGTTATCCTGCAGGGGAGGTACCTGAGCACACTATATGACATGGGAAGGAGTGTCTGCATACAATCCTGGTTATACGTGGTGTGGTTGGTGGTCTAGCAGAACTCGTGCCTCCTAGAGATAATGCTATTCCAATACAAGTAGGAAAGGTTTTGTTTCAAATTTTTTAGCTTTCCTCCCCTAATGCTGCATTGGAAAGTTTGTAATTATATATACTTTTATATATTTATATTCTACATGCATATTTAACATTTATAGCACTTATTATTTTAAGAACTAGGTAAGTGTAACATATAAATCCTTTGAAATACTTTACAAGGTTAGATATTACTATTATTTCCTAGAGAGAATTGTAGAAGCCAGAGAAGACTACTCTTGGGAGCCAGAAAAGACTTAACCTTTCAGTAACTTGGCTCATGACAAAAGTCTTCTCTCCGCTATTCAAGGCCCCATTGAAATCCCTCTTGTTCTGGGATGTCTCCCTGATACCAGAGTCCTCATCACCTTCCTCTGACGGCCTACAAGGTGTTCTAGGCTGTTACACAATGTAATAATGTATTTATTTTCTGTGTTATATTTATTGTTATTTCATGATAGTTTGGGGTTTGTTTTTTTAACCTTCATCTAGAATCTTTTAATCTGTATAAAGGTTTCATCTTTATCTAAATTTTTTTTTAAAAGTTTATTCTAGACTAAGGATCAGCCTTTATCCTTTTATTTTCTCCTTCCCAGGGTTTAGCATGGGTATTTATCCTCAATAAATACAGTAATTTTAAGCAAAATACAAGGAATCAGTATCAAACCACCAGGTTTATCCTTTGGGTTGGGATGTCTCCTTTGGCATGAGGATAAAGGAGGAATGTGGACGGTGGACAGGCAAGTAGCAGGAGACCTTGGAACGGAGAAGTGCTGCTGGGAGGGAAGAAGACAAGAGGCGTGCGTGGGCCAGCCCACTGAGTCCAGTCATGGGATGATTGTGCCACCCTGCCAAGCATGATGGTGAGACTTCTTTCTCCTTCTGATGCTTTCGCAGGGTCAGCACCAACCTGGAGGGGAATGAGACACTAAAAGTCGTAGAACTCGACAGAAGAGTGAACGCCACCTTTTAAAGAGGCTATCACCACCTCCCTCTGTCTCTTCACTTAGCCTTTACCTCTCCAAACCACCTTTTGTCATAAGCTTTTCCTTTTTGCCCACCCAATCTGGACGAAAACCTGGACCGGCGGTCCTGGCTCTGGATGGGAGGACGGACGGCCTGGAATTTCCGCCTGCGGTGAGAGAGCACCTCCCCCGGTCCCATGTCCCTCCCTGCAGAGGAGCCCGCCCCGTCCCTCGCTTACTGCCATAGGCAATTATCTTCGGTCGGGGTGGGACAAGCAGGCTTGTTTCTACCGACAGTGCCAAAAAGATACGGCCCGATTCTCACCGGGGTGGGTGTGACCGCCTCCTTGAAGAAGAGCTGACTGTTGTTCACTCGAGACCCCACAAAAATACCAGGATGCTCTGGCGAAGCACTGACTGACGTCCTGCCTTCCTCAGCCTGGCTCTGCGGTGCCCCGCGGGCGCCCCCTGCCGCTCTGCCCGGGGCCCCGGCCCAGGGCCCCTTCGCTGGAGCAAGGCGCCCCTTTCGTACTCTCAGGCCGCAAGTGCAATGCCTGAAGGAATCAGGCTTCTCTACTCCAGGCAAACCTGCCCCACCATGTTGCTTGTAGGATTTCACAGTCTGTGTCCCCACACGCCCCTAGTTCTGCCTCCCTGGCTTCTCCTCCCCATTTGTAAATAGTATTTATTAGCTTGCAGAGGCTTCCCTGGGCGACCACTGAAGACATCCGGACGCCTCCCCTCCAGGCTCACAAGGTCCTCTGTTGGCCTGTGGAGCGAAGAGGGCGGCCTGGACTCTGGGATTCCCCATTCTTCCAGGCCATGTTTTGTTTTGTGTTTTCTTCTTTTTTTTTTTTTTTGCTGGAGGCTTCTAATTATAGTTGGGGAACCTCCCTAAGCACGTGTCCTCCTGAAGCATGAACTCAGAGAAGACGGAGCAGGGCTCAGGTCTGAGGCTCTGTGGACAGGTGCTTTTTCTGGCCTGTGCCCGTGCCAGGGAAGCCCTGACCCCAGGCGTTTCAGACAGCCATGCTAGCCCAGTTTTCCCCACCTCCCCTGACACGTCTGCTTTCCCTTCCTCTTCTGCCTCCATACAGAGGGCTGGGCCTGAGGCCTGCTCCTGGGGTCAGAGCAGGCTACATTTGTGTATCTGTCTTACCTTTTCTAGTCAGGTTTGGCCACTTTGCAGCTCACCCAAAGAGACACGACCTAATCCCCCAACCTACTTCTTTTTTTTAATGATTAAGAGTAACTTTTGTAGTTTAAAAAAAAAAAAACTTTCCTCTTTCATACAAATAAGAAATAGAAATAGACGTTTTATTGTATAATGTAGAAGGCTCCCCTTAAATGTTTTTCCCTAGCTTGTAAAAGATTTTGTGTAAGAAATTTGCTCACATTTTGTTTTTTATTTTTAGAAGTAGCTGAAGCACATTTAGTTTGAACTCTGTTGTCTCTGATTTTCTCATCTCTTTTGTCATTGGAACCTGTACGTAGGAGAGATTAAGCCACTCCTGGGCCCTCTGTTCCATACCAGCCACAGAATTTGGCGTCATTAACATTTGCCATGAGACCTCATAAGCAGTGGACTCATTGGACACGAGTCTGAGCAAACTCCGGGAGATACTGAAGGACAGGGAAGCTTGGTGTGCTGCAGTCCCATGGAGTTGCAAAGCATCAGATACGACTTAGAGACTGAACAACAATGAACTCATAAGCAGATCTGGTACCTTCAGGGCTCACCGTCAGTGATTTCCTCTCTCTCCCT
The DNA here is from genome assembly GCF_000754665.1 of Bison bison bison. Classification (NCBI taxonomy): domain Eukaryota; kingdom Metazoa; phylum Chordata; class Mammalia; order Artiodactyla; family Bovidae; genus Bison; species Bison bison. The sequence continues at coordinate 561,525 of NW_011494887.1, forward strand.
ACTGTGATGGAGAAAGTTCCGACAGGGAGATGGCCAAGTTCCTCTTCTTGGCGCTGTGTAAATCTGGATCAGGATCACAGTGGTCGCCTCTCGCTGTCCCATCCATTGGCCAGCAAAGGGTGAGACCAGACAGGCTGCGCCGTGTGGAAGGAGGGTTGCTAGTACATGCCCTGTTCCCTTCTGTTTCTGTCTGCTTTACTCTCTCCTTCTCTTCTGCTCTAGACCTTCCTGGGTCCAGCTGGTGTCTGCCAACCAAGGGCCAGTACTGACCCACCCCTCTCTTTAATGTGTCATGTAATTATCAGGCACAGGCAGCCCATGGGGTGGGGTCAAGGGTGGCTAAGAAGGTGAGAAGGTACTATTAACTCTAGTATTTGGATGATTAGAAAGTGATGCTTTTCCTGTGTCGGTGAGAATGGGTCAGCTTACCCACTGACACACTGGAAGCAGATCGGGTTTTTAAGGCTCCTGGATCAGCCCGAGTGGAAAACCTCTTCTTCTGAGTAAAGAGGAAGAAGGCAAAGGACAACCAACTCCTAGGGCCCATCCTTAGTGCCTTGAGGATTTTATTTCCTCACTTGACCTCACTCTCTCCAGCCCTCCAAACAGCAGGGCTTGATCTCTGGGCAGCCATTCTTCCAGAACTGAATCTATGTCTAGAGACTGAGGACATCAGCCTGAGGGCTCAAATGGCCATTGTAAGGGGACCCAAGGACCAGTTGCTGCTATTTTGAGAAAGACCTCTGCTCCCCACTCCTTGCTCAGGCGAAGAAGAGGAGCTAAACAGTTACCCCTTAAGGAGAATGTAAAGGAGTCCAGAGGATGCAGAAGAGTTGGATAACACCAGATTGGTTCTAAATAGTTAATGTGCACATTTTCTCTTCCAGGGTTAAGCTCACAACGTCAGTGGATTTGTTTTCCCCCCAGAACCATCCCATAGCATAGATGAGTCAGTAATACCTGGTTAGCCCTGAAGATGTTAAATAGTGGCAGGCTTTCGGCTTTGGAACCTCAGGTTTGGAAAATTTGAGACTGTTAGCACAACCATCAATCATAAAGAATCAATGTTCATGATAAATATACTAATATATTTTCCATCATGTCAGCAGGTTTTCCTCTTCCCTTTCTTTGATTAGCCTAGTGGAGGAGATGTCTTGTAAAAAGTTCAGAGAACACATACTTTTTTCACTGGGTGAGACCTGAGTAACCCAGACTCCCCAGCGTGGTTCTATTCACAGCTCTGGACTTTGCACTTAGAAATGGCTACTGTAAATGAAAGGCCTCAGTGCCAAGTTTAAGAAAGGATTTCTGTGAAGTGTTAGGACTCTGGAGCCTAGCTCACATAAAGAGAGTGTTATATAAAAACCTGACAGCTGAACTAGGTTGCTCCTTTTGGGCAGGAGGTGGGGATGAGTTTTGACACCAGTATAGGCAAAATTAGATAACCTTTTTATTAGTATAAATGATTTTGATTTAGAGACCTCATTTGCAGATTGTGAAAGCAACTTTTAGTGCAACTTATTTACAAACCAACTATAAATACCGTGGGGTTTTTTCCTTCCTCATGCCTGAATGCCAAGAGAGGGCTGTGATTCTCATGTGTCCTTGGAGCAAGAGTGTTGAACTGGTTCACCTTTGTTCTGGCAGTGAGTCAGTGTCCAGAATTTTTGACACAAGTGTTTTATTAAAAATTTGTGGTTTTTTTTGCACTTTGTGTCTCCTTCCTCTGTGTTCTCACACTGAGCAAAAGACAAGGATCAGAGACCCTCAGGGCCAGCTCCTCTGAACACACATGTCGTCTGTGCACAGGGTGCACGCTCAGAGACCTCCCGCTTCCCATCGGGGAGATGGAGCATCCGTGCGGCCTTGCTAACGTGGGGAAATGGGAGATGGAGGAGAAGGCTGTAGCCTCCCCCTTCTCTGCCAAGTGCTCTTGTCAGTAATTCAGTTCTGTGGAGTCCAGTCTTTATTCCAGACACTAGCTCTCCTGCTTGCAGTGCAGACAGACCATTAGCAGGTAGTGCTCTGGTCAAGGTCGTTTTCTTTGAATGCTTTTTAGCTGAGACAGTTAGGAGACATGTGATCGGATAAGACCCTCTGGGAGGACAGCTCTGGGAAAGAGTAGAGGCCTGTGAAGCAGCCAGAGACAGAATTCAGATTCTTCTTTTATTCACTCACCCATTCATTCATTGAGTTGTCATTCATTCCCAAGAAAGAGTGTTGCAAGAGGCCCTAGTGGATATTGGGGAGTAAGGGGCCTGAGGAAGCTTCATTAATCAGTAACTATTCAAAAGGCCCCAGTGCCAGCTCTCTCTTTCCCTCCCTTCCCCCACCCCTTGTGTGGGCACACACATAGATACACATAGATACACACAAGAATACATTCCTCCCTTGTCTTGGATACTCATTTGTGTGTTACATGTGCCTTATATTTGATCCAGGATGACTGAGGGCCACCTTGTCATTGGGAGTTTTTGTATACACCCTGGTAGTACTAAATTGAAGTGGGTTTGGATGACGAAACTTCCAAAGGCTCAAAAACTGCTTTCCTAAAAGTGAGCCTTGATCACATCTATACATCAGGAGAAAAGAAACAGAGTAACGTCCATTAGGAAAATCCCATTTTTCCAAGGTGCAGTTACATCAGAAAATGGCCAGCCAGGATTCAAGGTATTATAAATCCTCAGAGCAGAACATTTTCTTGGCACAGAAGAATCCAGTACCTTTGAGGATTCAGGCTCCATGTCTCCATGGCCAAAGGGTCAGTACCACCTACCACAGGACATATTTCATGTTGCCATTTTGGGTAACAGAAAATTCAGGAATGCTATGTCTGAGTTTCTGGAAGGAAGGAAAATGATAATTCTTGAACACTTACTAAATGCTGGGTGCTAAGTAAGGGATTCCTTGGTGACTCAGCAGTAAAAAAATCCACCAGCAATGCAGGAGCTGCCAGAGACATAGGTTCATTTCCTGGGTCAGGAAGATCCCCTGGAGGGATGGCGGGGGGGATGGCAATCCACTCTAGTATTCTTGCCTGGAGAATCTGGTGGGTAGAAGAGCCTGGTGGGCTACAGTCCATAGGATCACAGAGTCGGACATGACTGTAGTGACTTAGCATGCACACATATACTAAATAAGTCTTTTAATGTTATAGAAAGAGAAAACAAGGGCAACTAATTATTATGAGATGATAAACAGCTAAGTGATATGGGAGGTGCAGCAATTTGTGGATTAGGTTGAACAGATCTCTTTCTGCGTGAGCACACTGTAAGCTTTGAAGTTCCTCTGGGCGGAGAATGCAGTGCCTCCTACTCCCTGGGCTGGCCCCGCTGTGCAAAGTTGAGGGGTTTTTGCCTCATAGTGCAGATGTTCATCTGTTCAGTTCATCCCATCCTCTATAGTTACAGCTAGCAGCCTCTGCATCCTGGGAAAGCAACACCAGCAATTTTAGCTGTTTCTCTGTTCCTCTCGCTTGCTCACCAGCTGACTGAGAACATGAACTTTTTGCACCATGGACCCATGGCCTACACTGTTCAGCAAATCTCCCTTTCAGACGGAATATTTTCTGAGTCTACGAAAAACACCAGCACTCTTTGACAAATTGTGGGTGACCGTTTTTAAACAATACTGAACAGATTCTGGACTATAATCAACCATGAGCTTTAATGTTTGTGCTGACAGGCTGAGCTTTCTCTCTTTGGTAACAGGTTATATAGACCAGTAATGTTTAAGTCTAAATATATTGTGAGTCTATTATCTGTCATTATCACGCTGTTTTTTTTTAATGGCTTTTTATTCTTTATCATAGTTAAGTAAATACAAAAAAAAAAAAAGCAAATGCTTTGTAGGATACTTGTATTTAGTTTGGAAAAAAATGAATTTAAATTGTTATGCTTTTGTATTTCCATTTCTTGCAAATAAAAATATTTTTTCTTAAATAGTAAAAAGTTGTCCAGTCTTGAAAATCCTTGATATTCTGCTTTTAAAAGTTTTTTTGTATAAGCTTGGGTCTGCCTATGTGTGCCTAGCCATTCTTTCCTAACTATCTAGTGCAATTGAAAAAAAGAGCCTCAAACCAGCAATTTGTGTGTTATCAAGTGCTGAATCCAAGTCTCAGTTGGAGGAATATTGAGAAATATAATTGTTTTTTCAGCCAGTCACAGGAAGAAAACTCATATTCTCTGGAGATTTATGCTGCCTGACTGCTATTTTCGTTGTCTCCTACAACTATTCTTTAACTAGATTTCAGAACTCCGTGAATTTTATTTTTCTTTCCCTGTCTCGGGATGCTTGAGAATGATGGCCTGGTCCTGAGCCAGAAGAGAAGGATCCTTCTTTATAGGAACAGTCGCAGAGTATGCCTAACATTGGATTCATGCTCCAGAAATTATGGTTAAATGGTTGATAAAGGTCAATGCACTCAAGCAGAATTACCTTCATTCCATTGCAGTCTCTGTATTCAAATTTAATTTTCTCCACTCAGAGAAAGCGGGGCTTCATTTAACCTTAGAAAAAGTAGCCAAGATGTTAAGAGACTAAGGCCATGGACCACGCTTACCTGGAGCTCCACCCACCCTCAAGACTTTCTTTTTCTTAGCAGCGTGTGGAAACTTTCTTTGAGCTCCTGGGTGCGTTACTGTTTTGCTGCCTTTCTTCTCTGGGTGCCTTGACCGTCTCTTCTTCTATTCCTACACAAGGGTCCTTTCCCAGTGGAGGATTTTAGTCACCCTCCCTCTTTCTTATTCTGCGAGCCTGTTATGGAAACTTCCTCTTTGACATTCTGATATCTTTCCAGGGATGTGTGGAGGGGGCAGTACTTACTAGTTTGAAGATACTCTGTATTAATCATGCCTTTGTATTTTCTGTATTCCTAATACTTTGATATCTGGGACCTTGGTGACCCAGAAAGGGACTGCTCCTCACAGGGGTAGCCAAGACATAGTAAAGGACTTGCCTGTAAGCACAGCTTTCATATGCCAACCAGAGCCGGTTCCTCAAACACCTCCTTTATGAGCTCTCAGGACCTCACTGTCCCCCTGCCCTAATCACCATGACCAGGTACCAGACCACTAGAAACAACCTCTACACCTCAGAGCCCACTGAAATTCTTTAAACTAGCCACCCTTAAAGCTACTTTCCTTGCCTTGCCTGTTCCTTTCTGCAGAAACTACAGTAAAGCTTCTGGCCTAATTTTCCTCCTCTGCTTCTCAACCAACCTTGGTGCTTGGGAACTGAAAGTTACAAACTACCTTTTCTTTTCTAAAAATTTTCAACAGCTTTAATTAATATTAATAATCATTATTGCATATTTATTAAGTACTCATTGTCTATTGAAACCTGTTAAATGTTATAGAAAAATTATAATAATAACATAGAACAAACTATAACAATAGTATAAAACTTGGAGAAGCTGGGAAACTATAAGACATAGAAACATTAGAAAATACTCACTATTTATTAGTGAATATGTTGATAATGTTCCATATTCTTTCAACTTGATTCACCTCCCTGCTAATTAATATGTAATCTGAATCTTCTTGTAGATTATTTTCTGGATAAAGATGAACATTTTTTAAGCTTCTATTTTTTAAAATTTCTTTACAAACTACCTTTTCAATAGCAATCATCTCTTTATCTGTTGGCCTCACTGTATTTGAATAATAATAAAATCTATATTTTAAAACATATTCCTTAGGCATCAGGCTGTCAAATCAGAGGCTGATCTCGGGCTCACAGGCCTTTTCATGGACAGGTTTCACGGAGGGGCCTACTATGATTTAGAGCAATGTTAACACAGATTTATTGTCTCATTTCACATTGGTTGTCACTTTTGTTCCAGAAAAAATAAATGAGACCTACACAGGTTGGTGGGGCTTGTGCTTAAGAAAAGAAAGAATCAGAAAGCAGATGTCTATAAAGTGCTGCTGCTGTGCTCAGTTCCTAGGCAAATCGTGCCTCACATCTCTGAAAACGAGAGCTGTCCAGGTGAAGGAATGCTGGGATACAGTGGGGAAAAGAGCCAGTGGATTCAGGAGATAAAAGTTACGGGCTCTTGCTTCATAACCGTTAACTTATTGGCCTTGGAAAAGGAGACACAGTGCCTGGTCTTCCCTGGTGGCTCCGTGGCTAAAGAATCTGCTTGCAATGCAGGAAACACGGGTTCCATCCCTGGGTTGGGAATATCCCCTGGAGGAGGGCATGGCAACCAACTCCAGTATTCTTGCCTGGAGAACCCCTGCAGACAGAAGAGCCTGGTGGGCAACAGTCCATAAGTTCACAAAGAGTTAGACACGCGAGCATACACAGACGGAGTGCCTATTATCTACCAGGTGATTTTCATGCATTATCTGTGATCTTGTTCATTTTCTCTAGAACGTTTATGGAAGATGCATAATTACCCCCTCTCACAGTTGAGGAAACTGGGGTTCCAAAATTAAGACCCCTACCCAAATGATCATGTGGTAACTTAACTGCTAATGAGAGATTTGAGCCCTGGTCTTCACTGGTTCCAAGTACATAGTCTGTGAGCTATACTATGCTGTTCTCTAGGACTTGAGGATTTATACTTGTAAAAATACAGGAGTTAGCCTAGATCAAAGGCTGCAAACCTTCAGCTCATGCACAAATGCTTCTGATTTGGCCCTAGGATGATTCAAACATTTAAAAATTGTTGGTTAACCTTTCAACATTCAAAGATTTCTCATACAACTCCGGGTCTGTATTTTCTTGAAAGACTTGAAGACCAGGCAATTTTAGGAGCTGAGTAGCGGTGGCTCCTTAGGTGGTGTAGGCCATCTCTGTGTGGCCGCATTTCCCACACCCAGGCTAGTTCATGCATTTATATCACTTACCTGGTCCTTCTGTCATCTGAATTGACAGCCTCTGGACTAGATGGTGGCTGACTTTCTGGGAGTCATGAGAGAGGGCATAAAGGAAAAAATACTGTGTTGGTGGGAGTGGGGAGTGTGGTTAGTTTCACCCTGAGGGACAGGGAGAGGGCTGAATAGGGAGGCACCTGGACTATATGCAGAGGAGGCATATATACAGCAATTGCCTTTATTTGCACACTATATGAAAAAAATGCAATCTGGGCTCTGTTCTTAATCCTAGAGAAAAATCTTCATTATCTCAAAATTTGTATGAAAAATCTTTTAAATGATCCCTCTTGTATAGGACCCTGTGCTTTCCATGAAGCGCTTCCATATGCCATCTAATGTGACTTGCTGATTATCCATGGGGAAGGTGGAGCAATTGTTATTGTTCCTGTCGCTCAGCTGAGGAGGTGGGGCTGTAGAGACGCGGATGGCTCCACATTAGGTTACACAGTGAGTGTGTGCACAGCAGAAGCACAAACCAGCTGTCCTAATTTCCAGCCTAGTCCTAGTTCCATGAGCTGTCCCTGATCTGGGGCAGGTGACAATAGCTGTCATCCATGACCCCTCTAATGGAACTTTACAAGATGGCACTGCCATACTCTTTCGCCTAGAATTCTCAGCACTGAGTTTGAATCCAGGATTTGGGACACTCCCAAAGGCTCCTGTCTCTACAGGGAACGGAAAGGAAAGAAGATGACTCATCTTAGTCCTTTCCTGCAAAATAATCCAAGCCATCGTTTGCAAGGAGGCTGGTTACAACTTGATCCCTCATATTCTGATAAGTCTGGGCAGGTCACACAAGTTAATGTTGTCTTCCAGTGGGCACAGCTGTTGCTAGATTTTTTTTTTTTTTTGGCAATTTTAAAGAAGAGTTCTGGCCCCAGGAGGAGCCCATGTGTTCTCCTCCTCCTTCTATGCTGTTGTTTTTAGATGGAGGAACAAAAATAACCACTGAGGATACCATGAAAGCTGCCGGAGAGGCTGTTGTGCTGTTTTCCAAGAAATCTGTTTCAAAATGTTTAATGTCTCTTAAGAGAAAAGTATTCGGGAATCGGGGCTGCCAGCGTGTTCATAACTAATGTCCTCCCCAATATTTCTGGAAAAAAAACAGATGGCACTTTGATGAGTATATGAGAGATGCCTTGTGCTGAGGCTGGTTCAAAGAAAAAATCTCCCACCCCAAGAAGAAATGTAAATATACAACCACCTGCATGTTTAGAGACCACCAGGACAGAAAAGGTGCCTCTGATTCCCCTAATATTTCCTTTGTTGTCTTAACCATCATTTAAATGCTTTCAGTGGTTAATACAGCTTTTGAAATCCTGGTTTGAGATTGTTTAAGTTGTAAATGAATGCAGAAAATAGTTGAAATAGTATGTGCAGTATCACATACATAATTCCATGCAGTCCTACCTCAGGGGCACTATTTGACAGAGGATATAGGTTGAACCAGGAAAGATGCTTTGGAAAAAGCCAGTTAGAGTAAGAGTCTGCATGTGTGACATAACAGGGAAAAGAGTGGGGGAAAGAGTGCTGTTGAAGCCCATGACAAAATTTTCCTGCAATATAATTAAATTTTGAAATACTGTTGCAGTGATATTGTCCATAGCTAAAAAAATTAGGGTACTAAAAAGCTTTTATTGAAAAATGGCAGTTCATTTTTTCTGTATCTTTTCCATCCACCAGTCCTACTTCTTGGAAGTAACCAAATTAAATTTCTTTTTGCATCTATTTCTCTATATAGAATGCATTTATGCTTTCAGTTCAGTTCAGTCGCTCAGTCATGTCTGATTCTTTGTGACCCCATGAACCGCAGCACACCAGGCCTCCCTGTCCATCACCAACTCCTGGAGTTCACCCAAACCCATGTCCATTGATTTATGCTTTAATACTTTACATATCAATTTTTGACTCTTAACGTTCTTTCATGTATATAAGTTTTCCACCACCACCACTGTCACACACACACACACACACACACACACACACACACACTTCTTTCCCTATTTGATCTCCCTTTCGTATTACCAACCTTTCTCAAAGACCTGAATGGCTTTTGTTTTCCATTCCCATACATAAAAGAACACTGATGATCTACAGTGATTAGTTGTAAATTTGAAAGTTAGGGCAAGCAAATGTTTCTTTTCTTTTAGCCTAGTGTTCTTTGAACTGGGGGCCACGGGGCTGAGAAATCAATTTTGTGTATTTTTAATCACCAACTTACAAAAGAGAAACAATGGAGTGGAGTAGCATGGGGTTGGGATGGAATGCAATTTCATCGAATAAAATAGAAAATAGCAGACTGCATTTAGTAGAATTTAATGCTGTTTAACACTGTTTAACCGGAGAAGGCAATGGCACCTCACTCCAGTACTCTTGCCTGGAAAATCCTGTGGGCGGAGGAGCCTGGTAGGCTGCAGTCCATGGGGTCTCGAAGAGTCGGACACGACTGAGTGACTTCACTTTCACTTTTCACTTTCATGCATTGGAGAAGGAAATGGCAACCCACTCAGTGTTCTTGCCTGGAGAATCCCAGGGACAGGGGAGCCTGGTGGGCTGCCATCTCTGGGGTCGCACAGAGTTGGACACGACTGAAGTGACTTAGCAGCAGCAGCAACACTGTTTAACAGCATTTGACACATATGACTTTAATTTCAGCTCTATTTGTGTGTATAAAAGTGCTGTTCTGGGTCACAATTTAAAAGGTATGTCTTTCTGAGGGTCACCATAAAAATGTTTTAAATTCTCAAAAAAGAGCATTCATGTATAGCAATGGAGTATAACAAATATATTTAACTTTATATGGAGTATAAGCTATAAAAATACTGAATCACTATGTTTTAAACCTGAAACATAATATTGTAAGTCAGGGACTTCCCTGGTGGTCCAGTCGTTAAGAATCTGCCTTCCAATGCAGGGGATATCAATTTGATCCCTGGTCAGGGAATTAAGATCCCCCCTGCTGTGTGGCACCTAGGCCTGCACACATCAACTAGCCAAACAAATAAATATTTAAATATATATATATAGTAAGACAACTATGCTTCAGTTTAAAAAACTGACTGAATTCTCTCTATATAATGAGATAGGATGATAAGTTAGTGTTTCTTGTTAGGATTCTCAAAGGGTAGTATATGGATATCTGGGACCATTCAGGCTTCTTAAGAGGAGAGTGTTTCTGTGTCCTGACTGTGCAGGTATTCTGGGATCATGGCGGGAAATGGGATCTAGAGATCTGATCATTCGGTACGTGGTTTACTTCATCGTGTTTTCACCCCACGCTTCCCCTCTGCTTTCCTCTGTCTCTGGTGGCTTAACCTATGTTCTATTTGGATTATCTCCATTAAAGAAGCTCCAAGAACCTTCTCGATGACCCAGCAGTTGCTCTCACCCACCATTGCCTGACTGATGTATGAAAGGCTGGCACCAAGGACTGGCCGGGAGTGAGTCTTTCTTTTTTTCTGCTCAAATTCCACCTCCCTCTGACATCGCCAAGCCTGCAGTGGTCTCTGATGCTGTTTTCATTGCTCTAGATGTACCTGAGTTTTTGCACAAACCAAGGTCAAGTAGCACTGCATGTCTGAAAGGGTAGATGTTGTCAACAAGAGCCAGAACTTGGAACCCAATTTTTCAAACAGTTTCCAAGCTGGGATTAAACATATATTTAGAAGCTGAACATGTCCTGGGTGAAAAGTGGGAGAGGATGCTGTGGCAGAGAGGAGCCCTTCCATCAGGACTGCGTGGCATCTCGCATATGTAAGGTTTGCTCCCTGTGCCTTTCCTGGGTACCTGATCGCAGCACGGTGGAGGCAGAATTTAGAGGGAGGCTCGAGAGGGAGGGAATATATGTATATATAATTATGACTGATTCACGTTGTTGTACGGCAGAAACCAACACAACATTGTAAAGCAATTATCTTCCAATTAAAAAAGAAAAAAGGATAAAGTAGGTGGTAGCAGATAGAGGCAGAACACTTGGTATAATGGAATGTCTATTTTTAGGTCTAAAACCTTGCCTTTCCAATAATAGACCGAGGAAGCTCTGGCTTAGCCTTGTTTCTTAGAGTTTCTGTTGATGCTTTAGAATGTGGCTGTTGTGAAGTGACTGCAAAGTCAGAATCTGCCTCAAGCCATAGGAAGCAAGAGTCCACTCTGCCCTGACATAATGGATTCCTGTGTGGAATAGTCCATCCTGGGGTACCATTCTGTTCTGGGCACCACACTTTAAAATATATATCATAAGCCTTCTTAGGTTATAGACAAGCTTTGTCAAAATGGTTCCATCAATTTACACTTTCACTTGCAATATATGTATTTCTGTTTGTGAATACTCTCACCAAATGCTTAATGTGAACTGATGTTAATTTTTACTACTATGATGGGTATAAAATGACATCTTGTGGTTGTGACTGTTGGAAGTAAAACACACTTTTTATTCTTCACATACTGCTTTTATTCTTTTTCATGAACATTTAACTTAAACATTTAAAATTTATCAGTATGGTTACTCTCCTGAGCAATCTAAGAACCTCAGCATGCCTTAATTCTGAGCAGCTCTCCAATTCTCATGAAATTTCTGTGCAATAATTCAGTTGTACAGTTGATCCTTCTGTTTTACAGAGTTTATTTATGAATTTGTCTACTCATTAAAATTTACTTGTATCCCTGAAATCAATCCTCACAGCACTTTGATGATAATTCATGAACTTGTGCAGGACTCTAAAAATGGGAGTTGCCTGATGCATTGAACAAGGTGACACTCTGCCTTCTTACCTCAGCTCTCATATTCTAAACTTGTCCTTTTTGCGATCTATTTAGTGTCATACTTTCCCCATTTTTGTTCTTTTTGGGGGTGATTTTGCTGTTTAAAATGGCCCCTGGGGCATAGGGCTGAAGTTCTGTGTTCCTAAGTGCAAAAAATAAATAAATAAAATAAAGTTGTGATGTGTCTTATGGAGAAAGTATGTGTTAGAGAAGCTTCATTCAGGCATGAGTTATGGTGCTGTTGGTTGTGAAGTCAGTGCTAATAAATCAACAACACAGTACATTCAGAAAAAGGAAGAGCAAATCCTGATCTGGACATGAATCTACTCTGAAAAGCGCTAAAGTAACACCTATAATGAGTGATGAAGCTATGGAGTAGGTGGGAGAGCAGCTAAGTTTCTGGATTCATGAGATGAGGATTGAATAATAATAATAAAAAAGTGGACATTGTTGTTATGAAGCTGGAAGCCAAAGAAATTTATGGTCTCATTATCCAGGGTTATCCTCTCAGCTGATACAGTCTGGCTCACACATTTCAAAAAGCTATAAGGTGTAGAAAAATGTTTAAGTTGCAGGAGAAGCAGGTACTGGAGATGAGGCAGCTATGAAAGAATTTTAAAAATACCTGCTCAGGGTTATCCACCCTGAATATTCATCGGAAGTACTGATGCTGAAGCTCCAATACTTTGGCCACCTGATGCAGAGTCCACTCTTTGGAAAAGACCTTGATGTTGGGAAAGACTGAGGGCAGGAAAAGAAGGGGACGACAGAGGATGAAATGGCTGGATGGCATCACCGACTCAATGGGCGTGAGTTTGAGCAAACTCCGGGAGACAGTGAAGGACAGGGAAGCCTGGCGTGCTGCAGTTCATGGGGTCACAAAGAGTCAATCATGACCAAATGACTCAGCAAAACAAAACAATCCATCAGGGAGTGAATATTTCCCACCAGAGCTGTCTTGCATTGGGGTGGAACCATCAGGGTTTTTGTATCCTTCATCGGTCGCTGGATACAGGCTGCTCCAATGACATTGGCAAAGGCAGCTTTTGGCACCTGAGGCAAAGGAGATGACAGCTGGAGGCTGTCTGATGACCACACCCCTTGCAGCTGAGTTAAGTCCTTCCTTAAAGAGGAATCTTGATGGCTCATCTTTGAATCTACCACATGTTGCTTAATCTGTTTATGACATTTCTAATTTCAATTATTATTTTTTCCTGAAGTGCTTACTTAGTTTTTTTGAAAATGTCTGTTTTGTCATTTGTTTTTACATCACAGTTTCAGTATCTTCTTTTATTTTTAAACATATTAAGCATAATTATTTTATATTCTGCATTAAAGTTTCCAGATCTGAATTTTTGGCAGTATGATTCTGCAGTTTGCTCTTCTGTGGACTCTGGCTTATGGTGCCTTTCCTCTTGATGGGTTTTGTGATATTTGATTGTAAACTCATCTTTTTTTGAAATTATCTGTGGAAATTCAGTGAGATCTAGATTTGAACTCTGTTCCTCCAAAGAAAATCTGCTTTTATTTCACCAGGTACCAAGACGCTGCTGCTGCTAACTCACTTCAGTCGTGTCCAACTCTGTGTGACCCCCTAGACGGCAGCCACCAGGCTCCCCCATCCCTGGGATTCTCCAGGCAAGAGTACTGGAGTGGGGTGCCATTGCCTTCTCCGACCAAGACGCTACCTACCTCCAACTACTTGAAACGAAATCTCCAGTTTGTGTTCAGATAATTATTAATAGCTGTGCTCATTTAATTAGTATTAATTCTGACCCCCAGTCTTCATCAATGTGATGAGACATTTCCTGAGGAGACTTTCTTCTTCTTCCTCCTCTGCCACATTTCTCTTCCTTTTTCTATTTCTCCTCCTCCTTCTTTATTGCATTTAGCTCCTCACCAAGCATCTTTACAGTGCAGTCAACCCTACCAACTTCCTCTGTGGTGTGGATTTTTTCTGTCTCTCTCACTGTAGATGCAATGTTTCAGGGATTTTGGCTGTGTGTGAGTCTTTAATCCAATTTATCAACCTGTTAGGGCTTAATTTTCTGTTCCCCAACCACACAGACCATTAAACATCCATTCTATTTAACAGGGATCAGTTTAATGAAGGATTTTAATGAATAAATCAGACATTCATTAAAAAATGTTATCTGTATTTTATCCAGAAATTTAGGCTATCTGTACCAAGGGAATGTCTTTGGAGAGTTAGTCCACCATATTGCCAGGAGTCAAGTTGATTAGCTGTGTAGTCTTGAATATATCTCAAACGTTCTAGCCCTCAGCTTTGACATCTATAAAATGCAGAGGCAACACTGATTGTGTTGATTTATGAGGCCTTTCCAGCCCTAATCCTAGATTATATGTAATCCTATAATCCTAGATATATAAATCCTTTATTACAGGCATACCTCAGAGATATTGCAGCTTCAGTTCCAGACCACAGCAATAAAGCAAGTTACACAAATTTTTTGGTGTGACCAGTAGATATAAAAGTTGTGTTTACACTGCTCTATAGTCTATTAAGAGTACAATAACATTACATCTTTAAGAAAGTCCTTACCTTAATTAAAAAAAGACTTTATTGCTAGAAATTGCTAACCATCATCTGAGCCTTTGGTGAGTCATAGTAGTAATATAACATCAAAGATCGTCGATGACAGATCACCATAACAAATATAATAATACTGAAAAAGTTTGAAATACCATGAAAATTTCCAAAATGTGACACAGAGATGCTAAGTGAGCAAATGCTGTGGGAAGAATAGCACTGAGAAAGTTGCTCCACACACAGGGTGGCCACGAGCCTTCCATTTGTGAAAAATGCACCTGTGACGCACAATGAAATGGAGTATGTCCGTATGTGAAGCAGATTGGTCTTCAAACGGCAATATTAGAACCCATTAATAGAGTTGGAAAACAGAAAATGTTTAGCTCAGCCTAAAGAATCACAGATAATCAAGTGGTTCTATAATGGAATTTGGCCCCAGATCTGGTCTCCTGTCTTAGAGTTATTTAGGGCAGAGATCCTGGAGACAGACAATTAGGGTTCAAAATCCTGACTCTGCAGTGCACGACCTTCATTGTCCCAGGCAAGTCTCTTAGTCTCTCTGCTTCAATTCCTTCATGTGAAAAATGGGGATAAAAATACTACCCACCTTACAGGTTATTATGAGTATAGAGTGAGTTAACAGAATATGTTAATAATTGTTACATAGTATTCCATGTTACTTGTAATTATTGTTATTGTGTATGCAAGGTTTCTAGATAGAAATTCCTCATAGAATAGAAGTAGAACTATAATTTTAAGCTTTCTATGAGTGCCACTGCTGCAACAAAACTTTCCTTAATGACCCTACACACCACACAGCAGGGGCTGCCTCCCCCTCCCCCGGAAATGACTACAACACCCTTTGTTTATGCTGCAAGAGCCTGGGAGGATGATGTTACTTTATCAGTTACCAACAATCACTTCATGGCAACTGCCAAGATGGTTGTGCCCAGGAGAAACCAACAATCTTCCAGATCAGTGTTTCTCATACCGGACTATATGTTAGAACTGCCAAGGAAGTTTATCTCAAAATATTGATACCTGGACTTCATTTCAAGAGAGTCTGAGTAATTTGGTCTGGGGTGAAGTTCAACCATCAGTATTTTTTACATGCTCCACTGAGATATTCACATTTTGAAAATTATCAACATTCCTATCCAGCATAATGGTGATCTATGTGCAAAAACAGAAGCAGGTAGGAAGAAGGAAAGAATTTGTGGGACTTTCTTTCTCTCTCTCTCTCTTTTTTTTTTTTTTTGCTTGGAAAAATGATTAGTTGAATGGATAGGTAGGTGGCACAAGACAAGCACGAGAAAATGAAAATAGGTACGTGAAACTGTAGGTGGAACAGAAAATGAAAAAACCAGTAAATTACTTAGGGTTGCAAAAAATTCCTCAAAACCCATGTAAAATTTCCATATCATTTTCTCAAGCTCTGGGTTAGGTGAATGTGCTGAGGGGTTTAGGGATATGATGACTTGACTGCAGAGTTCAGACTGCCTAATCTTTCTGATTTTTGCATGGGCAACTTAGTAGCTAAAGTAATTGTGGCCAAACATTGGAAGTTGGTGGACAGACCTGTTAGAACCATCCCCTAAGTTAGGAGCTGGTAGACAGCTCAAATAGCTATACCAGAGAGGATGGCCCCTAAAGCAGGAAGTTGCAGGGCAGGCCTGCCATCTGCTTAGCTGCCTTGGGCAACCAACTGGCTGAGCCAATGGACCTTTTTGGAGCAGAAGTTTGCTGGCTGGAAGAGAGGCTGTCTGTTCTTGTTTACTCTGGCAGGATCTCTCAGCACTACTCCGTTCTTGACCAGCCTTTTTGCTGCAGGCCTCCTGGAGGAAGAATTGATACATTCCTTACCTTTCACTTCTTGACTGCTTATACCTAAGAGGCCTGACAGCCTGACCACACTGGTGTTAAGGACACCACAGACTGGCTGGCACAAGTAGGTGAAGAAGAAACACCATCAGATGTTTATCACTAGCCATTGAAGGAGACAGAAATGTTTGAAAAAGGGACTTCAGGCTGAATAATCAGATTAGGTTCTCTCTGTGGAAGAACTGAAGACAATGTTAATGAAAATATAATGAGAGCTATTAAGGTTGTTTGAGTAAGGAACAAATTAGAGTTTGTGGAATCAAAGGAAATTCTGAATTTAATAATTTATTAGAGGAATACAGAAAGTTTGCTTTCTCTTGCTCTGTCCCCTGATAACTCTACAGACATTCCCACAAGACAGTAATTGAGGTAGCCATTAGCTTTACCCTTTTCAAATTCACAAAACATGTTCAATTCATTTCATTTTCTCCACTTTTTAAGTAGTTGTTGTTACATGCCTCTGAACTCTCTTAAACCTCTCCATATCGTCTCTCAAAGGTTACACACAGTGGAACTAGTATGTTCAGTGTTATTACATATCCCTGTAGAAGGGCAGAAGTTTCTATCTCATCACCTGCCAGAGTAACACTCAAAGCAAATCACCAAGTCCCTTTTGGGCTATGGGGAACAAACGCATCTCCTTTTGTATGAGTTACAGCTTTCTGTATGATATGTTCTCTTCTCTCCCTTCCTCCTTCCTCCCATCTCAAAGAATTCTTCCAGAGTGGCCTTAATAGTAGCACTTCTGTTACTGTTATTTAATGCTTATTGAGTAATGGAGCAGGAAACACATCCGTGGACTCTTGACTACCAGACACAGTTACCCATTAGCTTTGATGAAGTGATCTTTTGGAAATCGTTCAACATTCAGATTGGCAAACATACTCATAAAATTACTTTCAGAGACAGAAAAACATCAAAAGAATCCATATCTATTTCTGAGAGAAGGGAACACATGCGTATGTTTAAGAAGGTCTGTGGTTATACCCTTTGACTGCATTCTTGATGCCATTCCTCATTCTTTCCTGAGGTTGATCACCATCTGGAGGGGGGAAGCGAGGAAGAGGAGAGGGAAGCGAGGAAGAGGAGAAGGAAGCGGGAGAGAAAGAGAAAGAGAGACTGGAGAGAAAAGTGAAACAAATGAGCAGTACAAGTGTCATTCAGGTTGCTCTAGACAGCAAAATGGGCTTCCCAGGTGGCTCAGTGGGAAAGAATCAGCCTGCCAATACAGGAGACACAGAGACCTGCATTTGACGCGTGGGTTGGGAAGATCCCCTGGTGTCGGAAATAGCAACTCACTCCAGTATTCTTGTCTGGAGAATTCCATGGATAGAGGAGCCTGGCGGGCTACAGTCCATGGGGTCGAAAAGAGTCAGACACAACTGAGCACACACACAGACAGCAAAACATGTGATGAGACGGCAGCCTACCTCAACTCTTACATTTCCACCTCACACTTACTAGATTCTTGGAATGAGAAAGAACCTTATGGAATTTCTATTTCAACTCTTTCACTTTGTAAATAAGATAACCAAATATTAGAGGAGTTAGGTGACTTGCCTAAGGTCACATAACTTCTTGAGATAAATACAGGGCAAGAAGGGCTCTGGCTTTCTCACCCAGCATCCTGATTTTTACTACAAGGGCCTTCTGCAAAGGGCTTTGACAATGGAAGATTTGGTATAGGTTTTCCCATACTTGTCATTCTTGTCCAGCTCCCATTTTCTATGTGAAAGAAGTCCAGAAGTTTGAGTGATCAGGTGGTATGGTCTGGATGTGGGTGGCCAATGGACACTATTTTTGGTGAGCCGAAAGAACTTCTTTTCATGTCTCAAAATGGCCCACACATGGACTGAATGTATTTCCTGGTCCCAATAATAGTATATCCTTTAATTCAGTAAATTGGTACCTATTTTAAACCTTAAACATGGACAGTGTTATATGTCACTTGTATCTCAATAAGCTGGAAAAAAAATAAATTGGGTGGTATAGGCTCCAAAGGAGTAAACACTCAGGAAACCTTAATCAGTTCAGCAACCTCTGAAGCTGGGCGGTGGTAATTTGTAGCAACGGGCACAGCTTTATTGGCTTCAGCCACAGAACCATGGGACTTACTGCCTTCAAGTTGCCGTCACTCTAACTTGGTAGTGATACATAGGAAACAACGAAACACTTTATTTACTAATTAAGTAGATGCTAAGGGAAGTGTGGGAGAAGGCAATGGCACCCCACTCCGGTACTGTTGCCTGGAAAATCCCATGGAAGGAGGAGCCTGGTAGGCTGCAGTCCATGGGGTCACTAAGAGTTAGACACGATTGAGTGACTTCACTTTCACTTTTCACTTTCATGCATTGGAGAAGGAAATGGCAACCCACTCCAGTGTTCTTGCCTGGAGAATCCCAGGGACGGGGGAGCCTGGTGGGCTGCAGTCCATGGGGTCACTAGGAGTCGGACACGACTGAGTGACTTCACTATATTTTTTCACTTTCATGCATTGAAGAGGGAAATGGCAACCCACTCCAGTGTTCTTGCCTGGAGAATCCCAGGGACGGGGGAGGCTGGTGGGCTGCCGTCTATAGGGTCGCACAGAGTCGGATACAACTGAAGCGACTTAGCAGCAGCAACCAATATGAGGACTGACTTTTGGCTTATTTTGCAAAAACATAATTAAAATGATAATCGAAAGAATCTAAATGAATCTGTGAGACTCTATAAGAATCTCTTTTTTTGTCTTTAAGATAGTTCAGTATATGAGTGAAGATTGAGAAACAGTAGTGTAAACTATGAGTCAAATAAGAGCTCAGAGAAATGTAACAGGAGCTGCTTTCTCACTGCTTGGATAGCAATGTTGGACAAGGAAGGTTACATTGAGTGTGTGTGTGTGTGTGTGTGTGTGTGTGTGTGTGTGTGTTGCCTGCTCAGTTGTGTCTGATTCTTTGAGACCACATGGATGTAGCCCGCCAGGCTCCTCTGTCTGTTGAATTTCCCAGGAAAGAATACTGGAGTGCATTGCCATGTCCTACTCCAGGGGCTCTTCCTGACCCAGGGATCAAACCTGCATCTTTGGCGTCCCCTGCATTGGCAAGCAGATTCTTGACCTCTAGCACCACCTGACTGGCTAGAAACCAAAGGGGAAATGCCCATGTGCAGTTCCATAGTGGTGGATGGGCCTGGGGGAGTATTGCTGACTGTATTCAGTTCAACAGAGGTACTCTGAGTAATAAAAAAGCAGACCTCTGAGCACTCTGTTTTCGCTGCAAGCAAATTCTGGTCCTAAGAACAGAAACATTTGTCCTTAGGGAACTTTTCTCATTCCAATCACCATCATCTGAGAGAGGCAGAAAATGGAAAACTCTTTGGCAAGTAATTCCATCCTGTAATTCTGCATTACCTTTGATTAATGAAGAGGAAAGGGCAAACTCTAACATCCCGAAATCTGGTACAGGGATTGGCATCTTAGCACAGATGCTCCATCAAGAAATTATTTCTTCCCTTGCCTCACAATTGCCCCTACCTGCATTTAGACTGATCTTCACAGCAGAATTTAATTTTCCTTGCTCATGGTCTGAGGCATAAACTCAAAGACAAATTTAATAATTTGTGATCTCAGCATAAATTTATTTAAAAATTCAACCCCAACACAGTTTTTTAAACCCCTTGCTTCAGAGAATATCTACAAGTAGTTTTTTTTTAATTTATTATGGTAAAAAATGGTAACATAAAATGTACCACCTTAATCATTTATAAATACATGGTTCAGTTTGTCAGTCGTGTTCGACTCTTTGCAACCCCATGAATTGCAGCATGCCAGGCCTCCCTGTCCATCACCAACTCTCGGAGTTTACTCAAACTCACGTCCATCGAGTCAGTGATGCCATCCAGCCATCTCATCCTCTGTCGTCCCCTTTTCCTCCTGCCTCCAATCCCTCCCAGCATCAGAGTCTTTTCCAAAGAGTCAACTCTTCGCATGAGGTGGCCAAAGTA
>NW_011494887.1:582023-594677 GCF_000754665.1 Bison bison bison
AGGTTATTGATATTTCTCCTGGCAATCTTGATTCCAGCTTGTGCTTCTTCCAGCCCAGTGTTTCTCATGATGTATTCTGCATATAAGTTAAATAAGCAGGGTGACAATATACAGCCTTGACGTACTCCTTTTCCTATTTGGAACCAGTCTGTTGTTCCATGTCCAGTTCTAACTGTTGCTTCCTGACCTGCGTACAGATTTCTCAACAGGCAGGTCAGGTGGTTTGGTATTCCCATCTCTTTCAGAATTTTCCACAGTTTACTGTGATCCACACAGTCAAAGGCTTTGGCATAGTCAATAAAGCAAAAATAGATGTTTTTCTGGAACTCTCTTGCTTTTTTGATGATCCAGCAGATGTTGGCAATTTGATCTCTGGTTCCTCTGCCTTTTCTAAAACCAGCTTGAACATCTGGAATTTCACGGTTCACATATTGCTGAAGCCTGGCTTGGAGAATTCTGAGCATTACTTTACTAGCGTGTGAGATGAGTGCAATCGTGAGGTAGTTTGACATTCTTTGGCATTGCCTTTCTTTGGGATTGGAATGAAAACTGACCTTTTCCAGTCCTGTGGCCACCGCTGAATTTTCCAAATTTGCTGGCATATTGAGTGCAGCCTTTCACAGCATCATCTTTCAGTATTTGAAATAGCTCAACTGGAATTCCATCACCTGCACTAGCTTTGTTTGTAGTGATGCTTCGTAAGGCCCAGTTGACTTCACATTCCAGGATGTCTGGCTCTAGGTGAGTGATCACACCATCGTGATTATCTGGGTCATGAAGCTCTCTTTTGTATAGTTCTTCTGTGTATTCTTGATACCTCTTCTTAATATTTTCTGCTTCTGTTAGGTCTCTACCATTTCTGTCTTTTATCGAGCCCATCTTTGCATGAAATGTTCCCTTGGTATCTCTAATTTTCTTGAAGAGATTTCTAGTCTTTCCCATTCTGTTGTTTTCCTCTATTTCTTTGCATTGATCACTGAGGAAGGCTTTCTTATCTAGTATATTCACATGTTGGGCAATCATTCTCCAGAACTTTCTCATCGTGCAAAACTAAGACTCTGCATTTATTAGGCAATAACTCCTCATTCCCCCATCCTACTAGACCCTGGCAACCATGATTCTACTTTCTGTTTCTCTGAATTTGACCATTCCAGGTACCTTGTATAAGTGCAATCATACAGAATTTGGTTTTTTGTGACTGGCATATTTATTTAGCATAATGGCGTTAAGGGTCACCCATGTTGTAGCATGTGCCAGAGTTTCCTTCCTTTTTAAGACTGAATACTATTCCATTGTGTGTGTAGATCATATTTTGTTTTTCCATTTATCCGCTGATAGATATTTGGGTTGCTTCCACCATTTGTCTGTTGTGAATAGTTCTGTTATGAACATATATGTGTAAATATCCCTTTGAAATTCTACTTTCAATTCTTTTGGATATATACTAAACTCAGAGTTCCAAAAAGTAGCTAGAAGAGACAAGAAGGCCTTCTTCAATGAAAAATGCTTAATAATAGAAGAAAACAACAAAAGGGGAGAGACCAGAGATCTCTTCAGAAAAATTGGAAACATCAAGGGAGGATTCCACCCAAAGAGGGACACAACAAGGATAAAAATGGTGGAGACCTAGTAGACACTGAAGAGATCAAGAAGAGATGGAAAGAATCCATGGGAGAACTGTATAAAAAAGATCTTAATGAACTGGATTACTATGGTGGTGTGGTTAGGCACCCATAGCCAGACATTCTGGAGTGCAAAGTCAAGTGGGCCTTAAGAAGCACTGCTCTTAGTAATGTTAGTAGATGCAATGAAATTCCAGAAGAATTATTCCAATCCTAAAGGAGGATGCCATCAAGGTGTTGCATTCATTATGCCAGCAAGTCTGGAAGACCCAGCAGTGGCCACAGGACTGGAAAAGGTCAATCCTCATCCTAATCCCCAAGAAGAGTAATACCAAAGAATGTGCTAACCACCAGATAATTGCACTCATCTCCCATGCTAGTAAGGTCATGCTTAAAATCTTCCATGCTAGGCTTCAGCAGTATGTGAACCAGGAACTTTCAGATGTCCAAGCTGGGTTTAGAAAAAGAAGAGGAACTAGAGATCAAATTGCCAACATTCGCTGGATTACAGAGAAAGCAAGGGAATTTCAGAAAAACGTCTATCTCTGTTTTATTGACTACACTAATGCCTTTGACTGTGTGGATCATGGCAAACTGTGGAAAGCTCTTAGATGGGAATACCAGGCCATCTTACCTGTCTCCTAAGAAACCTGTATGGGGGTCAAGAAGCCAGAGTTAGAACCCAATATGGAAAACTGATTGGTTTAAGATGAAGAAAGGAGTACGACAGGGCTGTCTGCTATTACCCTGTTTGTTTAACCTGTTTGATATGCTGAGCACATCATGAGAAATGCCGGGCTGGATGAGTTACAAGCTGGAACCAAGACAGGCGGGAAAAACATCAATAACCTCAGATATGTGGATGATGCCACTCTAATAGCAGAAAGAAAAGAGGAACTAAAGAAACTCTTGATGAGGGTGAAGGAGGAGAGGAAAAGAGCCAGCTTAAGACTAAATATTAAAAAAAAAAAACTTCAAGATTATGGTATCTGGCCCCATTATTGCATGGCAAAAAGAAGGGGAAGAGGTGGAAGTAGTGACAGATTTCCTCTCCTTGGGCTCCAAAATCACTGCAGACAGTGACTGCGGCCATGAAGTCAGAAGACGATTGCTTCTTGGCAGGAAAGCAAAAACAAACCTAGGCAGTGTTTGTTTTTAAAGCAGAGACGTTATTCTGCTGACAAAGGTCCATATGGTCAAGGCTATGGTCTTCCCAGTGGTCACATGTGGTTGTGAGAGCTGGACCATAAAGAAGGCAGAACACCAAAGAATTGATACCTTTGAACTGTGGTGCTGGAGAAGACTCCTGAAAGTCCCTTGGACAGCAAGGAAATCAAACCAGTCAAGCTTAAGGGAGATCAACCATGAATATTCACTGGAAGGACTGATGCTGAAGTTGAAGCTCCAGTATTTTGGTCATCTGATGTGAACAGACAACTCATAGGAAAAGTCCCTGATGCTGGGAAAGATTGAGGACAGAAGGAGAAGAGGGTGTCAGAGGATGAGATGGCTGGACAGCAACCCTGATCCTATGAGCATGAACTTGGGCAAACTCCAGGAGATAGTGAAGGATAGGGAGGCCTGACGTGCTGCAGTTCATGGGGCTGCAAAGAGTCTGGATGACTGAACAGCAACATGATAATTTTATTTTTAATTTTTTGAGGAACTGCCACAGTGTTTCCCATAGTGCTTATACCGTTTTACTTTCCTACCAACAGTGGACAAGGGTTCCAGTTTTTCATATTCTCACCAACAACTTGTTATTTTCTGGGCATAAAAATTTTTTTATAGTAGCCATTCTAATGAGTATGAGACAATATCTCATTATGGTTTGAAGCATTCTGTAGGTTGCATTTTCACTTTGCTGATTATGTCCTTTGATATACAGAAGTTTTAAATTTTGACATAGTCCAATTTATCTATTTTTACTTTGTTGCTTCGACTTTTGGCGTTATATCTAGGGAATACTTGCCAAACCCGATGGTGTAAAGCTTTTCTCCTGTGTTTTCACAGCATCAGGGTCTTCCCCAATGAGTCGGCTCTTGGCATCAGGTGGCCAAAGTATTGGCGCTTCAGCTTCAGTATCAATCCTTCCAATGAATATTCAGCGTTGATTTCATTTAGGATTGACTGGTTTGATCTCCCTGCAGTCCAAGGGACTCTCAAGAGTCTTCTCTAGCACTGCAATTCAAAAGTATCAATTCTTTGGCACTCAGCCTTCTTTATGGTCCAACTCTCATATCTGTACACAGCTCCTGGAAAAAACATAGCTTTGATTATATGGACCTTTGTCAGCAAAGTTTGGAATGTAGTAGAACATAAAGCACTTATGTCAATATAGCTTATAATTATTATCCTGTTGTTCACCCCACAGGACTCTGATCCTTGCAGAGTAGTGTATCATCCTCAGCTTATCTTTGAATACAGTGCCTAGCGCAGTGTGCAGTATAGCAATACAGAGTAACTACTTAATAAATTCTTATTTAATGAATAAGTGTTTATTCTTGGGAATGAGTAACGTCAAAGAAGAC
The DNA here is from genome assembly GCF_000754665.1 of Bison bison bison. Classification (NCBI taxonomy): domain Eukaryota; kingdom Metazoa; phylum Chordata; class Mammalia; order Artiodactyla; family Bovidae; genus Bison; species Bison bison. The sequence goes on from NW_011494887.1 coordinate 586,177, forward strand.
CTGAACACCATTCTTGCTCTCGACTGACTACCTATGTGAACTTTGGTGAGTCACTTAATCTTTCTAGGCCTCAGTTTCTTCATTTGTGAAATAAAAGGTTGGGGCAGATAATCTCCTAAATTCCTCCCAACTCTGACGTTATTTTGCTGCCATTTTTATTTGTGCAAAATACAATTTTAATCATTAAAATGATTTTGCTCTCCATGACTTGCAAGGTAAATGAAAACAAAACCGAATTTCTTTAAATCATTTGACTCCTTGTTTATTCTTGAGAGCAACCATTCTAATCTTAATGAAATTTCCCAATATTATAAAACTTCACTTCCTTTCTGAGCTAAAATGTTTTATGCCATTTATTTAAGTTAAATATCTGTTTATATTTCCAGTGAGTCTAAGCCAAAAGTTTATGATACCTCTGTCCCTGGTAGGAGTACAAAAAGATATTTTTGAAAGAATATGGTATTTAATAAAATAATATTTGTAATCTAAAATGTCTTACAATTATAAGTATAAAATCATGAGTATAAATAATTTTGAAAAAATTGAGTCATCTCAAAACCAGTTATTTTTTAATTTGTGGCATTCCTTTTCTGTCTTATAGATCCACATTTTATGTAGTTTCAATAATGGTGTTATCCAACTTTATATCTCAGTGTTTTTCATTTAGCCCATCATCAGCAATTTGTATAACAAATTTGCATGGATCCCTAAATATTGTTTTGGTGGTCTGCATAAACATTCCTTCAATGGACATTGGAAATTTTACTTACTTATTTTCTTATTGTTTATCTGTTAGGTCACTTCCTCGTCATTATAAATCACTCTACAACAAATATTTTCCTTTCTTTACTTCTTCTTACTTGGGATTTTTAATTAAGATGCATTTTAGATGTGGAATGATTTGATTAAAGAGTAATATTGTTGATTTTATAGTTAACTTCAGAGATTATTCACAAAATACAACTGGGGGGAGTCTCTAACCAAAACTACGCCATTTGATTTAGGTTATGAATATTTCAACCAGTGTATTTTTTTTTTTTTTCTGAATTCATTTGTTCCCGTTAAAAGTTAGGGATGCATTTAGCCGCAAGCAAAAAACAAAAAACCAAAACCAATCAACAGTGGCTTAAACAGACTGGAGTTTAATTTTCTCTTGTAATAAAAAGTCTAGTGGTAGATGAGCTGTCCTGAGCTAGCAACTATTCGAGGAAGTCATCACAGACCAAGGTCATTACAGCTGACTTTTTCATTCTTAGTAAATGATTTTTGTCTTCATGGTTGCAAAATGGCTATTACATGTCTAGGCACTGAATTGAAAAAGAAAGGTGGGCAAAGACTGAAGAGGCATATAATTTTCCTACAGTTAATAAGACACTCTCCCAGTAGTCTCATCTGGTTATTTTGGCTTCAATCTCATTGTTTAGAACCAGGTCACATAGTCACACTTCACTGCAGGGCAGTTTGGGAAAGAGTATTTTATCTTTCATATCTTTGTGGTCTAGGAAGAAGAGGGAGAAAGGGGACATGAATGACTTTTGAGTAAAAAGACTTTGGAGTTGCCACGTGACTTTCATCACTGTCAGTAAAAATGAAAGGAAATAGTTTGTATTTATTACAATTAATACCAACCTCTTTCAGGGAATTTACTGAATTATATCCATCTTCACCATTAGCTTACTGTTTAGCTAATAGGAAAGGGTCAAGAAATGTTGGTAACATGTTGAAAAAGCAAAGATACGATCTCTGAAAATTAGGATGGGTTAATTAAAAAGTCACATGAAACTACCCTCATTTTCTTGGATAGATTTTCTTATCTGATACTTTGGGGGAATGTGATAGAGTATTGGACATAGTCCTGCAACTGAAATTTGTCCACAAATAGAGAAATGTAGATTCAGTAAAAGTTCAGTTCAGTGTTTTAATTTGGATTTTAATAACTATTCAAAAAAGTTGTTGATGAATAGACCACTAGAATGTTTAGCACCAAGACAGCAGAGAGAGAGAAAAGTCTTTAGTTTTTCCCTGATGTATCGCTAGTGCCTAGAACAGAGAATATCACATGTAGATATTTAGTAGCTGCCTGTAAAACACTGTCAGCCTGAATTGAAGTTTCTAGACGTACACCATGCATTCTGACCATATCCTTTTTAGGAAGTTTGTTGGCAACTTCACAGCATTTTGCAGATTGGATCTGCTCTTGATAATCAAGACAGATTGTGAATACAATGAATGATATCCTTCAGATCCCCAAGATTCCTGGATGGGTGAATGATTGTCAGAGCACAGTAAGGGAAAATTGAATGAAAATAAATATGAATTTCTTCCATTTGGCCCCAAACCAGCTGCTCAAGTACAGAAATATTGTAAATTATATTATTTCTTTGAGGTGCAGCAACCACTGGCAAACTTTGAGCAAACTCCAGGAGATAGTGAAGGACAGGAAAGCCTGGTGTGCTGCAGTGCATGGGGTGGCAAAGAGTTGGACATGATTTGTGGGCTGAACAACAATGAACAACAACAACAATTTGAGTAAGGAATTACAGTGAAAAATGAGAAGAAATTTAATGAAATAGCCTGTTGAAAATGATTGAGTTGTATTAAGAAGTAATGACTTCTTATAACTTCAGTTGTTCAAGTCTGAAAAGGATCACGTCAAGGGATGCTATGGGAGTACCACTCATGGATGGAAGCTGAAGTGGATAGAAGGCTGGATAGATGATTTTAAGATCCCTTTCATCCTGGAGAAAGAATAGCTCAATTTTAATTTAAATCTAGTTAGAGACTGCCTGAGCTAATAAATTCCTCTAATTCCTATCAGTAGAACGTAAAATATTGTTCTCCATTCTCCACTTGATCTCAGCCAAAAGGCCAAGAAGAGATTGTTCTCCATTCTGACTCAACAGGCTCCCACTTCAGCCTCATAGTTTGTATGACAACAGTGTAAGAGTGAGAAGCTTGGGCTTAACACACGGTCCTCATACAGATCTCTCTTTTCCTTATTAGTTAGTAAATTTACAATCCTAGCACCCTCCTGACTGGCCCTCTGATTTTCTTTCTAGGCAAATGAACGTTATGTAACATGTATTCATCCATCCAACGAGCATAACGTGTCTACTGTGTGCCTAGTATAGTTTCGTTGAAGACATTAGCTAAGAGAATGCTCAGATTCTAATAAGAGGAGAAAGACAAAGAAGTAAATAGACAATACAGTTTAGACAGTGGCAAGTTCTATGGAAACACACACACACACACAGAGTTTTGTGTCAGCTTTGTTTGAGAAGGACATTTTAGGAAATCTCAGAAAGGCTTCTGTGAAATGGTAACAAGAGAAGTAAGGCCTGAATAATGAGAAGCAGCAGAGCGTATAGGACCCAGAATGGATTGGCCCCTGCTGTTCCCTCACCCCTTGTTTATTTATTGCTTAATGGTTGACATTGACGATGCCTCATATCCTACCTCTGCCATCTCTCTCTACCTCCCCAAGGAGGCCTGGACTCTGGGATTGGCAGGAAGCTCAACAGCTTGATGCTCAGCCCTCCCATTGCTTCGAGAAAGGACTGAGGAGTCGGGCTGTGCGGCAGGAGGCTGGGTTCCCCAGTGACTTAACCTGGAAGTGAGGGTGAGTCAATTCCCTAAGGGACAAACTTGAACCAGTGACAGACAGAAGTCAGGAGACAGGAAGAAACCAGCAGAGAAATTCCCCTTCTTTCTGCAGACAGTATGTTCCCAAATCCAGTGATGATGTAAGTTCTGTCTGGATGAAGTTCTGGTGACCAAGCAACCAGGTATGTTTATTTGTGAGGATGTAGCCACCTCATACTCACCACCTTGAATTTATTTTCCCTTTTTTTTCTGCCTTACTTCTCTTTTCCCTTCCTAAACTCCTGGAACTACAATTCTCCATCAAACCTTGGTTTGTAAGGTTTGCCTAAGAATCTGTTTTCTAGGGAATCCGTGCAAAAACAAACATCATGTAAAAATATTAAGGTGGAGACATGGTTTCTCAACTCCCTGGAGGTGCTCAGGTCTCTGCCATGAATTCATAGGGACACTGCAGGATATTTGAAAATTTCAGGGCAAACAGTGATCAACCTCTGTTAGATACCATGCAAACTACCAGTTCCAGTAGTTGACGGTTTCAACAGTATATCATGCTACATTTTTTCATTGACGTTATTGTGGCAGAGCTGGTTTTTCAGTGGTTGGTCTGATATGAAGCTAAGTAGGCCACCCACTCCAGTATCCTTGCCTGGAAAATCCCATGGGTGGAGGAGCCTGGTAGGCCGCAGTCCATGGAGTCGCAAAGAGTCAGACACTTTTACTTTTCACTTTCATGCCTTGGAGAAGGAAATGGCAACCCACTCCAGTGTTCTTGCCTGGAGAATCCCAGGGACGGGGGACCCTGGTGGGCTGCGGTCTATGGGGTCGCAGAGAGTCAGACACAATTGAAGTGACTTAGCAGCAGCAGCAGTGTCTAACATGATTCCAAGGTTTGCAAAGTTGTGCTGTGCCCATTACTGTCTCATTAGTAAGTCATTGGGGCTACTTGAGAATGAAATACAACCCTTTTTTTCCTTTCAATTTTTATGTATCACTTTTTAAAAACAGCAACTGGAGTTGTTAAGACATAAATACTTACTAAATTGTTAGCACTTAACTACCTAATAAACCTTAATGTTAGGTTCTTCTTCTGGTCTAGAGGTACCAGGAAATATAATTTCTGAGATGCTACAGGGTTCTGTGAACTGAGTAAGTTTGGGAATCTCTGGTGCATTCCAGGCAGCAAAAGTAGCAGGTGAGAAGGTGGGAGGCAGGAATAGGCTTACGCACATCAGCTCAACCCTGTCAACTTCCATTTCTTTTTCCCTTTAGTGACAGTATTTTCCAATTAGATTGGTGTTTAAATAACCTAGACCCTAAATGGTGTGTGTATCGTTTACTTGTGTATGTGTATGGTTTATGTGTGTTACTTGCTGTCTAAAAGACAAAAAAACGATTCTGTGTTATTTCCTGAAAATTTTTAATCACTACATACATTAAAATTTTTTTAGATATAATGTTCTCTTTATTACTGGCCTTGCAGTCTAAACTCTAAAATTTTTTTTCTTTCTTTAAAATTTCATGCTTGAGGATATTTTGGTCAGACCTAGTATTGGGGAGACTTAAGTTTGGTATCTGAGACTGTGATGATCCCTATTTTAGAATGAACTGAATTAATAACAGAAAGATGAGGTAAAGAGTCCACCCAGGGGCATGGCTCTCGGTCCAGTGATGGAAAAATTTTCTAGGGGAGGTCTGAGAAGAGAAGCAGCATATTTCAATATATCCAGAGAAGCTCATTTTCTTGTTTATGTACTCAGCCTTGGTCAAAATCATACACTTTTTTTTTTTTTTTGATACTTTTTGGAATGCCAACCTCAATTTCCTTTCTTGTGATTGGAGGCTTTTGACCTATGCCCATAGATTCCACTTTTTAGAGTCGAGGTAACTGAGAAGTTGAATGAATAATTACAAAGTTGCTTAGTGACCACTGGAAAACAAAAAGGAAAATAAATTGTTTAAAAAGACAACTGCTATTTTAAGTAATTTCTCAGAAGGCCACCCCACAACAAGATTTCATTTGCCTTATGCTGGAATGATTCCTTATTTGGAATTATGCTCCTAGGTGTAGGTTTCTCTCTCTCAGTCTTAAATTCAAGTGAATGTTCAATGATCTTTTTTATTTACCCTATTTTCCTTTATATAGTAGCCCATCTTTGTTGACAGACTCTTTAAACATGCAAATACACACCTGATTGGTACAGATGGCTTTCCTGTTAGCCTGGGAGACAGGCTGCCTCCTGTTGGAATGTATTTATTTAATCAGGCAAAACTCATAATTCTAGCTAAGGTCATTCAACTCTGAGAGATTATTACTGTTTTTTTTTTTAAATTTATCTTCCCTTAAATCTTATATCTGTAGCTATTTTCTCTTTTTCTGTAAATGGTAGCATGCTAAGTACTCTGAACCCTGGTTATTCTTTTTAGTTATACTTTTGAGATTGTTTTATATCAATACCTCATCAGTTTGCCTTATTCCTCTTAATGGCCGCAGAGAATGCCATTATTTGGATGGATGATAATTTAGGTGATTAGTCCTATACTAGCAAACATTTCAGTTATTTTTAGTCTTAAATTTTTAGTATATACTTTCAAGGATATCAGAGAGCAAATTCCTAGAAGCATAATTGCTAGGTTAATTAGGCTGGTGTTTCAAATATTGATGGGTATTTCCAAGTCCCCTCAGAAAGATTATACCAACACTTTGAGAAAATGTTGGCTTTCCTACCCCCTCAACCAATATATCATCTCTTTTCAAATTGTTTATTCTAAAAATGGCATCTTATAGTTTAAAATTGAGTTATTTTTACTTTTAATTTAAAAGTTTTAAAATTAAAGCATAGCTGATTTACAATGTTGCACCAGTCTCTTTGCCATGAAGAAAAGTTATTCAGCTATACACATATAGACAGTCTTTTTTTCTTTCCATTATGGTTTATCACTGGATATTGAATATAGTTCCCTGGGCTATACAGTAGTAACTTGTGTTTATCCATCTTATATATAACAGTTTACATCTGCTAATCCCACACTCCCAGTCCTTCCCTTCATCACCTCCTTCCCTTTGGCAACCACAAGTCTCTTCGCTCTGTCTGTGAATTTGTTTTCATTTTGTAGACATGTTCATTTGTGCCCTATTTTAGATTCTGCATGTAAGTGATATCATAGTATTTATCTTCTCTTTCTGACTTACTTCACTTAGCATGATGATCACCAGTTGCATCCATGTTGCTGTAAATGGCGTTATTTTGTTCTTTTTTATTGTGTGTATGTACCATATCTTCTTGAACCATTCATCTGTCAATGGACACGGGTTATTTACATGTAGTTAGTTAGGCTAATATTGGGGATGGGAGGAGTTTGGAAAAGGAGGCAGTGGACCCATGCATGCAAAGATGGGAGCAGAAGGAGCATCAGGGCTGGCTACGTAGTGGAGTTCAGATTGGCACTATCAGGACACGGTGGATGGGAAGTGGGCAGGGCTGGCACGCCACCCACTGATATGGCCTTGAAAATCAGTGAAGGGGTTGTTTAAATTTGGTCCTAATGACAATATGATGTAATCGGAAGACTTTTAGGTAGAGGATAACATATCAAAAGTATCTGGGGGGTTGAGCTAGAGAATTGTTTGGAGGAGGTATGGAGAGCAGTTAGGAAGCTGTCTAGTAATTCAGATAAGATGATGTTTTCTCAGTGTTAGCCATACACTAGACTAGATAGTCACGGATCTTATTTAACATGTCTGTTGAAGCACCTACTATGACTCAGTCTCCTCTGAAGATGGGGCATGCTGCACAGGGTGAGGCGGGCGGGGGGCGGGGGGGCGAAGACCTACAAACAGGCAGCCTGGTTGTAATAACTCCTGGTTCTGCCAATGTCTAGTTGAATAAGCCTGAGCAATGGGGTAGGTACTCACATTCAAGGGTTACTGTGAAAAGTACAGAGATAGGCAAGTGAAGTGCTTAGCACAATATTTGTCATGAAAATGAGGGCTTAATAACCACTAGCTGTTTTTTAAATTATTTTTATTATTATTACCTTTCCTTATACCACTATGGAAAAGCCCTGACCTTTTTTTATTATAATGTACATATGAAGAGATACAGAATGTGGCACTTGAGAGAGATTTGAGATATCTTATTCGACCTCCTAATTCTAGTCATGAGAAATAAAGGAAAAAAAGAATCAAGCAACTTGCTTGGGGTCGTGCAATATTGACCCGAAATTCTTCGTTGGTCTGGTTCTCTCATTGCCCGTCTGTATTTTGGTTACTCCACTTAGCCTTAGGTATACATCTTCCCCGTGTTTGTTGACAGCGGTGATTCTTGTGTGGAAATCCCTAATTTGGAAAACTGTCTCACACACTTCGTAGCACATCATTCAAACCTCATAGAGTTTCTGAGAATTTTTAAAAACAAAAACAAGAGACCGCTGGGCAATTAAATCTGCAGAGCCTGCAAGCTTGGCTTTGTTCGGCAGTGGGGTCCGGAGAGGTTGGAAGCCCCGCTTCGAGCTGCCCATCCTCTCCTCCCTGCTCTGCCGCCCGCAGCAGCAACCAGCGCTCGGTCCTCATTCTGTCTCCTGGTTCTCTCGGTGTTTCTACTTCGCTGAGTGTCCTGTGATCTGATTCAGTCTATAAACAGCTCTTTAGGAAGATCTTTCTATGTGTAAGGAAGGCTCTAGGCTGGGGGGTTTAGGGATGAGGGGATCCCAGCCCTTGTCCTGCGAGAGGAGGCAGATTTTAGCCTGCATGTTAAACTTACCTCCTCCTCATCCCTCATTTACCCTGCGCACGAATTCTCTCCCAGGTTCGCACAGACCACGCGCGCGTTGCATTGCCCACGTTTCCCGCGTAGGACGGCTTCTGCCGGGCTCCGCCGTGCAGGGTCGGGCAGCGGCGG
>NW_011494887.1:594777-595122 GCF_000754665.1 Bison bison bison
ATGCCGTCCCGGACATCGGACGTCAGGCATGGGGACGGGGACCAAGGTGGGCGCTAGCGCTCCGGGGCCGGCAGCCCAGGCAGGGCACCTCTCCCTTCCTGGTCTCCGTTTCCTCGTGTAATAACCAGGGCGCGGCACGCCGTCCTCCGAGTTTCCCTTTGGAGCTCTCCTCTCCTGCTGGCCCTGTCTGCGCGCCCAGCCGGGCAACTCCTCACCCTCCTCCCCTCACCGCACCCCCCTCCGTCCTCTGTCCACCTCTCCGGCCACCCGACGCCTCAGGGCGGAGTTCAGGTGCGGCGGTGGCAGGTGCTCCGGATTTCGGAAAAGGCCAGAGGGGCGGGAGGG
>NW_011494887.1:595222-595669 GCF_000754665.1 Bison bison bison
GGCGCGCGGACCTGCTCGCTCTCCTGCAGTGGCAGCAGCCGTCAGCGCCGTCCGCCGGCCCGGCCTCTGCAGCGGCGGCGCCTAGGCTCCCTCCGCGGCTGCCGGAGCGGTCGCCATGAACCCCAGCTCCTCGGCGGGAGAGGAGAAGGGGGCGACGGGCGGCAGCAGCAGCAGCGGAAGCGGCGCCGGGAGCTGCTGCCTGGGCGCCGAGGGCGGCGCGGACCCGAGGGGCGCGGGGGCAGGCGGCGGCCGCTGCCCTGGAAGAGCCCGGGGCCGCCGGCCCGAAAGAGAAGGACGAGGCACTGGAGGAAAAGCTGCGGAACTTAACTTTCCGGAAGCAGGTCTCTTACAGGTAGGCGCGCGAGCCTGGGCAACCGGGAGGCAGGTGCCGCTGCGGGGCGCGAGACCGGTTCTACGCCCTCGGAGAGGCGCTTCTTCGGACTGGGG
>NW_011494887.1:596500-620868 GCF_000754665.1 Bison bison bison
AAAAGTACCAGTTCTCTTGGGTGTGCCCAGAAGGACGACCTGGGGAGCCTGTTGGCACAGAAGGTGTGAGGGCAAGAATGGGGCCATGCTTGTGCCCAGCATGGGTGTATTTGCAAGACTAGGACAGTGTGGGATAAATGCCCCCCAAATGATGCTTTAAAAGACTACCCCACATTGTGTCAGGAGTCACAGATAAGAAAGGAGGATTTGGTAAGTTTTCTCCTCTGCGCTGCCCAGTCTCCCACCCCAGGCAAGAATAAAGATATTGATAGGTTTGGAGAGTTTGGGAGACTACCCTTTCTGCTTGTTAATCTTAAAAGTTGAGGTGATAAACAAGCATAGAATTGCAAAGATGTTCACTTGCTCAGGCTCGGAGTATTCCTTGAAAAGAAAGCAAGGGACCCTCCTCATTTTGAGTTAGCAGTCCTCTCCAGAAACCCATATAAAGTACTAAGGCTCTTACAGCATGTGCTGTTATGTAAGCAAAAGCAGATGACAGAGGTGTGTGGGTTTGTGAGGATGTGTGTTGTATTTCTGGGGGCATGTGTGTGAATCATCGGGATCCCTACGGACATCACCTGGACTGGAGGACCCGGTCACTAGGGCATGTACTCTGTGTCTAAGTATTTAGTCCTTGCAACTCCAAGACCATCTTCCTGGGGAAAGTGTTGCTCCCTTGTCCCTCAAGGGCATTTTGTTCTTTGTGCATTGAAGGAGTTTCCCACCTGACTTGCTCTTTTAGTTACTCACTTAGATCAGGATAAAATGGATCTTTCTCTTGATATTTTTGGTTTCTAAAAATAGACAAGTGGTGGAAAGTGAGGCAGCTCTGAGGAGGTAGGCTAGGACACAGGCAGTTCTACTTCCTAGCTAGGATGGCTTGTCTGGCCCTGAGGGGACCAGGGACTACATTCAGCCTAATTTAGGAATTGTGAGTTGGAGGCTGTGGGGCGGTTGATTACATGAAACATATTGTGTGTCTGGGCTCCTGGGCCCAGAATCGTTCCTGTGTCATTGGTATTCATCATCAGGCTCCTCCTGGGTTGCAAAGCCAGAGTTTGCAAGGGAAATCATTTCAGCTCGCCTCTTGGCAGGAGTCATTCCCTGAGCCTCTCTCTCTTGGAAAAGAGTACTGTGTGGGACTGTGGCTTTCTGGGTTGCATGCTCACACATACATGTGTATGGGTGTTCACAGGCAAACACAGACGTAGGCCCAGACAGTGTTTTGTTTTTTTTTTTTTCTGTAGAGAAAGAATAAGACTGCATCTGCCTTACAGTCTACAGAAGTGGCTTCTGCCTTGTGAACATCATTTCCTTTTAAATAAAGCTTTACAGTCTCCAATTCAGGAAGCCTCCTGTATCAGCATCGCCTCAGGAGGCTGGCTAAAGATGCCCACCACCCCACACTTTCAAAATCAAACTCTCCATGCGTGGGCATTTTTTAAGAGGCTCCTCAGGTGATGCGTAAGCACACTAATATCTGAGGTCTGCTGGTCTGTGTTCCCCCCCAAACCCCCAGAGGTAAGCCGTGATCTTTAAACTCATAATCCATGCTCAGCCAAACATGGCTAGCAGTCCCAAAGTCAGAGGAAAGACAGAGAGAAATAGGTATTTCATCAGCATGTGTTTGTGCTGGTAGCCTGGAGAGTGTCTCTATTTTGATGAGGAGGAGGATTATTTTTTTAGAGACCTGGTGAATGGGTGGTGAATGGCATACCTATTCATCATGGAAGCCATTTATGCTGGACTCAGATGTAGCTAGGCCTGGCCATTTCACTGGTGGGTTGATGAATGGTCTGTAAGAAAAGAGACTTTGACTGAAGTTGAGCATTGGCTCCTCAGTGAGGACCAACCACATCACCTCACTTCTGAGGGGGAGGTGCACCTCACTGCACCCAAGGACAGTGACTGGAGAAAGATAATGGATGGGGGTCAAGAACACCTCACAGAATGGAATCTAAGTGAAAGGGTTGAGTTAGGGTGTGGAATATGGCCACGATGTCAGGGGGATCAGTTGAAGTGGGGAGGAAGAGATTTGCAGGTGGTCAAAAATAAATATCTTTTGAAGAACATGGGTGTTTACAGAATGACATGACAGGAGAGAAGAAGGGGGCTAGGGGAGAGGGTGTCTGTGTGCGCCTGTGTGTAGGGGGTCTCATCTGCTCCTTCTGTTGCTAAGGAACATATAAGCTAAGGTTTAAAAATAAATGAGGAGTGGGTGGGCATATGCAATGACTTCTGTCTTTTTAGGAACCAGAGCCCTTTGCAAAAAACCTTTAAATAACCATTTCTGGAGGCAGATTATTCATTTTGCTTGACTTTTACTTTGTTAAGTAAAATAAATTCCTTTCTATACCCCTCGATTTCCCCTCATTATCTTCTCTTTCTTTTTTTGGGAACCTTTTTTCCCACTAGAATTTTTCCTTTATTTCACATTCTGCTCCCCTAGAGCAAATAATCTCTGTAGACCATAAAGCTGAAGGGTTTAGAAAGCAGTGCAAGTGAGCTAGTACTTTTCTGTTAAAATTACTACTTCCTTTTTCTTTGCAAATTATGGTGCTGCAACAGATACATATGTGCCAATGACTATATAATGTGTAGGAACTGTTTTTTTAACCACTGTAAGAGTTCCCATTTAAGTCAGTATAACAACAAAAAAAATCTTTTAGAAACACACAGGGGAAGGGAAGGAGAAGGTAGCTGATGTTCATTGTCTCCTGTGTACCAGGAATGGCACTAAATTTGTCCTGTTGTTCAGTTGCTCAGTTGTGTCCGACTCTTTTTGACCCCATGGACTGCAGCATGCCAGTCTTCCCTGTCTTTCACTGTCTGCTGGAGTTCGCTCAGACTCTTGTCCATTGAGTCAATGATGCCATCCAACCATCTCATGTTCTGTCTTATTTACTCTTCATGACGGTCATGATGTGATTCTTCAGCTCTGTTCAGTTGCTCAGTCATGTCCGACTCTTTGCAACCTCAGAGACTGCAGCACACCAGGCTTCTCTGTCCATCACCAACTTCCGGAGCCTGCTCAAATTCATGTCCATTGAGTCGGTGATGCCAGCCAACCATCTCGTCCTCTGTCATCCCCTTCTCCTGCCTTCAATCTTTCCCAGCATCAGGGCCTTTTCAAATGAGTCAGCTCTTTGCATCAGGTGGCCAAAGGATTGGAGTTTCAGCTTCAGCATCAGTCCTTCCAATGACTATTCAGGACTAATGTCCTTTAGGATGGACTGGTTGGATCTCCTTGCAGTCCAAGGGACTCTCAAGAGTCTTCTCCAGCACCACAGTTCAAAAGCGTCAATTCTTTGGTATTCAGCTTTCTTTATAGTCCAACTCTCACATCCATACATGACTACTAGAAAAACCATAGGTTTGACTAGATGGACCTTTTTGGGAAAGTAATGTTTCTGCTTTTTAATAAGCTGTCTAGGTTGGTCATAGCTTTTCTTCCAAGGAGCAAGTGTCTTTTAATTTCATGGCTGCAGTCACCATCTGCAGTATTTTGGAGCCCAGAAAAATAAAGTCTGACATGTTTCCACTGTTTCCCCATCTATTTCCCATGAAGTGATGCCAAAACTAAGAGCAGATGCCATGATCTTAGTTTTCTGAATGTTGAGCTTTAAGCCAACTTTTTCACTTTCCTCTTTTGCTTTCATCAAGAGACTCTTTAGTTCCTCTTTGCTTTCTGCCATAAGGGTGGTGTCATCTGTGTATTTGGCGTTATTGATATTTCTTCTGACAGTCTTGATTCCAGCTTGTGCTTCATCCAGCCCAGCATTTCGCATGATGTACTCTGCATATAAGTTAAATAATCAGGGTGACAATATACAGCCTTGATGTTCTCATTTTCCTGTTTGGAGCCCTTCTGTTGTTGATATGATTGTGGTTATTTCTATTTTATAAACAAACCTAAGGATTAGAACTTGGGTAGGAGACAGAATTTAAACCCAGATCTGACTCTAAATGACATTCTTTTTAGACCCCATCCTTCTCCCCTAAACATTCACTTCTGTTTTGAATGTCCCTTGGATGTCTGTGTTCACATGAATGTAAGCTGTTCTTTTACCTCTTCCATAGTATACCACAGGTCATTATTTATTATCTCTTGTATAATTTATTCTTTGGACTGTGTCCCTTTGGATGTATAATTTTAAGGAACTCCTCTACTCTTTCAGAAATAGAAATGAATCTAAATTCACGATCACCAGAAAATACATTGGTTTTGCTTCTGAGAACAAAACCACCTACATGACACCTGCTATCTCTGAAGATCTCCATGTTTAGAGTTTTATATGACTTTTAATAAAAACTACACAGGTGTTGTGTAGGTGAACCTTGATCCAGGGAGGAGGTGGCCTGTCTGTACCTCTTTGAGCAGCACAGAATAAATGATCAAGTGTGATTTTGTTTGTAAGGAGGACTGGGCAGTTACTGTTACTTATGAGATATTAATGCCTGTGCTTCAGTTTCTCTATTTATAAACCTGGATGGTAATATCAGACCCTCCTGAAAGGGAATTTGGGATATGAGATAAAAGTCACAAGGAGCATTTAGCTTCTTACATTATGCTGCATGGTAAAAATGGTTCTGTTATTCTTTACACATTGATAAGAAGACAGTATTTCCATTTTGAGTATTTCCCTGCAACACAGCATTGTGACGTTAGGAAAGACTGTTGTCATGTTGAAAGCTGAGTAGGAGAACATGGAACTTGTTTTTCCTTGCATGGGAATGTATAGTGTATGGGGGAAAGTTTTCTTTTCCTGAATATCAGTACACAGCATCCTCCTTTGTAAACCACTTTTATTTATATTATTTATTTTCATCTGTGCTTCACATACTTGTTTGATATTTAGAGGCTTCTAGATTAGGTAGAACCTTGGTTCCAAGTTACTGTTTCCCTCCTCAATAATGACTTAGGACTTGGCTAAGTGTAGACTTTCTCCATCAGCATATACACTAGGCAAGCTTGCACTTGAACCACCGTCCAGAGTACTTAATCTGCTCTAGCTGATCTTTTCAAGGCTTGGTTTTCACATGGCAGAGTGACAACACTGGGTCCTGTGGCATCAGGGGATGAAGAAGTGGATGGGAGCCTTGCTGGTGTTTACTTCTGCTCTGGCAACAGCAGTGTTGCCTCATAGGGTCAGATTTAGTAGGACTAGAGCTAATTCTTTGGAACTTGTTACTTTTTTTAAAAACTTTTCATTTTATATTGGAATATAGCGAAGAATTGATGCTTTTGAACTGTGGTACTGGAGAAGACTCTTGTGAGTCCCTTGGACTTCAAGGAGATCCAACCAGTCCATCCTAAAGGAGATCAGTCCTGGGTGTTCATTGGAAGGACTGATGCTGAAGCTGAAACTCCAATACTTTGGCCACTTCATGCAAAGAGTTGACTCATTGGAAAATACCCTGATGCTGGGAGGGATTGGGAACAGGAGGAGAAGGGGACGACAGAGGATGAGATGGCTGGATGGCATCACCAACTCGATGCACATGAATTTGAGTGAACTCCAGGAGGTGGTGATGGACAGGGAGGCCAGGCATGCTGCGATTCATGGGGTCACAAAGAGTCGGACACGACTGAGTGACTGAACTAACTAACTAACTATAGCCAATTAACAACGTTGTGATAGTTTCAGGTGGACAAAAAAGGAGTCAGCCTTACATATGCATATATCCATTCTTCCCCAACTCCCCTGCTATCCAGGCTGCCACATAACATTGAACAGGGAACACTTTACTTTCTAATCTGAAACAATAAGGACTCCTTGTGAGGGTCCAGGCTAGCTGCATCTTCCAGACTCTTCTGTGCTAGAATACACATTCCTTATGCAACCTTGAGGTGTCCTTGAAGTGGGTTCAGAAGCACTCACCCTTAGACAAGAAGTATCCAAACAGTTTCCTACATGTTGGGCTATGTGACATTTGCTTTCTTACAAGGGTTTGCACTGGATAACATGGATCCTAATTATTTTTTTCTGAGACCCTATAATGGTAGTTTTAGCATAGTATTTACTGCATTAATGTGGAATGTGAATGGGTAGCTCAGGGAAGAAGGTAAAGAGCAGAGTAAAAATCTATGCTGTTAGGCTTTTTATGTTTCTTTGAAGTTGAATTTGGTCAAAATCACTATAAAAATGGACTAATTTCAAAGTGTTTTAACTGGTTGTAACTGTTTGAACTTTTGGAATTGTTTGAACTGGTTGGAATGTTATGCCTATTGCAAGGCATAACAGACCAGCATATTATACAAGGAGATTAACAGAAGAAAAACTCCTAAGTTAGTTCTGTTTGCACATAACGCTCCCCAGACTCATCTCTGGCTTGTTCCCCAGACACACCCCTTGTTAGGCTTGAGCTCAAGAAGGTCCACTTTCTGTGGTTCTCTCCTGTCCTCACATGATGCTTTCAAACATCTGTGTTAGGGCTGAGTTGTCGTTTTCTGTCCTGGGAATTAGACTAGGATTTGAACCTGGCACGTTCTAGCTGAGCTTGGGAATGTTATGTCACCCCTCTGAGGCTCATGTGGTAATAATAATACTTCTCTTAGAAGTTTGTTAGGAGAATTAAATGAGTTATTTTATGGTGAGAACTCAGCACAGTGCCTTGAGCAGAGTTAACTTTAAATGTCTATTTAGGCCCTCATTTCGGTTTATAATGTGTTTATTTATGTATAGAAAATATCCTGGAAACATGTACATCAAACCATCATCACCAGTTACTTTTGGAGAGTAGGATCTTGGTTGGAGAGCCAAGGGGATAATACACTTCTGTGTCATTAGAATTTTTCATATATTTCTTTTGTAATTAAAAATGAAAGAACTATTGGAAAAAAAAAAAGTCTTACTCTTCCCTGCTAGGTCGTGAGTTCCTTTGAGGACAGAAATTGCACCTTATCATTGGAATCTCTGAATCCTGTTCTTATTGCTCAGTAGGTGTTGGATAAATATTTATCGAATGAATGAATTTAATTGCCTTCTTTAAATAAGCTACTATGTTATGTGCTCCCTGTCCATCTCAGCTGTGGGTTTTTTCCTTTCTACTCAGAGAAGCGTCTGCCTTTTTCTCATTTACACTTTGTCCAGCTTCCCAGGACTGTTTCTGTTTACAGCTTCCTGTGCGAGTACCTGTGCCAGCCATTTAGCCAGCTGTTGGAGGCTGGAGAGGGTGGCCGAATATCTTGCTTAACCAGCTATTTGCAGCTTGTCACAGAAAAGGCCTTAATTTGCCTTCTGAGTAGCACTAATTAGCTCTCCAGCTCTCTGTCTGTCTCATCCTTTTCCAAGGGGCATCATTGATTTTCTCCTTAGGGAGTTTTCTGTTGGCTTTTCCTTCTCTGAGTAGAACTTAGAAAGATGGTTGCCCCACGTTTTCGGCATCTGCACCAACCGTGGTCCCGCCAGCCCAAAGTTACCCCCATGGCCTCTCTTCTGTATTACCTTACTCACTCTCTCCTCCCAGCTCCCTTGACTGACTTCGGATGGAAAAGTTATTTTAGGAAGAGTTCCTCAATCAACTTTGTGACTAACTAAACCTCTGTTTTGTTTTTAACGCATTTAATCCCAAAGTCTTTGAGAAAGTACCAGCTACTTTTTATTTGCATAACATATAAAGCACCTGAAGAATGGCTGGTGAGTTTTCTGACACCAGTAGTGTTCAGAGAGGTGGAATGAGCACTGTTTGGCTAATTTTAGAAAAAAAAAAAAAATTAACCCATGAGAGGTGTGTGTATTGGCTGGGGCAGGGGGCTATAGTTGGGTAGAGGTGGGAAGAAGGATCTTTGCAGATTAATTTTAGTTCTTTCCTTCCAGCACTTTGTGAGTTGTTGAAGTGGAGTGAATACTGTTTGTTTGTTTTTTAAGGCAACAGCTCTTAGATGGGGACTTCTGGAGTTCTTGTGCCTAACTTCCATGAAGTTAGCAAACTTCATTTGCTCCAGTGGAGAATGGTCTTTTAGGTTTTTCAGACTCATAAATAATGCTCTGATATGGAACAAATTCTGAGTTAAGCTATAATATTAATGGTCTGGCTTTTGTTAGATGGAGGGGGAGACATTCAAAGCTTAAAAACAGTGATAATTAAACTGCAGTCGGCTCTCATTATTCTTATCCTTCAGTTCCTTGAGTGTCAGAGTGAAGTAGTGGCTGAGAGCCCTGGCTCTGGAGCCCTACCTCTTTGGGTCATATCTCTGCCTCTGCCTGCTGTCGGGCCATGGCCGAGTTACTTAACCTCTCTGTGCCTTAGTTTCCCTGTCTAATGGTAATGATAATAGTCCCTACCCTGTGTGATTATTTGAAAGCTAACTGATAACGGTCTCTGTAACAATGGAAGCAGCATGAGTATGTTTATTATATGTTATTATTATAAGTGGCATCAGCCATACTTATGTCCAACCAAGGACCAGATTTTGTTTTTTAGTCTTCAAAATATTGAACATTAATCGAATGTTGATAGCAAGTGATAAGATTATTCAGATAATATGAAAATGAGATCGATTATACACTTTAATTTACAGGTTTTGACATTCAGTGGGGGTAGAGAATATGTCCTTTTCCCTTCACAACTTATTAAAAACTAGTTCACCCTTCCTAGAGGATCTGAAGGCTGCTTCTGAGTGCTCTGGAAATCGGATCAGGCAGAAGGCCAAGGTCGGAGAAGACAGGCGCAGTGAGCAGAGTGATCAGGGGGCAGTAGCCCACAGCCCAGCTGCCATCTGGGAGCAGGAAGCCAGTCGTGGAGGGAATGGGGGTCTCAGAGCTTTGTAGTGCCAGGAATAGATATGCAGATAAAGGCAAATAAAGGCTAGAAACAGAGCTGTCGCCAGGGCCCCCAGGACAGGTCATCCCTCTCCTGGCCTGACTAGATGCTGTCTTCTCTGCACGTGCAGACCGTAGCTGGCTGCCGTGTCCTGGCAGTGAGAGAAAAAAGCTTCCTAGGGGCGACCTGTCCCGGATTATTTCAGAAATGGAAGGCTCGGCCTTCTGGGACGTGCTGTCAGTTATCTCAGCCAGACCAAATAGCAGATTTTACTTTATTTTTTTAATTTTAGAAGATTATTAAATATTTGTTGAGCAAATAAAACTGGCTCAGGATGTTAAGGTATTGAGGAAGTAAATCCACTTTTTTTTTCTTTGAAAGGCAGTTTAATTGCTTTTGCATATCTTGAAGATCTTCAGGAAATAGCCAGAAGAGAGACATCTTGCATGGTCCAAAGAACATTTTAAAATGTGTCCTTCTTTTGTATATAAGATGTCAAAATTCTGTGGAAAAATTAATTTTTGTTTCAAAAACACTTGAAAGCAATTTGTTTAAAGATTTTTTTTTAATTATTTATTTTTAACACCAAAAATATTTCATATTGGGGTATAGCTGGTTAACAATGTTGTGATTGTTTCAGGTGAGCAGTGAAGGGACATATATATGATCCACTAAATACGTATATGATCCACTCTAAACATATACATGATCCACTCTTTCCCCAAACTCCTCTCCATCCTGGCTGGCACATAACTTTGAGCAGAGTTCCGTATACTTTATAATAGGTCCTTGTTGATTATCCATTTTAAATATAGCAGTGTGTACATGACCTTCCCAGAGTCCTTAACTGTCCCTTCCCCCCAGCAACGTTAAGTTCGTTTTCTAAGTCTGTGAGTCTCTTTCTATTTTGTAAGCTCATTTATATCATTTCTTTTTAGATTCCATATATGAGGGATGTCATATGATATTTCTCCTTCTGTGTCTGACTCACTTCACTCAATATGACACTCTCTAGCTCCATCCATGTTGCTGCAAATGACATTATTTCATTCTTTTTTAATGGCTGAGTAGTATTCCATTGTATACATGTACCACATCTTCTTTAAAGAGCTTCATGTAAACTTAACTGGAACCTTTTGGAAAGGGTTCCATGCATCACTTTGAGATAAACTTCTGAAACAGTCTGCAAACTGAAAGGACTGTGTTCTCATCATTGTCCTGTACATGACACGGTTTCAGGCTGTCTCTCTCAGAGCACTTCCTGTAGAGGTTTTTGAGAAGAGAGCCTACTTTAACACAGTTTCTTCCTTTTAAATTGGCCCCCTCTCAGTCAATAAGCTGTAGTGTATTTTTGTTTTTCTCCAGTGGGGGAACACTGTCCTCAGCTTCTGAAGTTAGAAAGAAAGCAGAGGAACCTTGAACCCCAGAAGCTGGAGAGAGTAGTCTTCCCTGGCAGAATGAACACCCAGAGAGCCACCTGCTTTCCCAATGCACCCTCCCTTTCCTCCCAATGACCAAAAAGCAACATGTCACTGTTCTTCTTCCCAACAACCTCTGATAGTCTGCAGAGGCAGCCTATATACTTCCAAAGATCTGGTGACATGCAGCTAAGAGAAGGAAAAAACTTTTCTTCATTCGGATTTGGACATGTGTACATGCTCAGTCGTTCAGTCATGTCCAACTCTTTGTGACCCCAACCCTCCAGGCTTCTCTGTCCATGGTATTCTCTAGGCAAGAATCCTGGAGTGAGTTGCCATTTCCTCCTCCAGGAGATTTTCTCTACCCAGGGATCGAACCTGTGTCTCCTGCATTGGCAGGTTTTACCACTGAGCCCTTTGAGAAGCCCTCAAATTTGGACTGCAAGTATTAGTTTATTCACATACCTACTTGTGAGACTATTAATCAGTCCAAGTTACTGATTTTATGAAATGCTTAATCTGTGCCGAGAGCTGCTAAACATTTTATAATAGTATTTCATTTAACCTTCAGTTAAGTAACCCTGGAGAAGGGAATGGCAATTCACTCCAGTATTCTTGCCTGGGGAATTCCATGGACAGAGGACCCTGGTGGGCTACAGTCCATGGGGTTGCAAAGAGTCGGATATGACTGAGTGAGTAACACTAACACACTTAAGTAGGGCCTATTATTTTTTCCATTTTACAAATGAAGACATGGGGACTTAGATTGTAAGCTACTTGCCTGAGGTCACAAAGCCACTTAAAAGGCAGAGTTTAGATCTATGCCTGTATTTGCTTATTGCTTCTCTAATACAATTTTTCAGCCTGGTTCTTTTTCACCTGTTTCCATTTCTTGTGTACAAATAGCCATATTTCCACCCTCTCGTAGCTTATTAGACCAAAATCCCCTGAGAGGAGAGAGCTGTGCACTTCATCTTAGTGTGCACACACAGTCTTGACATAGAAGAAAGTCTTAACAAAGGTGATGGGCTAAGAAAACAAGAATTCCTTTCCTGTTCAAGCATGGACTTGGCTCTGTGAATAGCTCTGTGCTACTGGCAATTTTAAGAAGACTAATGTTGAGCTTTCCTTGGTGATTCTTTTTCAAACTATATGAATTTTCCATTGCATGAATTGAGGAACAAATCCAGTTTCCTGAGGCCAGTAAATGATTTGTAAGGGTTATAGCCTGGAACGCCCTGATTCCAATTGCACCTCCAGTATAAAATCTTATGAGCTGTAATCAGCGTAGAACTTGAAGGGAGTTGGGTAATGTAATATTTGAGGTGAAGAAATTAGGAACAATTCATGTGTACTTTGTGTGGACAAAATGGCATACTAGGTACCATTTCATTAAAAAAAAAAAATATCCTAAGAAGAGTCTTTTGCCTTTAACTAAAGGGCCTATTCAGGCTTCAAGTTCTTGTAACGCAGGTTTTTCCATAGCAGCATATTTTAGAATGCCTATCTGTGTGCATAGTTACAGACCCCTAGAAAGTTCCAAAGGATCAGTTAAAAAACCAGAGTCATTCTTTCACATTTGAAGAAAACCTTCAGAATTTCTTAGCAAAATAAATCTCAAGTTCAAAAATAAGCGTCCAAGCTATTTAAAGATTAAAACAGAAGCTTTCTATGAGCCGGTACAGAATTATAACAAGATCTAAGGGATTTTTTTTTTTTCTACAAAAGACAAATTTCTGGAGATTTCTTAAATTGTTAATACTGACTAAATTTAGATACATATAATAAAGATGTGTGTGATGCTTTTTTAGAGCTTTACCATTTAAAAAATGCTTTCACATAATTGATCTAATTTAATCTTCCAAACAGGTAGAGCAGGTATTGTCTTCAGAACCCTTGTGCTGTTCAGAAAGCAGGCATGGCTGCTAAGTACCTGCCCTAAAGCCACATGCCAGCAACGGGCACTGCCAGGCTCAGTCTAGTTTTTGGATCTGAAGCCCCATGTTCCCTTCCCTTCAGCACCCTGACTCCTCCCGCTGCTCTTTGGAAAGATGGTTCTCAATATTTTCCCCTCATTAATTTTACTGACTTGATCTCAGTTGTTCATTGTGATGAACAGAGTTGGGCTCCACCACTGGCTAGGGTCCCAAATCCGTGTCTCACTGACGAGGACAATGACCTCGTCGTCATTGTCCTGACTCCCCCTGTTTTAAGTGCAAACCATACAGTGACACCACCAGGGTGATGGTAGGTGTTTCATATTCTTCCTATTGGGGCAGGGGTGGGCTGAGGGGAAGATAGAGAACTCTGCAGGCTCTTCCCTTGCATTAGTTGCTAAGCAGCAGCCATTTCATTGTAAAGGAGATTCGGCTCAAGTAATGACATAGGTATTCCCAGAATAGCATTTCATTTTTACAGCAACTGCATTTCACGTCTCCATATAGCATACGCTCAGTGATTTTCGGAGGAGAAATAGGCGCCTCAACACATTTGTTGAATATATGGAGGAAATTCAGTAGAGCTGATCACCTAATAGCCACACTCCTACATCCTGTGATTAAGAGTGAGCAGCAATTTTAAGGATGGGGAAGCTCGACCACCAAATAGGTATGTTTTGTGAGGCCATATCTGATGTGAACCGATAACATCTTGATGGAACACTCTGGACAGTTGGCAGTTCTGTTACTTGAAGTAATATGGCAGAGAGCAAAATGTGATTGCAGCCAGGGGGTTGGATCTAGGCCAAGATTTCATTGTATTGAGATTTTTGTTGGCAACCCAAGGCCCTTAAAATGAAGACAAAAGACAAGTGATAGATGGGTTTTCATTGCTTTAAACGTTGTGTAGTATTTTCTAAATTTTCCGCAACTGTCACATATTCTATTTGAAATCAGCATAAATGTCTTTAACTGAAAACATAAAAATAAAATGAAGGCAAAAGAAAGTATTGTACAAAACTTGTGCATGTTGTGGAGAGTATCAGGAAGAAGAGTGGGGAGTAGAGGAAGATATTGAATGGCCTGATAAATGTGTGTGTGAAAGGGGAGATTTTGAGTACAAAGTTGGCAGGTGGTCTGTTGGTGGGAGATCATGGTCCTGCCTTTTCAGGCACTTCCGCCATCTCTGTTGCAGCTCAGATGGTGGAGAAACTTGTATGTCTCTAGATAAGGATTTTGTCTCCCAAGCACTGCTGCCAAGGAATTATTAAGGCAGCGAAGTTTTCTGTTTTCTAAGAGTGCGTTACACACCACCACCCCTTAGTCCCTCTCCCCAGGCCATTTGGGAGAAAGTCCCTTTTTCCAGGAGGAGATGGAATGCCTGGAAGCCAACCTTTAACTTCCAGTAAATTGTCCTCCCATTTATGGCAAAGTACCTCTTCCAGGAATTGAAAGTCATGTTCGGAAGAAATAACACATGGGTGAATCCACAAATGGTGAGCAGTTATTCCCACTGAGGTGCTGGATTCCGTAGCGTGGGTGTTTTCAGCATTCTCTCCGACAATTAGTGCTTCTCATATATTTCATTGTGGGCTTCTGATGATTACTCGAAATGGCTTTGGTGAAGCAGCTGTGGTGTTATAGAAACTCCTTATTCACTTGGGAGAATCAAGTCAAGGAGGACTGGGGAGGAGAGGACTAAAATCTTTGACTTCCTGGCCTGGAACCTTAGAGAAGCTAGATGCTAGGTGTCTCTCAGATAAAGCATATCTGGAAGGTGCTCAGTGATGTGCTCTCAGCATTGTTAATAGTGTATTAATAATAATAATAACAGCATTTACTGAGGTTTTACTGTGTGTGCCAGGAACTGTGCTGAGTGCTTTACCTGTTTATTTCAGGTAATTCAGTCTTATGAGGTAGGTGTGATTACTGTTTAGTTTTACAGAAGCAGAAACTCAGGCACAGAGGAACAGCTCAGGGCCTCACAGCTGATGGACTCTGGAGCCAGAATGTAAATGCCAAAAGAACTCCCTGGCAAGTGCACTTAAGAACTACTCTGGGCCAGGGACTTCCCTGGTGGCCCAGTGGTTGAGAATCCACCTTTCAGTACAGGCGACATGCGTTTGATCCCTGGTTGGGGGCGGGGTGTGGGGGGTGGCTAAGATCCACATGCCTCAGGTCAACTAAGCCTGTGCTCCACAGCTAGAGAAACCCTCTGCAGCAAATAGAGGAACCCCTGAGATGCAGTGAAGACCCAGTGCAGCCAGAAAAAAGGAAAGATTACTCTGGGCTATAGCCCAGTGTAAGTGTGTGACTGCACCTGTTTGCCTTGGGAGTTCTCTCTGCCTTGTTGTGGGCAGGGGTGTGGGACTGTACACTGCAATGCCTGGCTCTGTGCCATGGAAACCAGGGAGGTCTTTGGGAGCTGTTGTAGCAGATTCCCCTCACCATCCTGATTCCTCCTTGGGACTCGGGGCATGAGCTTGGACACAGACTCTTCCACCTCACCTCTTAAAGGGCTGTCAAAGGAAGTGCCAGTTTGCTCATTTCCATCAGTGGCCCCGTAGGGCGGTTCCTCCTGCCCTGGTTCCTGTCCTTTTCAAGCAGGAATCACCAGCCCTTCTACTGAACTGTGATCTATTCAACATCTTCCCAATGAGGTTCCTTTTTGTTTCCATTAACCAGGGTTGGTTTCTATTGTTTGCAGCTAAACAAACAAACAAACAAACAAAGAAACAAAACCCAAAAAACCTAACTGACAAAATATCTTTGCAAATGGTCTGCCAGCCTCTATTGGCGAGTGTCTTCCATGTCAGAAGTTCTTGGCTACATTAGGGCTATCCCACTGGTCAGATTAATGGGTTTCCCTGGTGGCTCAGTGGTAAAGAATCTGCAGCCAATGCAGGAGACATGGATTTGATCCCTGGATTGGGAAGATCTCCACTCCAGTATTCTTGCCTGGGAACTCCCATGGACAGAGGAGCCTGGTGGGCTACAGTCCAGGGGGATCACAAAAGAGTTGGATACAACTTAGCAATTAAACAACAACAATTGGTTATATATAATTGTTAAAAGTTTTTTAATAGAAAAAACTAAAGTATTATCATTTCATGTATCTTTAGCATGAATTAGATACTTTGTACCTCTCTTTTAATTGTTCTCTTAAATATCCAAACTCTCTGAGTTAGTTATTTCTATTATACCGACGAGGACACTGAATCTCCGACGAGGACACTGAATCTTACAGAGAAGAACCAATTTGCTTCAAGTCAGAGAGGTGTTAACTGATGGAATCAGGATTTAGACTAAGTTTGAGGTCACCCAAAGCTCGCATTTTTTCCTTTTATACCATGCCGCTCTCGTATTAAGCCCAAAACGGACTGCTTTATTTCTTACTTACTGGTATGACAGTTTCACTTCTGGGGAATAGTCAGGATAATTCTGCCTCTTTTTCTGTATGATAGGTCTTCAAATATTTGAAGTCGGGTATTACATTTTTCTTTAACCTTCTTTCCTTCAGACTAAACCGTCTCCACTTTTATTGTTCCCTTATCTCATATCAAAGGTGATTTTCAGTCACCTTCATGTTTCTGGATATTCCTAATTTAATAGCATACTGGTTTATCCATGGCCTTCTTCATAAGAGTTGAGCAGTTGGGACTTCCCTGGCAGTCCAGTGGTTAAGACTGTGTGCTCCCAATGCAAGAGAACTAAGATCCTGCCTGCCACCTGGTGTGGCCAAAAAACAGAAAATAATTGAGCAGTAAACTGAAATTGTGGTCTAATCAGGGCCACCACTAGTGAAAAGGATGTCTCTGTTAGAAACAGGTCCAAGTCTGAGTGAACAAGTGAGCAAGTGAACCTCTTTTACCCCCGAGCTCTGTCAGCCCATGAACTAGGATTTAGCATGTGGTGGGTGGTACTTAGGCTGGATTTTAGTCTCTGCGTGGCCCTTCGTGCAGTACACTATCTGCACAAGTGTAGCTATGGCTCTGGGGGACTTAGTTGTCTTGTTGTGGCCATTGTTTGCCACGAGTATATGGATTAGCCTGGGTGCAGGCCAGTTGCTGTAAAACTCATTTCAAAAGCCAAATTTCCAGACTGCCAATTCAACAAATTACTGATGACTTTTCCATAGTTTAGCTTAGGTTGCAGACATTTCACTTAAGATTCGTCATTTCAGTTTGGCTAAATGTTTGTTTGGCATGTTTTATATTTACTTCAGACACCAGACACTCCTAGAACATTCCCGATTCCTCCTCTTGCCCTCCCTTTATTTCTCTCTTTTTTCCTAAATAAGGAAGGGGAAGCTCTCTCTTAACTACTATTTACTGTTATCTCCATTTTTCAGACTTAGTGCCTGTACTGCTCTTCTCTGGGCCCTACTGCTGATGGACAAATGTCTGTGTCCAACTCTTCTAAAACTGGCTTAAGCTATTTGTCTGAGAGGTTTGGGTGAGCTTTGTTTTAGTGAGTTGACACAGAGCTGATAAAGAAATCCATCTGTATTTTGGCTAAACCTATATTTGGTGGTCAAGGAGGTTGCTTATTTTATCCAGAAGAAAACCTTTTGCTGTTTTAGATAGGGTTGTTCAATATGGTGGACATGAGCCACGTGTGTCTATCAAGAGAAAATAAATTAAGTTTGAAATCCAGTTCCTCGGTCACACTCCCTCTCCCTGCACATTAAGTACTTAATTGCCATAGGTTCTAGGACCCACCCTATTGGCAGTACAGATGCAGACCATTTTTATCACTGCAGAAGGTTTTATTGAATGGCACTGCTTTGAGGGATTAGTGTCAAGGCACTAATTTATCAAGACTACAGAAAAACCTCTAGCTAATCATCCTTAAACAACAACCTTGAATGGCACAGTTCTTGAATTAAGTTGTCTAATTCTGTAATTAAGAAGTTACATCTTAGGGGTTTTCCTGGTGGCTTGGTGGTGAAGAATCTGCCTGCCAATGCAGGAGACTCTGGTTCTATCCCTGATCTGGGAGGATCCCACATGCCTCAGAGCAACTAAGCCCGTGCACCTCAGCTACTGTGCCTGTGCTCTAGAGCCTGGGAGCCGCAACCACTGAGACCATGTGCCATAACTACTCAAGTCTGTGCACCCTAAGCCCCTGCCCTGTGACAAGAGAAGCCACTACAATGAGAAGCACATGCACTGCTAGAGAGTAGCCTCTGCTTGCTGCAACTAGAGAAGAGCCCACACAGCCACGAACCCAACACAGCCAAAAGTAAATAAATGGAAGTGTGTGTGTGTGTGTGTGTGTTAGTGCTTCCCTGGTGTCTCAGATGGTAAGGAATCTGTGTGCAGTGCAGGAGACCCAGGTTCAGTCTCTGAGTTGGGAAGATCCCCTGGAGAAGGGAATGGCACCTCACTCCAGTATTCTTGCCTGGAGAATCCCATGGACAGAGAGGAGCCTGGAGGGTTACAATCTATGGGGTCACAAAGACTCACTCATGGCAGAATGACTAACAGTTCCACTTCAGAAAAAAAAAAATTACACTTAGAGGTATAGCTAAGTAGGAGAGAGCACTGTAGACAGGGGAAAAGAGAAAGGCATTCTGGGTGTTCCCCATCAGCCAGCTTGTCCCCCATCAGCCTGCTTGTCCTGTGTTCCTCCCCTCCTCACTACAGTGGTGGCTGATTTCCATAACAGTAGAGATGGGAAGTGTGTCTTCTCTTTCCTTTGCAAACTGCATCTTCCTCTGCCTTGCCAGACATATGTGGCTCTGTGCGGGAGTGAACATGTTCTGTGACTTGAGGGTGCGTTGGCTTTTTGGTCATTGAAAGTATCAGTACTTAGGTCAGTACTAGTTGCATCTGGGGGTAGAGTGAAGGGTGTGGAGAGAGCAGTACTGCTTCTCTACAAATAGATTCCTGAAATTCGGGCAAGGGCATGGCCCGAGATACAGGTGTAAACCTGGAGTATGGACATGTAGCTTCAGGTTCTGTCTATGTCACGGAAAGCGCTCAGTATGCCCTGTTTTAGTCATTTTTTCCCCCCTGTTTTAGTCTTAACGTTAAGTTCCCATTATGTTCAATAAATATTTATTGTACATTCATCAGGGAGACATGGAAGTAAAAGCCTGGATTTAAACCTTTAATGTGGCTCACCTGGTTCCTACAGGAAAGACCTTAGAAAGCTATGCAAAGAGCTTCAAGGACAAAGCAAAAGCCCCAGGAGAATCCTTATGTGTTTGTGTGGATTCTCTCTGGTGTTTTGAACTGCCAATACTGCACACAAGGGTGTTCTAAAAATAACCTGGGTAATGTGCATCTTCTGCTGAAGGGAGTGAGATAATTTGTGAGGATGATGAGAAATGGAAAAGGAGAGAAGCTTTAGAAGATGAGCAATGAAATACTCGAATCTCAATGGCCTCTGAGGCTCTCCCATGCACTGAGCGCTTTCTTTGAAGTCTTGATATTGAAAATCAAGAAAAACTACAAAAAGAAAAAGGTGTCAGTAGGAGAAACATTGGGTTTTTCTTACCTATGTTGTATAATCCAAGCAGTTCCCTGGATAAAAAATGTACCTGTTTGATAAGAATAGTTATGGGATGCTCATACTGTTTATGGCAAACAGATGGGGGAAAAGTGGAAACAGTGACAGACTTTATTTTCTTGGGCTCCAAAATCACTGCGGATGGTGACTACAGCCACAAAATTAAAAGACACTTGCTCTTTGGAAGAAAAGCTGTGACAAACCTAGACAGCAAATTAAAAAAGCAGAGCCATCACTTTGCCAACAAAAGTCCATATAGTCAAAGCTATCGTTTCTCCAGTAGTCATGTACAGATATGAGAGTTGGACTATAAAGAAGACTGAGCGCTGAAGAGTTGATGCTTTTGAATTGTAGTGCTGGGGAAGACTCTTGACAGTCCCATGGACAGCAAGGAGATCAAACCAGTCAATCCTAAAGGAAATCAACCCTGAATTCTCAATTGGAAGGACTGATGCTGAAACTCCAATACTTTGGACACCTGATGCGAGGAGCCGACTCACTGGAAAAGATGCTGATGCTGGGAAAGATGGAGGGCCTGAGGAGGAGGAGGGTGACAGAGGATGAGATGGTTGGATGGCATCACCAACTCAGTGAACATGAATTTAAGCAAGCTCCCTGAGATAGTGAAGGACAGGGAAGCCTGGTGGGCTGCAGACCATGGGGTCACAAAGAGTCGGACGTGTTTAACAAGTAAACAGTAGGGTACTCACTTGTTACAAGTGTGAAGCACAGTTTCAAGCCCTCCCCCAGGAATCCAAAGTTAAACAATATATCATTTCTCCCTTAAAATTGGTTCAAGTTGCTTATAAGTTATTGGGGAAACAAAAACTGCTTTGAGTGCCTACTGTATGCTAAATACTATGCTAAATGCTAGAAATAAAAGAGAAATAAGAACCATTGTTATCAAGAATTTGTGGTCTAGGGAGAGAGAAAAAACAATTTGATCTGAAACAGTACAGATCGATAAACACAGAGTTAGAAGGATGTTTGGGGCAAGGTGAGAGAGGCCAGAGGAAGGGTTTGACAGAGATCTTTTTTTTTTTTTTTTAAAGAAAAATATCGCGGGGTCTCAATGCCCCGCCCCCGGCCTGCGCGCGCAGGCGCTTCCGCTTCCGCTTTCCCAACAGGACGCGCAACGTCTCTGACAGAGATCTTTTAGAGCAGCTGATGGTTAAATGTGCCCTGAAGAAGGAAGAGGAGATAGCTGGATAGAGATAGCTAAGTAGCTTTGTTTACCAATTCAATGCAGAAAACATGCCTTAAGTTCTTTTTTTAAAAATTAAGTTTTTTGAAGTATAGTTGGTAAGGAATCTGCAATGCTGGAGACCCAGGTTTGATCCCTGGGTCAGGAAGATCCCCCGGAGGAGGAAATGGCAACCTGCTCCAGTATTTTTGCTTGGAGAATCCCATGGGCAGAGGAGCCTGGCAGGCTGCAGCCCACGGGATCGCAAGAGTCCGACATGACTTACTTAGCAACTAAGCCACCACATAGTTGATTTACAGTGTCGTGTCAATTTCTGTTGTACTGCAAAGTGATTCAAATATATACATATACGTATATACACTTTCATTTTCATATTCTTTTCCATTATGGTTTATCACAGGATATTGAATAGAGTTACCTGTGCCATGCAGTTGGACTTGTTTAGCCATTGTGTATATAATAGTTTGCATCTGCTAATCCCAAGCTCCCAATCTGTCCCTCGCCCATGGCAACCACAAGTCTGTTTTCTCATTCTGTGAGTCTTTCTTTTTGTAGATAGGTTCATTTGTGTCATATGTTAGATTCCACATGTAAGTGGTATCATATGGTGCCTGTCTTTATCTTTCTGCTGCTGCTGCTAAGTCGCGTCAGTCGTGTCCGACTCTGTGCGACCCCATAGACGGCAGCCCACCAGGCTCCCTAATCCCTGGGGTTCTCCAGGCAAGAACACTGGAGTGGGTTGCCATTTCCTTCTCTAATGCATGAAAGTGGAAAGCGAAAGTGAAGTCGCTCAGTCGTGTCCTACCCCTGGCGACCCCATGGACTGCAGGCTCCTCCGTCCATGGGATTTTCCAGGCAAGAGTACTGGAGTGGGGTGCCATCGCCTTCTCCCCTTTATCTTTCTACTTACTTCATTTAGTAGGATTATCTCTAGGTCCATCCCTGTCGTTGCAAATGATACTATTACATTTTTTATGGCTGGGTAGTATTCCGTTACATAAATATACCACATCTGTAGTCATTCATCTGTCGATTGACATGTTGTTTGCATGGCTTGGCTGTTGTGAATAGTGCTGCTATGAACATAGGGGTTCATGCACACATCCCACGTTCTAAATGGCAAACTAGAAACAGTCTCAAAACAATCCATGTACTTTTAATCTCTTATGAACAGCACCCCCACATTGATCATTTGAATTTTTTGAATGAGGGAAGCTTTAAACAGGTTCTGCTACCTGTTTTAAATCCACACATAAAGGACCTTTAGTAAGAGTTCTGTCTACTCCATCCTTGTTAGACATCAGCTTCTTGGGCAAAGGTAAACAGCAGGCATGCAGTGATGGACATGATCATGTCTGGGTGGTAGGAACACAAAAGAGGGGAGAGTGGTTAGTCGCAAGTGGAAGATGTTTTCTTGGAGTTTGAAGGAAGAGATGGGACATAGGAGGGCGGGTCTGGAAGACAATCAGGCCACAGGAATTGAATGAGAAAGGACTCAGTGGGTAGAAATGCATGAGTATTTGGGAAGCAGTGTTGCTTTATGCGTGGAGCTATGTAGTAGAAGTTTAGACCAAGAAGATAAATTACATGCTCATTACAGAAGACCTGGAAGGCCATGAGAAGAATTCAGATTTTGTAGTTATTAAATAATGGAAACCCATTGGAAGTTTGGGGGCAGAGAGTTGACTCCGTACCCAAAGGTGAGGAAGTCCTCCCTGGATTCATTGCCAGGGACCGTTGTGGAACCACTCTCTATGCTGCCCTGCCTCTCAGCATCCAGACTGGGCGAGAGCTTCCCGCCCTCCCCCAGGACATGAAGAGTGAAGGGAGACCCAGTGCCCATGGTGTCTCAGAAGCCTCTGGGACAATTGGAAGCAGGAAGCAGAGTGACTCTAAAATTCATGAGAGTTTGAGAAAGGAGAAAGAAAAAAGGAGAATGTGGGACGTCCTCAGAGTCTGAACACAAACTCATTTTTACATAAAGTAGTGTAATACATGGTTAGATTTGATGTCATTCATTAATACTTTAGCTAAATAATCTTGTGTTAAGTTCAAAGCACTGACCACACAGAAGAACTGGGCTTGCTTCTAAACTGGGGACTTCCTCTCTAATCTGTTTGGAATAACTCCCCATATTCACATCATCGATTTTTTTTTTTTAATGAAGTGGAATGTTTTATCCCCCAGATTCCAAGACCTGGAAATCACTGAACAAATTAATGGATAAATATGTGTTCCGAATGTATTAGAAAATAGTTGTCAAGCAGCTTAAATGTTGTTCCCTGTCAGAGGGCTGTGTTCCTGCCTAATACTATTACGTGAACAGCGATTGGTTGGACCAGTTAATAGAAACACAGATAATTTTGCAGCTAGGAAAGATTGGTTTTCTCTGCAGACTGCACACTCCTTTCAGACCTAATCTTCAGTAAATAGAGTACAGCATTGTGGTTGAAAGTCAGTGTGACCAATTCAGTCCCCTGGCTCTCACGCCTTTTCCTAGAATTAGGATGATGTCCAGCTTACACTCTGCATTATGTACATTGCATTGCAACGCCCGAGAGCTAGCTTGTGCCCTGCATTTTGGAAAATCATCATTTTTTCTCATATAAATTGAAAATAGAAGAAATAGAGTAGAAGAGGGAGCCACTTGGAGATCAAAGTAATATTAACATGCAAGGAAAGAATAGGATCTTGGCTCCAGGCCACCCAGAGTGATGAACACTCTTGGGCTCACAGACCCATGTGAGCTGTCTGATGGGGAGAATGCAGCCTGCAGACTAATTTCAGGATTAAGACTAGGACCCTCTCTTTACTTTCCAACCAAATCAAGTTATTCTTAATGTAGCGACTACCACGCAGTGTCATCATTCTGTTCGATTTACTAAACTCTAAAATGCAGAACTTCCTACTCTGTTCTGTGTTACTCACTGAAGCCAATTTTTTAGTACACAAATGTTCATCACAGCTTTATTTGTAACCACTGTAAGCTGGAAGCAACCCAATGTCCATCAACATGAGGAGAGAAATAAATCCCAAAGTCAGTTTTGTTTGACATGAAATATACTACTCGCAGTTCCCCCCTTCCCCCGATAGCTTTCATTCAAAAATATTTACCATCATGCCCTAGATTAAATAAGGCATAAACAAAATTAAAAACCAAATAGGTTAATGTGTCCCTGTCCATTCATGTTAGAAAATAGACCTACCTGCTTCAGAATGTGTGTGTGTGTGTGTGTGTGTGTATGAGTGTAGATGGGTTTTGCTTGTTTACTTGTCGCTTACTAACCCTCATATAGGCCTCATTCTCTGCAATCTCCAGTGTTGTCATCTGAACAGTGAGGCTGGTGATGCCTCGTACACAGCATAATTATTAAATATATTCATTCCATTCCTGAATGGAATGATGAATGTACTCTGTACACTGTAAGTGAGGTGAAGTGAAAGTTGCTCAGTTGTGTCTGACTCTTTGCGACCCCATAGACTACAGAGTCCATGGAATTCTCTAGGCCAGAATACTGGAGTGGGTAGCCTTTCCCTTCTCCAGGGGATCTTCCCAACCCAGGGATTGAACCCAGGTCTCTCACATTGCAGGCAGATTCTTTCCCAGCTGAGCCACAAGAGAAGCTCAAGAACACTGGAGTAGGTAGCCTATCCCTTCTCCAGGGGATCTTCCCGACCCAGGAATCGAACCGGGGTCTCCTGCATTGCAGGTGGATTCTTTACCAACTGAGTTGTGAGGGAGGCCCTCTAAAGTCTTATATAAATGCTGGAAATGGCTACGCTGCCACGGTGCTGAATTGTGCATGTGCAGTCTGCCATGGGGTGATGTGAAGACCTTGTGAATGTCTCAGGGCAATTCGGTTTCTTCATGATGGCCCTGGAGCTTTTGTCTGCTAAGGGTGCATGTCATTGTGGAGATGTGCAGATGTAGGTTTGGGAGGGTCAGCCGGCTTTTTGTTTAGTTTTAAAATGTAGCACAGGGCTTCCCTGGTGACTCAGTCTGTAAAGAATCCACCTTCAATGAAGGAGACACGGGTTTGATCCCTGGGTGGGAAAGATCCCCTTGGGAAGGAAATGGCAACCCAGTCTGATATTCTTGCCTGGGAAATCCCATGGACAGAGGAGCCTGGCGGGCTATAGTCCATGGGGTTGCAAAGAGTCGGATATAATTTAGCAACTAAACCACCACCAAATATAAGACATATTTAATCAAAGTAATCCCGCAGCCATGAAATTAAAAGACACTTGCTCCTTGGAAGAAAAGTTATGACCAACCTAGACAGCTTATTAAAAAGCAGAGACATTACTTTGCCAACAAAGTTCTGTCTAGTCAAAGCCTTGTTTTTTCCAGTAGTCATGTATGGATGTGAATGTTGGACTGTGAAGAAAGCTGAGCACCGAAGAATTGATGCTTTTGAACTGTGGTGTTGGAGAAGACTCTTGAGAGTCCCTTGGACTGCAAGGAGATCCAACCAGTCCATCCTAAAGGAGATCAGTCCTGAATAGTCATTGGAAGGACTGATGCTG
>NW_011494887.1:620968-629345 GCF_000754665.1 Bison bison bison
TGGAAAAGGCCCTGATGCTGGGAAAGATTGAAGGCAGGAGAAGGGGATGACAGAGGATGAGATGGTTGGATGGCATCACTGACTCAATGGACATGAGTTTGAGTAAACTCTGGGAGTTGGTGATGGACAGGAAGACCTGGCGTGCTGCAGCCCATGGGGTTGCAAAGAGTTGGACACGACTGAGTGACTGAACTGAACTGAACTGAATCCATAGCATGGATTAATACGTGGCTCATAGTTAACTAGAACTGCAGGCTATAACCCAGCCCAGCAGGTCCCTTCTCCCTCTCTCTCCTGTGCTCTCATTTCCCCAAAGCTGCTATGATACGTTAGCTGTTTCCTCTGTAGTCTACATTTATGTTTTTAATAATATGCCACTGAGTGCTGTTTTATAATTTTTCTCAACTGTTTTCCTACGAGAAGGTGGGGATTTAGTTCTCTTTTATCCCGTCTGCACATACACGTTCTATAATCCTTCTGCTATCTTCCTATCACAGTCTTATTTAAAGCATTCATAAATGCTTGTATTATTGGCATTGTAAATCTCATGCACAGCTGAGCGACCCAGTGTGATAGTGAAGCATTTTCTTTCTTACGTTATTGGTGTCATTTAAAAAATTATTTTCACATGGGCTTATTTTTCAATCTTCCACACACTTCTTAACAGAACCATAAATTCTCTATTACATTTAAATGTGTAAAGTAATATATCTGTTTCATTATTTTTTCTTGTCAGCAGTCCTCCTGGACTGTTTGAGAGTATAGTCCCCATCTCTCTCTCTCTTTTTAAAATAATTTTCTTGATTTCTCATTGCTGTTTCTCATAGTTGCATCCTCTATTGTCTAGATTTCCTGGATTTCACATCTTTTTTTCTACCTTGTTTGGTGGAACACACAGCAATTTCAAGAACAATAATACCACATTCCTGGATAGGTTTTTTTCCAGGAACTTTCATCATATTTTTAGATGACTAAGTTAAAAAGTTTCCCAGGAAGTGGGATACATCCTGGGAAAGGGTACATAGGAGGGAGGTATTTTGAGTTCCTTCGTGTCTGGGAATATCTTTTTTCTACCTTCACACACGATTGAGCGTTTTTCGTGGTATGGAGTTCTGGACTGGAAAGAATATTATCCCAGAATGGTATAGACATTTCCTTTCTACTGCTCTGCTTCCAAAATTGCAGTGGAGAAGGCCAGTTCCATTCTAATTCTCAACAGCTTTGTGTTTTTATTTCCCCCTGGGTTAACACTTTTTTTTCCCTCTGCGGATCCTGATGGGCAACAGTCTGTGGGGTCACAAGAGTCAGACATGACTTACTTACTAAACCACCACCACCATCTACTGTTTAGAAATATCAGAACTGTAGTGGTTTACCATGGCACGTTTATTTATGGTACTGGGGACTTTTTAGATCTCTTCAGTCTGAAAATTTTGAGTTCTAAGAAATTTCCTGGTATTAGTTTCGAGAGTGGAAGAGAGTATCTTCTTCCCCTCCATTTCACTGATTGCTTTTTTCTGGAATTGGTATCATAAAACTATTGTATCTACTGAACTATTCCTGTTGTTTTCTTTTCTATTGAAGTTGTTTCTTTTTATCCCTTGCTGGGGGTTTTCCTCATTTATTTTCCATTTTTAAATTGGATTTTCACTGTTTGCAATCGCATTTTGATTTCTAAAAGCTCTTGGGTTCTAGCGCTTGCTTTTCTGGCATTCCATTCTTGTTTTGTGGCTTTAATGTGTTCTTATATCTCTGATGACAGGGGCTCTTCCTTACCCAGGTAATAAACCCTTTATCTTCTGCATTTCAGAAGGTTTCTTACATCGCGGGTGGGTTCTTTACCAGACTGAGCCACCAGGGAATCCCTTAATGACATTTGTGGATGTTTTATTAACCCTAAAACAATTCTGTGTTCTTCGGACTTTTTTTTCTATGTAGTATCTTCTCTTGTTGTTGGAGACTCTGTTCGAATGTCTGATTATCCAGTCATATTGAAAAGAGCAAGCCCAAAGGCTGGAAGGAAGCACCATGTGGTTATGTATGTAACTCATTAGCTCATTCAACTCCACTGTGGAGTGACTGGTTGGGGATCCGGTTTGTTTTGCTGGGGAAACACTAAACATTCATATTTTCTGGTCAATTTCCTCAGAGGAGAATGGTCCCCTTTACACTTCAGAGGTTGATGTCTAACTGTTATTTCTCTGGGGCTGGAATTTTTCTTACTCAAGGTAGAGGTTTTCAGTTGATCTCTTTGCTGGCAGTGGAGGGTCTCCTCCTCAAAACCAGCTGTGGTCAGTGTTTCTAGCTCATCTCTGGCTTAGCTTCTTTAGAAACTACATCTCCAGACTCTGGGCTGTGTGTGGCAAGAGGAGCCCCCAGGCTGCTTGAGATGGTACTCTCGTCTCTGGAAAGACATTTATCCTCTTCTCGCACCCTCTCTTCGGTGGTACTTGGTGCCTCCAATCCCTGCCCTTTTCTGGCTCTGCAGGGTGAATCCACCTCTTGATTGCTCCTCCGTCCTTCCTGCACTTATTTCCCAGCCTTCTCTGCCCTGCCTACTCAGGCTTACCTTTACCCAGTTCACTCCCCAGCCCCCCAAATCTTGTTGTCACCCCTTTTGCTATCATCGCGCCTTTTTCTTT
This sequence comes from Bison bison bison, assembly GCF_000754665.1. Taxonomy (NCBI): domain Eukaryota; kingdom Metazoa; phylum Chordata; class Mammalia; order Artiodactyla; family Bovidae; genus Bison; species Bison bison. The sequence continues at coordinate 623,611 of NW_011494887.1, forward strand.
TTTCTTGTTGACATTGTCTCTTTTATTTCTTTTACTTTCATTTCAGTGGGAAGTTTTAGACAGAGTTGGGATAAAGGTGTGTGTTCATCTTATCATGGAGACCTGAAAATTCTCACTGTTTTTCTTCAGTAAGAACAACATAAAATTGTTCTTACTGAAGAAATCAGTGCATTCCTTTAGAATTTTTGAACAGACCGTAATGTCCTTAGTGCCTCTTGCTTCTAAAAGACTTATAGGAATTTCACAGGTGTTTCATCTCTCTTAACTTTCTCTGTGCTAGAGGAGGAAAGGGTAATTTTACATAATTTTTCAAGCCTCCAAGAGGAAGAGGTACTCTTGTGATCTCTGTCTGGCATTTTGCACAATACTGTTGCATTTATCAGCTCGCCATTTGCCTTGCAGCCGTCAACTAAAGTTTCAGTCTAGCCCTTTGATTGCTGGCCCGTCCCAACCTTGAAGGGAAGTCAGGAGACTCCATTTTGATCCCTGGGTCAGGAAGATCCCCTGGAGAAGGAAATGGCAACCCACTCCAGTATTCTTGACTGGTAAATCCCATGGACAGAGGAGCCTAGAGGGCTACAGTCCATGGGGTTTTAAAGAGTTGGACACGACTGAGTGACTAAACAACAACCCAACCTTGAACAGCTGGTTTCCGCCAGACATGAGGTTCCTGGCTTTCTTCCTTCTGTAGCCTGTGCTCCACTGGCTTTCTGGGAAGCTCTCAGACTTGTCATTCTCCTAGCAGCTCAGATGCCATTCTCCCCAAACACCCAGAGTCCATTTAGCACCAATGAGGTGCTCAGTCTGGGATTTCTGAAGACCCATCACTGGGGAGAGACTGTTGCTAATGAGGTGCAAATTGGCAGTGACTGGGGAGGGGCTGCTCTCTCTGGGCCAGGCCCCAGGGGAGGGTGGATGTCTCTGACACTTGCCCGGGCAGGCTGGCTGTGGGCTGTGAAGCCTGATTCCGGGCCAGGGAGGCCCTTGCACAGTGCCTGGAGGCTGCTCTGAGCTCACACAGGCCCAGCCCCGTAGCTCCTGCCAGCTGGCTAATCTCTTGGCTGGGTTTCCTGGCTGGCTTTCCTTGCAAGTAGGAGAGGCCGTGCTCATTCTTGGGGCTTTCCCAGACATTGGAGAGGGAGCCAAGAAGACCTGTGGTCCGCAGAGGTGCTGTCCTTGGGGTTGGTATGCTGGTAGGTTAAGGGGTTGGGGGTTTGGTGGTGGAGCCCTTGTTCTGGTAGCAACTGCTGGAAGGAGGGTGAGTGTCTGTTCCTCCCGAGTATCTGCCCGGCAGCCTTGCTTGAAGACTCCTGTTCACCAGAGAGCCCTCGTCAGCAGCTCTTCTTCTCTGCTTCCAGAAGGTTCAGGCTTCTCTTTGCTGTTGTCATTTGCAAGTGTCCCCACCTGAGTGTGACACAACAGTGGGTGGGAAACTGCTCAGAACCAGAAACTGTGTCCTGGTGGAGAGGACACGGGGAAGGTGGTGGATGTGGGCTGTTTTACATGGGTGCAGACTGACCTTGCGTCCCCTGGTCTGTGTGACCACGTGTCGCAGGGCCCCTGATGTGGAATCCAAGTGTCCATTTGGGTGATCTTGAGCAAATTTCTTAAATTCTCCAACTTTCCATCCCCTGCCTTTCTTTTTTCCCCTATTCCTCCTTATCTCATTTGTCTTATTTTTTAAAGAGGTCCCTGAGTGCCAGCCTAGACACAGAGATGACAAAAATGAATGAAATAGAGTTGCTGTCTTCAAGGAATTCATCCCCTGGTGAAAGAAGACAGACTGCAAACAGCATAGTTGGACCATAAAGAAAGCTGAGCGCTGAAGAATGAATGGCTTTGAACTGTGGTGTTGGAGAAGACTCTTCAGAGTACCTTGGACTGCAAGGAGATCAAAGCAGTCCATCCTAAAGGAAATCAGTCCTGAATATTCATTGGAAGGACTGATGCTGAAGCTGAAACTCCAGTCCTTTGGCCACCTGATGCAAAGAACTGACTCATTGGAAAAGACCTTGATGCTGGGAAAGATTGAAGGCAGGAGGAGAAGGGGATGACTTAGGATGAGATGGTTGGATGACATCACTGACTCAATGGACATGAGTTTGAGTAAACTCTGGGAGTTGGTGATGGACAGGGAGGCCTGGTGTGCTGCAGTCGATGGGGTCACAAAGAGTCAGACACGACTGAGCAATTGAACTGAACTGAAACAGCATAGAGTTCCATGATGAAAAATAAACTAGGTCAGAGGCATGTAAAAAGTATCATGGGTGGATGGAAGAAGGGCTTCTGAAATGGTCAGAGAATGCTTTATAGTGATGATGACATTCGAGCCAGTTGCCAAATCTTGATTATGGAGGTTTGAAAAAGTATGGTATGTTCTAGAAAAGGTTGGTTGTTTGTTGGTCCTCAGGTACAGGTGCAAAGCAGGCTGGCAAACTGGGCATCTGGAAATAAATGGGGCCAGAGGGTGGAGGGTGCTGTCCCCCTTAAGGTGAGCTTGGACTTCTCCTTAGTGGTGGTGGTGGTAGAGGTGGGCTGGAGAACTGTACTGATTCTCTGCTAGATGAGGAGGCTGGCCTAGATGGTTTTAGGATCCCTTGTCGTCTGAAATTCTCAGATTCTCTGTGTGGGCATGAAGATGTGGGTCTGGGAACACAGCTCTGTTGAGGAGTGTTATCTGGTGTAGCGTCTGTGAGTAGGTGTTTAAATGTGGGCTGGACTCAGTAGCTATATTAAGAGGTAATGTCAGGCGGGGCTTGGAGTACCAGGTCCTGAGTGAAGCTGGAGTTGAAATTTCCAAATCTTATTTCAGCTTTTGATTAGGATTTTTGAACCCAGCTCAAGCACTTGACCTGTCTATGTCTCAGAATTGGCACATGTAAAAGGGACATTTTCACTTCCGTGCAGCTGGGAGGGTTTTGTTTTTTGAAGTAGTTTTATATGATAATGACTTGGCTGTGGGTTAGGACATTGGAGGGGAAAATTTTTATTTTAAAGCTTAGCATTTTTTCTAATTGAGTTATTAGCCGTCAACAAGTATAGATACAAGTAACCTGTACATGAATTTTGTGTGATGCACTTGTGTTGAGTTTTTCCTGAGTTTTGGAGGCGGAATCGGATGAGAGTTGGGGATGACTTGAAAATGTACGCAAACAACAACATTGCAAGATCTATCTTAGGGATGCACTTGGACCGCAAAGCCTCAGCCAAATGTTCCAGCCGGGCCATCTTAGGACGGCACTTGTGTTGATGACAGACACATCCCCAGACTCCCAAGTGTTAGCTTATGCTTGCTGAACTTTGAAACCCCAGGGGATTCTTGTTTTCTGGAACCACATGGCACTTTGACCAGATTCTACAGCAGTTTCCAATCTCTGAGTTGCCTGTTTTGCGTTCGAGATAGATTTTTTTTTTTTTAATTTTTGTGTTGAGTTTTTAGCTCACTAGCCAAGCGATCCTCTCAAAATACTTTCCAGTTAGCTCATCTTTGTAATGGAAGGGGTAAAAGATTCCTAGGTAGTTCAGTTCATGGTTCAGTTTCTGATTCAGTTCTCATGCCTTGAGACAATGTCACTGATCATCTGATTGCTTAAGACAGGTGAAGCCAAGAAGGGTATTGGAATATAGAACGGCTGGTAAAGTGTGGATGTGGGCACTCATCATCACTACTCTTGCTTTCATACATGTGCACGTGCCTGATGTTAGGGAGGCTTGGACATGCACACATACAGGGAAGAAACTTGGTAGACTTGACATCTTAAAGGGACTGGGCAAGAAAGAGATCAAAAGGTGCCTTCGAGTACTGGCCTCACTCAGACATGGAACTCAGATGCCTACATGCTTCACCCTCTTAGCATTGAAACAATTGGCTGGTACCTGCAGGTGTACTTTCCAGTAGAAGTGAGGGTCAGTATGAACCACAGACATCCTCACGCCTGGTCTGTGAGGCCTTTATTGGTCACTCATAAAATTACGATCATAGTCTGGGACTATGTTGAGGACCGTGTTGAGGACGAGGGTGGGGGGGAGTCACAATTTAACAACATATAGTATTTATTTTGTTCTATGCAAATGAATACACTACCTAGTGGAAAGTCAGTTTTCTTGACTGTGAACTCTAACAACAGTTATTTCTCTTTATGTCACATATCATTTTTGGTATTCCTGGAGAGTTTTGTCTGTGAGTATCTTGTTGGCTTCAAAATGATGGTAATATTCTTGAGGGCACAGCAATGAATTCATTCAACAGATGTTTCTTAAGCACCTGGGGTGTGTCAAGCAACTAGTGTGTGTTTTAGGCACCAAACACAGATGAATAAGGTCCGTACCCTTACTTCACAAAGAACCTCACAAAGAGACTGATAAGCAGACAGACAATTACAGTATATGTGTTGGTTATGAAAAGGTGAGGAGGAAATGATTCAATTATAGAGGGGTGGGAAGGGTCTTCCACAAAGGTAAAGAAGTCAATACAAGCAAAGATGGAGCTGTGGGAAATGATTGTATAGAAAACTAAAAGTAAATTGAGAATCCTGGACTATCAAACAATAGATTGGGTCAAGAAATGAGACCAAGATGGTAACCATGTTGTCATTGTATTTCAGTGTTTTTCAGTGAAGGCGGTCATGTCTTGACTTTGGAGATGCTGCTGGCATCAAATGGTTTGAGGTCAGGGATGCTGAGAAATGTCCCATGGTGCACAGGACAGCCCCTCACAGCAAATAATTCCCTGGCCTAGAATGTCAGGGATGTCACGGTTGAGAAACCCTGCTCCTGATCTTTCCACCATGTCTGGGTTGAATCGTTCAAGTCTTAGCTCAAAAGGTCCTTCTGTAGTGGCTGTGCTGCCCACCCCAGCTGCCACAGAAACGTTTGCCTCTTCTTCTGTCACTCCCTGTTGCAAAGCCCTATTTTTATTCCTTCATGCCCTTTGATGCCATCTGATATCACATTGTGTATTTTTTTCACTATCTGTCTCTCCTCCCTAAAAAATGAACGCCATGAGGTCTTTGATTTGTTGGTTGTTATTTCTCTAAAGCCTAGCATAGTGCAGGGCACATAGGCAAATGCTTGGAAAAATTTGATATCTGAAAGTTCTGGGTGGAGGAGTGCCGCGTGTTGGATACACATTCTGTGGCGCCGGAATAATAAGACTAGGGAACATTTATTTTTACTGTACCTACCAGGCACTGTTCTAAGTATTTTACACACATCAGCTCATTTATCCCCTAACAACCTCAGGAGGTAGGCATCATGATTATTTTCATTCTACACATGAGGAAACTGAGAGAGCTTAACTGCTTTCCTGAGATTATGCATCTAGCAAGTGGCAATACTAAGGCGGTATAATACCTGTTGTTTGTTTGCACAGGTATGTGCATTATGGCTATTAGTCTGAGTTTTTGCTCTTGAGGGTAGATAGAGGACTTGTGATTGGATTTAAGAGGTTTCGAACAATGTGCCCCAAATCAGAGATGCCAGGTTAGATAGAAATCAGGGAGTGGGGTTGTTGGTGGACATAAAAGATTTAATAGTGAAAAAATTGGAGTCTTACCAGGGATGGAGTGTGCTGTCCTCATGAGCGTGTCTAGTGACCCAGAGAGATCAAAGCTGAGGACCAGGATGCACTGCCTTAAGGAAGCACTTAGGTTTGGAGGGGACACAAGCAGCCCTGGCCTCCAAGGCGTCCTTTGGGTGGTGTCCCCTGTGGCTGGGGGTGGAGGCACTTCTTCATT
>NW_011494887.1:629445-666608 GCF_000754665.1 Bison bison bison
CTCTTCCGATCTAAGCAGCCCTGGCCTCCAAGGCGTCCTTTGGGTGGTGTCCCCTGTGGCTGGGGGTGGAGGCACTTCTTCATTCTTATAAGACTGCTCACCCTCACACCTCCTGTCCTGGTGGCTCTGACACTCTCAACTCTTGTCTCACTTGACTTTCCACACACTGGAAGACCACACTGCAGGGTCTTTTTCCAGTTCCTGTCAAAATAATCCAACCTATGCTTTGTGGGAGCCCTGACCTGCCCCCCTCATACCATGGCTGGCCTCGTGTAGCCAGGCTGGGGTGCCAGGTGCTTCCCACTGTCAACCTGGATACAAGGGAGGGAGATGACTACCTACCTGTTTCCTTCTCTCTCTTCTTTCTTTCCCGATGGTGGAACTCTACATTGGAGCTCAAGGAGTCTTGATGTACACACACCTTATGGACAAAATGGGGGAGGATCTCTAGGTTTTGAATACATCTCACCACTTGTGGGAAGGGCCATTGGCATTAATGGGGGCAGGGCATGTTGGGTTCTGAGCTTATGGCTTCTTCACATGCAGTTGGATTTCCTGACACTGGAGAGCACTATTTGGTTATGAGGTGGGGGGGGAGGGCTGGGGTTGCTTTACTTGTGTCAGTGGAGGCTGGTGGGATTGGACTTCCCTGGTGGCTCAGATGGTAAAAGCATCTGCCTACAATGCGGGAGACCCAGGTTCGATCCCTGGGTTAGGAAGATCCCCTAGAGAAGGAAATGGCAACCCACTCCAGTATTCTAGCCTGGAAAATCCCATGGATGGAGAAGCCTGGTAGGCTACAGTCTGTGGGTCACAAAGAGTCGGACAAGACTGAGTGACTTCACTTTCAGTTCAGTTGCTCAGTTGTGTCCGACTCTTTGTGACCCCATGGACTGCACCACACCAGGGTTCCCTGTCCACCACCAACTCCCAGAGCCTGCTCAAACTTAACGTCTATTGAGTCAATGATGCCATCCAACCATGTCATCCTCTGTCATCCCCTTCTCCTCCTACCTTCAATCTTTCCCAGCATCAGGGTCTTTTTCAATGAATCAGTTCTTCACATCAGGTGGCCAAAGTATTGGAGCTTCAGCTTCAGTATCAATCCTTCCAATGAATATTCAGGACTGATTTCCTTTAGGATGGACTGCTTTGATCTCCTTGCAGTCCAAGGGGCTCTCAAGAGTCTTCTCCAAAACCACAGTTCAGAAAGAGCTTCGGGACCTGTTGTTGAAGGCTTTGGTTTCCTCTACATCCAGCACAGGATGGTTCCAGCTGGATGCAGGTAATAGCAGAGTGCTAGGGCTACCATATTAGGCTGGAACCCAGAAAGAAATGGTCTTGGGTTTTTTTCCTTCCATAGTAGGGACTTGGCACTCTTGTCCATGTTGAGTTTCCAGAAGCTGGAGCTGGCACGGGGTTGGCTGGAACTGATGTCTAGCAGAAGAAGATGCTAATGCAGGAGAGGCTTCTAGTTTGAGTTGCAGGTGAAGCTGTGTCTGGACGTATTGGCTTGAGTCCAGCTGAGTTTGTGAAACAGAGGTTGGAAGAGTAGAACTGGGAAGGAAAGACTGGATAGGTCTCATGAGAAAATTATGCTGAGAGAGAGGACCTTCATGGGGAAGCCACGGGTCCTGGAGGCTGATTCCTAGAGCAAGAGCCAGTACTCGAAGTGGAGGACTTGTTGCCATTTTATGATGAAGAACAGTGAAGCCTGGCGTTCTGCAGTCCATGGGGTTGCAAAGAGTCAGACATGACTGAGGGACTAAACAACATATGGATTGATACTGACAGGTTTTAGATAAGGGAGTGAATTTTTCAGGCTTGTCTTTTAATTAGACTATTCAAATGACTGCACAGAGATGGGTCAATAGAGACTCTTATGCTAGTCTAGGTGCAAGAAAATGGGCAAGGCAGAGCTAGGAGGTGGAACTCTTTAGGATTTAAAATTAAGAGGACTGAATGATTGGGCGTGACTTTTTGGGAATGAATAACAAATCAAGGATGACTTCTGTGTTTCACATTCAGTTGGTTTGTGGAACTAGCGTGTCAGATAAAGAATAGAAGATGATGAGCTACACGGGATGGGGAAATGATGGCTTTTCAGTCTTATTGCATACGAGATAATGTGTTGCCATCAGGACACCAAAAGCCAATGTGAAAGGGACTCTGGTATTCAAGGCTGGATGTGTAGATTGTACAATGGGAACAGAAATCATGAGGGCGAACATGATAATCGACAGATAATCTGTAGGATAAGAAAAAAAGAGGATGCAAGGGACACTGAAGTCAGGCCCATAAGAAGGAGTAGAGTTATCTTTCCAGGTCTGTGTTCGGTGCGTGCTTCTGTCTGAAGTTGTTCTGCTGTAGAATTACTTCTTTCTCACTGGTCCTCTAGTTGTTGCTTTGTTTAGTTGCTAAGTCGTGTCTGACTCTGCGACCCCGTGGACTATAGCCCACCAGGCTCCTCTGTCCATGGGATTTACCAGGCAAAAATACTGGAGTGGGTTGCCATTGCCTTCTGGTCCTCTAGTATTTTTAATTTTCGATGTAGTAAGTGATGTTACAGAGGCAATAGTTGATAGCTAGTGCTATGACTGCCAGGTAAACTATAAACTTCTTTGGCCTAGATCCTCACTTTTTTTCACATCCGTGTCCTTAGTATGAACTTCAGTGGCTGATGTGTTGTCGGATTTCAATAAACAGGTGGTATTGAATACATGAATTAGAAAATGTTTATTGAAAGAAATAATGTACCATTTTGTTAGAGAATTTGTTTTTAACCCATGTCAGAGGATGAGGACATTTGTAGACCATTGGGTTTTTTCCTCTATTTCACAATAGACTGGAACCCCTCCCCCCAACTTCTTAAGCAAACAAGTTCACTTATTTCTGAAAAGTGAGCACTTAACATTGGTGCCATAACCACCTGCAGAAGCTGGATCTGTAACTTGAGAAAATATTTGCAAATAATGCAGCTGACAAGGGATTAATCTCTAAAATATACAGACAACTCATGAACTTCAATATAAAAACAGAACAACCCAATTAAAAAGTGGGCAGAAGACCTAAGCAGATATTTCTCCTAAGAAGACATACAGATGGCCAACAAGCACATGAAAAGCTGCTCAACATCACTCATAATTAGAGAAATGCAAGTCAGAACTACAGTGAGGTATCAACTCACACCCGTCAGAATGGCCATAACAAAAGGTCTGTAAACAATAAATACTGGAGAGGCTGTGAAGGAAAGGGAACCCTCCTACACTGTTGATGGGAATGTAAATTGGTACGGCTGCTATGGAGACCAGTATGGAGGTTCATTAAAAACTAGACATGGAACTACCATGGGGTCCAGCAATCCCGCTCCTGGGCATGTACTCAGAGAAAAAACATAATCTGAAAAGGTACATATACTCCTATGTTCATAGCAGCACTGTTCACAACAGCCAAGACATGGAAGCAACCTGAAGGCCCACTGACAGAGAATGATAAAGGAGATGCGATCCGTATATACAGTGGAAAGTGACTCAGCCATGAAAAGAATGAAGTAATGCCATTTGCAGCAACATGGATGGATCTAGAGATTACCATACGAAGTCAGACAGAGATATCATATGATATCACTTATATGTATACTCGAAAAAAAAGAAAAAGATACAAATGGACGTATTAAAAGTAGACGCGCAGACCTAGAAAACAAACGTACAGTTTCCAAGGGGGCAGTTGGAGGGAGGCATACATTAGGAGGTTGATGGGAGTGGGGAAAGCTGGACCAGTAACTCAAACGGTATGATTTCCTAAGAGGGTCAGCTGTGTGGGCTTCACCTGGGTGTCTGTGGAGGGGATGGTTCTCGTGTTCTCCTTGCTCTCAAGTGCACACACACAGATCCTCTTGTCTGTGCTTCCAGGGAGAAAAAGGAGGATGACTCTTTGAAAGACTAAGGAAAAGAAATGCAGATTCTATAGATAGACAACAAAAGTAATAAAACAATTCTACTTTTATGAATGGAAAGCCAGTGTTATTTACTACTGTTTTTCAGTGGGAGGCAAAAAGAGAGCAAATCTTTTGGATAATTATTGATATTTCCGTGTTTGCAGTGGAATTCGAGATAGCAAAGGAGAAGCTCCATTGTCCGAACTCGGAGACATCTTGAATAACCCAGAGACAGGAAACTGCTGCCCAAGGATTTTCAGTTTATAGACCTGTTTGACCTAAAACCAGTGTGCCATTTGTTTTTAAGTGTAAGTGACATATCCACATAGTTCATCCTACCTCTGGACTATTTGTAGGCTCAGAATTTTCTCTATACTTGTTCTGTAGGGAGTTTTACACTATTTAATAATGCTTAGGCCAGGGCATTTCTTCTCTAATTCCAGGCCTTGGTTATGGGTCAGGTTGCTTGGAGCAGCTCAGATCCACGTAGCCAGAGAAGCTGGAAGCTGTCCAGTGTTCAAGAGTGTGAGAGACTCACCCCTTCTAAGAGGGATGAAGTTGGTGATGGAATTTGAATGCTCCTTCGTAATTTCCCTGCTTTGTAAGAACACTTGAAGGTGTTCCATTCCAGTGAGGAGAGTTTTTCTTAACCCTTGAACGGAGAGTCTGATTAGAAAAGGCCCCGTAATGGCTTTTGTGAGTGAGGTCATTGTGCTCCGCTGGTGGCTCCTTGGCCTCCTTTGTCTTCATCCCGTGCGGAGAGCTTTAAAAGAGGAGGATTGAAAGGACGAACCATTGATCAACCCAGGTAGCCAGAGCTGTCCTTTGGGGTTTAATAGTGTGTCTTGCACTGTTTTTGTGTTTAGCAGAAATCCATTTCTGCCTCATTATGAACGTATTTTTCCCTTGGGCTTTCACTTCAGAGGTTATTTCAAGAAAAATTATATCCAGGTATTAGCCTCATTTGCCCGTTTAACGATTAGAGTTATTAACTATCTTGAACCAAGAAGTTGCATTTTGCCAGCATTAAATGCACAGCTTGAAATGCCAAGATTCAGTTTGGAGAAAAATGACTACATTCGAGTGGGTTAGAATCTTGCCAAAAATGCATTTTTTCCGTCTGTCTCATGGTAAGAGCTATTGTACCAGTTGAAATTTATAGCTAAGGACTTTCCACCATCTTTGCACAGTGGTCTGGAACTGGGGAGTGCAATAAACAGGGTGAGTCCTTGGGAGCAGGCCTTCAGGTGGAAGGTGAAGCTGAGTGGAGGTTCATTTCTTTCTGCTTCAGTTCCTTGAATGGTAGATAAAGTCAGCACCAGCGCACTCAACACCGGAGGCTGTGGTTCCCACAGTGTTGACATCCACAGCCCTGCAAGCCCCGATCTGACATGACGAAACTGATGATCATGGTCCCTTTTTGTCCCTCCCCTGACCTGAATCTGTCCTGGGAATATGAGTGTGGGATTCATCCTTACTCACTCACTCTGATACATACAAAGAAGACTTTAAGTTTGCCAAAGCCAAATAAGAAATCAAAGACCAAGCTAGGAATTGGTTTTCAGTTTTTTCTCTCTGATTTGGGCCCCTAAGCAGCTGCTCTGTATTGTCTGGGTGCCCCCGAGAGAACTCTCTTCTGTCTGTCTTGGCTCTGATGATGAGATCTGTGAACTACCATAGTCACTCATTAGCTCTGTAGATGGTCTGCCCAAGTCTCTGTTCTTATGTGGATGGTGCCTATCAGCACCATCCTCGGCCTATTTAGTTTGCTTAAAAAGAGGGGCTCCCTTCCTTCTGATTGCTTGTTGAGTTGTGTCCCTTGCATAACTCCCCAGTCATTGTTTGAGGCCTTGCTATCTTAAATTCTTTACATTTCTCACAACTCACATTGTTGACTGATCTCACAATTGTGCTTGCCTGCTTCAATTCATCATGTCAGTGACTTGGGAGGCTGCAGCCTTTCTTGTTATACACATAATACATCCTGTATTATTAATGCCTCAAATATGACTGTGCACTTAATTAATATTACACAGGGGCAGTGTGACTTAGTGGGTGGCACACAGGCTTTAAGATGAGGCTTCTTGGGTTTAAGTCTTGACTCTGTCCCTTCCTAGGTCTATGGAGTTAGGCCAGTTATTTAAGCTCTCTTCACCTCAGTCTCCTTATCTGTAAAATGGGTATGTTAGTACAATCTGCCACATAGGGTTATTATGAGTGAGGATTAAATGAATTAATAAACACAAAGGGCTTGGAATGGTGTCTTTCATTATTTATTTGTTTTAATTTTAATTTTTAGTTGGAGGATAGTTGCCTTACAATGTTGTGTTGATTTTGAAATGGTGTCTTTTATACATTACGATTTCAAATTTTAGTTATGATGATCCTGCTAGGGGCTCAGTATCATGACCTTGAAATTGAAAGAGCAGGGTTTCTTCAGTAGTCATTTTCCTTTGGCACTTTACTGTCTTTAAGACTCCAGGGAAATATATGTGAAATTGCTTGAGAGGTTGGGAATAACCTTTGCTACAGTTAAATGCCTCTTGGCTTTATAGGATATAGAACCTAGGTGATGATGACGATAGCCAGCATTTATTGAGTGCCTATGAGGTGCCAGACCTAATTTTACTTATTCTTTATAAAAACTAGATGATGGCAGGCTTATCTCCATTTTACAGTTAGGCTGAAATTGTGACATAAATGGCAACTCAAAGACTTGGAGCTGGATTGGTTTCCAGACCTATCTGCCCAGAGCCTGGACTATTTATCATTATTATAAGCTGTCTCTTTTACAACAACTGACTGATTCTCTTGCCAAAGAGAAGCCTTGGGGAATGGGAGGTAAAGAGGATTTTCCTGGGATCTACCACTTATGAGATATTGGACCTTGAACAGGCCACTCAGCTTGCTTGAAGTTCGGAGTTCTTATCTGTAAACTAAACCATGACAGCTACTGCACAGGATGTTGGGAGAGATTCAGAATGAAGTAATATCTGTAACAAAGCAAGCTCAGAGAGATACTTTGAGAGTTGCTCCTTACCTGGCTTGGCCAGAGCAATCAGAAATGATGTAGATTCTGTTTTTTAAATATGTGTTTAACATGTAATGAAGGAGGGACCATTCATTCTGAGGTTAGGCTGCTTTTCTCTTCACGATGCGACCAGAGCTTAATCACTTTTAACCAGTGTGACTTGATCCAAACCAGTGTATGTGTCATTCTTGTCCTGCACAGTCTGATTGATCTGAAAGACTGCATCACAGTCTTTTTACTGAGTCTCAGTTTATCCCAATGTCAAAGGGATTTACATGGCAGATTTCAGTTCTTCCCAATAAGCTTTGCAAAATACTTGCACTTTGTGGTCTTTCTGACACAGTATTGTGTGCTTATTTTCTTCTGAGTTTGGTCAAGAGATTATTTTGGGGAGAAGTTGGCTTCTGCAGGCTATGATTATGGGTGGGAATGATGGGAAGAGGTATATAAAATCCTGTAAGTCAGTTCTTGGTCAGAATGGTGCTTAGAATGGATCTCATCATTTGAGAAACCCCATAACTCTTCCAGTGTAATGCCATTAAGGAGCCTCCTGACAGCAGTAGGTAAGGAGTAGCTCAGGGGTGTTACTGTTTAATCACTTTAAGCTCAATTGCATGTGTTATTAGATCCCCCTTCTTTATCACTTCATCTTTGGGTAGCACACCATTGCTTCAGGAGCAGAATTCAGGAACAATTTTAGTTTATCTACTGAAAATAATCATGTTAGACTGCCTGATCAAGGCTGATGCATGAGCTCAATCTCTGGGCTCATGGTGAGTTAAAACAGGGCCCACTCTGCCATGTGTCTGTGGTGGTCACTGGTGCTATTCACCAAATATTCTGCTCTTCCCACTCAGGGAGTATGGTTGGTTGTAATTCCTGGATCCCTTATATTTGGGTGACTAGTTCTGGACATATGTTGCTATTCAAAGTGACGCATGCCACTTTCTGGCTGGAATGTTTGTCATCTTTCAGAGATGTCTTTTTATTCTGCCACAGTTACTGGCAACATTCCCTATCATCAGCTTGGGTCCCAGAGACTCCTGGCTAACCCTGTATAGACAGACAGTGTGGGCTAGAACAAATGAGACACTGCTTATGTATCTGCGGTATATCCTCCTCCCTCCCAGCTAATGCAATGATCCAGGTCCGGGACTTGCGCTTTGGGTGACCAGTCAAGATGTAACCTTGAGGGCACTTGTTTTCTCTGTTTTAACTTTATTATAAAGTCTGTCTAACCATCTGAGAAAATGTAAGGCTTTAATAATAAATGTTTTAGAGGGGGCAATAAAACTTGTTTAGTAGCTTCAAAGTCTAGTTTATTTTTTTCCTTAAAATTTTTTCCCCTTCTATTTTCTTCTTGCTGAAGCCCTTAATGTTTTGCTTGGTGGATTGCGTCCACATAAAAAATGACTAATGAGTGAATTTTATATAAATCCAGTAATTTGAAGGGAACTTGCCATTAGCTTTATCGAAATATTTTGACTCTCTCTGAACTCACTGTTGCCAATTATTCTTTTATTTCAACTCTAAGTCCTACTGTTTTGCATCATCATCAGGGCTCCCCGATGAGAGAGAGTCCCTGCCCCCTTATCAGTGGCTGCAGTGTGGTCAGTGGGAGAGCACTAGAGGGCCCCCAGCAAACCTAGGAAATGCCTGGGACTCTTGCTGGTGAAAGCAGGAGATCTTCTTATCCTGAATCATTTTTGGCCAGGGCCATAGCATCTGAACTGCTGCTGGCTCTGAAAAATTTTTTCACTTTCTTTTTTTTTTTCAAACTTAGGTGGTTTCAAATAAATTATAATTTTTCTGACCCTGGAGACTCTCCCCAGTTCTAAACTTCAACCCTTCAGGACATGCCTAAGATATCTCTCATCATTATTAAGTGCTGAAAGGGCAAGGGGCAGGGCTAAGGACAGCCTGAAACTTCAATTTGATACCTGGTGAAAAAATAGCCATCTTTGTAACTCTAAGCCCATATCCTACCCAATTAGACATCTCTTTTGAAACAATTTCTTCTCTTCATTCCTCCAGACATTGCTTCCGATCAGGCTCTTAAATCTGTGATTACACCATTAAATTAGAACAGTGCCTGGGACATCGATAAGAATCTGCTATTATTATCTTTATTATTGCTCTTTTGGCAGCTTCATGTTCTCCCTGCCTCTACATTTTCTCTGCTCCAATCCATACTCTGCATCTTTTAAAAAGAGATTCAATCCTGTCATTTCCCCATTTCCAAAGCCTTCTTCCTCCATAGCCCAGGGGATAAAGCCCTCCATCCTGAGCCCGTAGCCCCTCCTCTGCCATGATTTCTCCTCACGTTAGCAGTATCTGAACCACTCATGGCACTTACCAAACTCCCATTCCCAAACTCGCTTCCCCAGAAAATTCTGATAAGCTGATGAATGATGGGGAAGGGAGACAACACACTCCTGGGCTGGGGATGTGCAGTTTTAAGAAAGGTCCCCCAGCGATTGAGAGACTACTTCTTCTCCACCTAGTCATCCCCTTCTCCCCAGAGAGATTCAGCACGGTCAGTTGCTCTCTCCCGCCATGCCACCATGTGCAGTGTGGGTTCCAGACACCCCAAACTTCCCAGGCGTCCTCAACCCTTCCTCACGCTCTGTTATATCCCCTTGCTTTTTGTACATGCATTCTCATCCTTTTTCCACCCTTCTTTCTTCCTCTGCTTGAGTCTGTGTTTTTTAAGACTTAGTTTAAAAGTCAGTTCTTAGGCCTTTTCCAACATTCCCAGATGGCTCTCTCTCTTCCTGTGACACTTTGCATTGATCTGTATTATTACTGTTGTTATTATTATTGAAGTATAGTTGATTTACAATGTTGTATTAGTTTCTAGTGTACAGCAAAGTGATTCAGTTGTATATATTCTTTTCCATTACAGGTTATCACAAGATATTGAATATAGTTCCCTGTGCTATACAAAGGACCTTGTTGTTTATCTGTTTTATATATAGTAGCGGAGAAGGCGAAGGCACCCTACTCCAGTACTCTTGCCTGGAAAATCCCATGGACGGAGGAGCCTGGTAGGCTGCAGTCCATGGGGTCGCTGGGAGTCAGACACAACTGAGCGACTTCACTTTCACTTTTCACTTTCATGCATTGGAGAAGGAAATGGCAACCCACTTCAGTGTTCTTGCCTGGAGGATCCCAGGGACGGGGGAGCCTGGTGGGCTGCCATCTATGGGGTCGCACAGAGTCGGACACGACTGAAGCGACTTAGCAGCAGCAGCAGCAGCAGTATGACTCAATGAACATAAGTTTGAGTAAACTCCGGGAGTTGGTGATGGACAGGGAGGCTTGGCATGCTGCAGTCCGTGGGGTCACAAAGAGTCAGACACGACTGAGAGACTGAACTGAACTGAACTGAGTGTGTATCTACTAATCGCAAGCCCCTAATGTATCCCTACTCGCCCCTCACCCCTGCCACCTTTCCCACTTGGTAACCATAGGTTTGTTTTCTATGTCTGTGAGTCTGTTTCGCAACAATATTCATTTGTATCATTTTTTAAATTTCACCTGTAAGTGTTATCATATGATATTTGTCTTTCTCTGTCTGACTTCACTTAGTTTGATAATCTCTAGGTTCATCTCCGTTACTGCAAATGGCGCTATTCCATTCTTTTTTATGGCCCAGTAGTATCCCATTGTATATCTTTACTATGTCTGCTTGAAGCATTCATCTGTCCGTGGACATTTAGGTTGCTTCTGTGTCTTGGCTATTGTGAACAGTGCTGCTATGAACTTAGGGGTACATGTATCTTTTTGAATTAAAGTTTTCTCCAGATATATGCCCAGGAATGGGATTATTGGGTCATATGGTAACTCTGTTAGTTTTTAAAGGAACTTTCAGACTGTTTTCTCTAGTGGCTGCACCAATTTACATTCCCTTCAACAGTGTGGGAGAATTCCCTGTTCTCCACACCCTCTCCAGCATTTATTGTGTGTAGACTTTTTGATTTTGGTCATTCTGACCAACATCAGTCAGAGGGGTGAGGTGATACCTCGTTGTAGTTTTGATTTGCGTTTCTCTAATAATTAGCAATGTTGAACATCTTTTTGTGTGCCTTCTGGTCAACTGCATGTCTTCTCTGGAGAAATGTCTGTTAGGTTTTCTGCCCACTTTTTGATTGGGTTGTTTGGGGTTTTTTTGTTGTTGTTGTTATTGAGCTGTATGAGCTATTTTATATTTTGGAAATTAAGCCCTTGTCAGTCTTATCATTTGTGAATATTTTCTTCTAGTCTGTAGGTTGTCTTCAGTTTGCTTATGGTTTCCTTTGCCGTACAAAAGCTTCGAAGTTTGATTAGGTCACATTTATTTATTTTTGCTCTTATTTCTATTGCCTCTTGACCCGTATTATTGTACTTGCCATACTGCAGCCTCATTACTTGTGGCTGCAACTGCCTGGAGAACAGGAGAGTGTTTTGTTCTCTGATCTTATACCAGGTTTTAACTGTTTTGGTACCTAGGAGACACTTAATGAGAGGCAGCACTCTGTTGACCTATGGGCTTTGGAGTGTTCCTCTTAGGGTCCTTGTGACATTAAATGAGATCACGTAAAGGGCACTTTGCTCAGTGGCCTGACTCTTAAGTGCTCAATAAATGGCACCTATTATTTTTTGAAATAAATATTCGTGATTAATTTGAGGATATGTTTCTTTCACCCACGTGCTGGATTGTTTCATATCCATGTCCATACCAGTATGCATCGATTTCTCACCCAGAGACTTTATGAACCAGCCAGCATTTATTGAGCAAATGTTAGTGACTGTGGACATATTTACTACTGTGTCATCCTTGCTCTCAAGGAGATTGCAGCTGAATACCACCAACATCCACGCACATGCATGTAAAACAGCAGTGAGACAGTCCTAGGCAGAAAGCTTAATTGGCTGTGTAATAGCAGTCTGGTCTGCAAGCAAAATGGGAGTGAATGGGATTTAGCAAGGCCTAGGAGATGAGATTCACTTTCTGGGGAGCCGCGTTCACATACACACACTCATAGTTACCATTTAGGAAAAATGGTGGCAAGAGGGTGTATGACTTGATGAGTAGAGGAAACGCAGTTGAGTGGGCAGGTAGGTAGGTGAGAGTCGGGGTCAGTGTGAGTGGCAGGGTTGTTCTGCTCAAAGTGTGTCCACACGCAGCATCAACAGCATCATCTGCTAGAAGTGCAGAGTCTCAGGCCAGGTCCCTGGCCTGTTGAATTAGAATCTGTGCCTTAAAAGGGTCTTCAGAGTCACGAGTGGGGGAAGGTTTGAGGGGCACTGGCCTAGAGGATGCTGGGGGACTTCACTTCATGACGACTCACTTAGGCCTCTCCTGTGATCATTCCAGGGGGCCCATCAATCCATCTGCACTTCCAATAGAGTCTGAAAACTGCATAAACAGTGTAGCTCATGCATAAATGTAGTATTTCTTTGTTCCAAATGTACCTAGATGCTATTATGACAAAATACAGCATTCATTTGGAAGGGTTACTGATTCCTAGTAGCTTTTTTCATCATTATGTATTTCTTCAGGCATCTAAACCTGAAAGCAAAGAGCTCTTCGGCGAAGGTTTGGAACATTTTATATTGAAAAGAAGTCCTAGTATTTGCAAACCAGCATTTGGCAATAATATACTTTAGTATTGCATGATGCACAATATTTTGGGTCTTCACAGATAGAATTGAAAAGTGAAATGCCCCTGTTTTAAACTGAACAAATCACCTGGCACAGAACAGGCTATTCCAGGGACCCGGGGTTTAGAGGTTTGGTGTAGTTCTTACATTGTGCCTTGTACTGTATGAGCATCGTCTTCCCTAGGACTTGTAGATTAGGGGAAGCGAGTGCCTGTAGTCCTATTCATTCCCTTTTCCCACACCCCTCTGGCAAAAAGGCTGCTGGTGATGATTGATGTGTGGGGTGGAAATTGAGCCCTGTAGCGATTTTATACAGTTTTTATTCCAATGCTTGGCCTCTGCTGGGTTCCTGACTTGGATGAAGTCGTGCCTGGTGGGGAGGAAGGCAGACGAGAAGCCTGGCTGTTACTCATCCCAGTCTTGTGCACAGAAGCAAAGGCCCGGTGCCTGGTTCTCCCTGGTCTAGTGTAGCGTTGACTTGGGAAGCGGCTAGGTCTGGATTCCAGTTCTGTCTCTATCACTTTGGGCTGGCTACCTAACCTCTCTAGGGCTTGGTTTCTTCATTTGCAAGTGGGGGGACAATAACCCCTGACTATTGCAATGCGGAGAATAAAATGCAAGTTGCAAGTCACTGGGCATACACTCCCCATCAGTGACAGCCCCCTTGGCTGCTGTCCCCAGTGTCTTGATTGTCCATCCCCTGTCTTTCAGGTGAGGAGCTTCATCTGGTAAATCAGAATGCTGAAGAAGGGGTGTTCAAGGCGGGTGGTAAAGGGAGGCAGCACCATTGTTCTTGCTCACATGTGGTCCATCATAGATGAGGTCAAGAAGAGGAAGCAAAATCCCCTGTCTTCTTGCTCTCACTCAGGTGCTGCCTGTGTTATCACTTAGCTTCACAGAAATTAGCTTATGCTTTGTTTAGCTCCCTCTAACTCAGGCCACAGTTCTGATGTTGACCCAACCTTGGCTGACCTGTGGGAACTCCAGTGAGTCCCTCCAACCTTTCTTAGCCTAAGTTTTCTTATCTTTAAAATGAGAGCATCAACCTTTGTGATCTGGAAGGTATTTCCAATTATAAAATTCCAAGAGAGGCGGAGAGGGGGAGGGCTCAGAGGAGAAAGACTGAAGACAGGAGGAAGAATGGATGTAAATCATTTCCGTTTCTGAGCTCAGAAGAGCTTCTAGCAGGTGTTTCCATCTGTCTGCCTGGTTGCCTGCTTATGCATTCCCCTTGTTTAACCTTGAAGAACGTGGTTTTTTCCATTGTTTCTAGTAGGGACAATATTGTATGGCCACAAATCATTGTCTCACGTCTGCTGAGGAACCAACCACAGCTGCTTTTCTTTGGCACCTTAGCCAGGAAGCTCTCAAGGCGGTAGGTTGTCTCAACAAAAATTCATGATGACTCTGGGTGGCTGCCTTTTGGCCAGGGACCTGTTTTGTCCACCCTTCTGGACACCCCAGGGTTGATAGACACTTTCTCTCCATTCAGACCCTCGCCAGGAGTGGCACTGGAGATTGTCAGCCAGGTAAGGGAGAATGCTGTCACACTCAGTAGGGATGTCAGAATCTGACGTGAGTCAGCATTCGCTTCCCCCAAGCACAGCTGAAAGACAAAGAAGCAGATTTCCTAGAGATGTACACAAGCCAGCACCTATTATGTTAAAAAACATAAATAAAACAAGAGAGAAGGCATACAGAGTGAAATTATCTTTGTAAAGCATCTTGGCAAAATAGCACTCGATACACATTAGTACAATAGTGGAGTCACCCATGTGTGTCAACCTGTAGTTTTTAATGACAGGGATGTGTAAACAAGTAGGTAATACACAGCCCAGGTGCTTCTGGGGTTTTTCTTAACCTACTCTCTTTGAGAACGAGTTGGTGGAAACACAGCTGAAGATTTAGAGAACAAGTTATGTAAGTTGAACACAGAAAAGGAGACATGGATGAGGGTTTGAATAGTCATTCAATTCCACAAGCCTACAAAGTAAGATTAGACTAAACAGACAGGCATTTTGCTCTGCCCTCAAGGGATAAACATCATTTTCCATTTCTTTTGGTGGATAGGCAAAGCCTTGCTGTGAATAATTTTTTAATGCATGATTCTTTACTAAAAAATACACCTCATTTCCTCTCCCTCCTTACATCCACCCAAGCCCTTAATCCAGGAGATTTTGTTGTTATTGTTGCTTGGTTGCTAAGTTATGCCCGACACTCTGCAACCCCATGGATTGCAGCACGCCAGGCTTCCCTGTCCTTCAGTATCTCCCAGAGTTTGCACAAACTCATGTCCATTGAGTCAGTGATGCCATCCAATCATCTTGTCCTCTATTGCCCCCTTCTCCTCCCAGTCTCAGTCTTTCCCAGCATCAGGTTCTTTTCCAATGAGTCAGCTCTTCATATCAGGTGACCAAAGTATTGGAGCATACCAAAGTATGCTTCAGCTTCAGCATCAGTCCTTCCAATGAATATTCAGGATATAATTTCCTTTAGGATTGACTGATTTGGTGTCCTTGCACTTTCAAATCCTAAAAGATGATGCTGTGAAAGTGCTGCACTCAATATGCCAGCAAATTTGGAAAACTCAGCAGTGGCCACAGGACTGGAAAAGGTCAGTTTTCATTCCAGTCTCAAAGAAAGGCAATATCAAAGAATGCTCAAACTACCACACAGTTGTACTCATCTCACACGCTAGTAAGTAATGCTCACAATTCTCCAAGCCAGGCTTCAGCAGTACGTGAACCATGAACCATGAACTTCCAGGTGTTCTAGATAGATTTAGAAAAGCCAGAGGAACCAGAGATCAAATTGCCAACATCCACTGGATCATTGAAAAAGCAAGAGAGTTGGAAAAACATCTACTTATGCTTTATTGACTATGCCAAAGCCTTTCACTGTGTGGATCACAACAAACTGTGGAAAATTCTGAAAGAGATGGGAATACCAGACCTGCCTCCTGAGAAATCTGTATGCAGGTCAGGAAGCAACAGTTAGAACTGGACAGGGAACAACAGACTGGTTCCAAATTAGGAAAGGAGTATGTCAGGGCTGTATATTGTCACCCTGCTTATTTAACTTATATTTAGAGTACCTCATGAGAAATGCTGGGCTGGATAAAGCACAACAGGAATCAAGATTGCTGGGAGAAATATCAATAACCTCAGATACGCAGATGACACCACCCTTAGGACAGAAAGTGAAGAACTAAAGAGCCTCTTGATGAAAGAGGAGAATGAAGAAGTTGGCTTAAAACTTAACATTCAGAGAACTAAGGTCATGGCATCTGGTCCCATCACTTCATGGCAAATAGATGGGGAAGCAATGGAAACAGTGAGAGACTGTATTTTTTTGGGCTCCAAAATCACTGCAGATGGTGATTGCAGCCATGAAATTAAAAGATGCTTACTCCTTGGAAGAAAAGCTATGACCAACCTAGACAGCATATTAAAAAGTAGAGACATTACTTTGCCAACAAAGTTTCGTCTAGTCAAGGCTATGGTTTTTCCAGTAGCCATGTATGAAGGTGAGAGTTGGACCATAAAGAAAGCTGAGCACCAAAAAATTGATGCTTTTGAACTGTGGTGTTGGAGAAGGCTCTTGAAAGTCCCTTGGACTACAAGGAGATCCAATCAGTCCATCCTAAAAGAAATCAGTCCTGAATGTTCTTTGGAAGGACTGATGTAGAAGCTGAAACTCCAATACTTTGGCCACCTGATGCGAAGAACTGACTCATTTGAAAAGACCCTGCTGCTGGGAGAGATTGAAGGCGGGAGGAGAAGGGGAGGACAGAAGATGAGATGGTTGGATGGCATCACCAACTCAATGGATGTGAGTTTGAGTAAACTCCGGGAGTTGGTGATGGACAGAGAGGCCTGGCGTGCTGTGGTCCATGGGGTTGCAAAGAGTCGGACATGACTGAGGAACTGTACTTAACTGAACTGATTTCCTTGCAGTCCAAGGGACTCTTAAGAATCTTCTCCAGCACCACAATTTGAAAGCATCAATTCTTCAGCTCTCAACCTTCTTTGTGGTCGAATTTTCGCATCTGTACATGACTATTGGAAAAAGCATACCTTTGACTGTATGGATCTTTGTCGGCAAAGTGATGTCTCTGCTTTTATTTCATATCCTCTCCCAGCCAGTACTGATGTTAAACATGCAGCATACAAACACCAAAAAGCTAAAATTTTTAGTTTTTTCTTGAAGAATCCAAAATTTCCCTGCCTCTGTTCATATTTCTTTTTAAATTTTTATGGGAGTATATTTGCTTTACAATGTATTTCTATTGTACAGCAAAGTGAATCAGCTATACGTATACATCTCTCCCCTGGTTTCTGGATTTATTTTCCATTCAGGTCACCATTGAGTAAAGCTTCCTGTGCTGTACAGTAGATTCTCATTAGTTATCTGTTTTATTCATAGTAGTGTATATATCTCAATTTGAATCTCCCAATACCCTGCCTTTGTTCTTATAGATAATTTATAATAGCAGATATAGTTTTATTGATGTTCAATGAATGAGCAGGGGGCCTATGAGATTTCTTAAAAAGAGAGAATGAGCATTTTCAGAAAGGAAACAGGGAAGAGAGCCGATAATTAAATCCTATTAAAGCACAAAAAATTTGCCTTTATGTATATGCCTAGAACATTCTAGATCCTTTAAAAAATAGAATCTCTTTTACAATAACTGTAAAATGGTGGTTTTTGTCTTTTTTGAAAAAGGAGATTGATGCTCAGAGAGACAAATTGCTCAAGCTGACACATCCAGGGGGAGAGAGAAGTCCAAAGTCCGTGCTCCGTTGCTTCCTTCTTGTCCAACAATATCAAAATCAGACATTAAGTGCCCAGTGTGTGCCAGGCATTTTGCTAGGCACTGCGGATGTGCGGATGTGGGAGAACGTGAACCAAGTACTTCTTGCTGAGCGCTTCACAGAGCATTTGCCGAGTGTTCACTGTCAGGTATTGTATGAAGGAGGTATGGCAGTTAGGTCTCAGAGTAGACAATACTGCAAAGTGGACTTGCTCTTCAGCTTAGTTTTCAGACAATGAAAAGCACAGACTGTGCTTTTCTGTTTCCCTTATTCAGCTAACCTCAGTCAGTGATTGTTCAAACTGGAGTCTGGACCCAGGTATGTCTAGCTCTTAAGCCATTGCGTTTTTCTTCCAGGGTACATTTAATGCTTACTGAGTTCTCCAAAGTATTTGATGTGGACTTAGCATGTTACATCTGCAGAAGTGTTTGTATTTTAATAGGAGATCCTGCAGGTAAAATGGCATTTGTGGAAGAAATTCATTGGTAAACGGGGGAAATACTTTTGCTCAGGGAAAAATTTCCAGAGCCTTCAATATGTCATTCTATGTTAAGTCTCTGTCTACAAATGGGAGAGGTAAATTTCTTTAGTAGGTAGACAATAGAGAGAAAAATAACGTCAATAAAAAATGAAATATTGGTACTTCCCTGGTGGATCCAGTGGTTAAGATTTCACCTTCCAATGTAGGGGATATGGATTCCATTCCTGGTTGGGCAGCTAATATCCCATATATCTCATAGTCAGAAGATGAAAACATTAAAAAAAAAAAAAAACAGAAGCTGTTTTATAACAGATTCAATAAAGACTTTAAATATGGTCTGCCTTAAAAAAATCTTAAAAAAGTAAAATATTATACAAATAAACTTTTGGTTATATAAAGAGTATATTTAACTCTTGAAAAAAATGTGAAATCAGTGCTGAGGATTCCTCTGAGGATTGCTTTAGTACACTTATTGGTGTCAGAATCACAAAACAGAGCCCCAGTTTTTGTTATTTCCTCGTATGAAAACTTGATCTAACTCTGTTACAAAACTCTGTCTCATCACTGTGACCTGAATTTCATTTTGTCTCACTGGCATTCTCTGCTAGAATCCCTCCATCCTGTCTCTTCAAATGAGGCAGGATTTTAAATGCCCGCTATGTCCCCAGAATGTCTTGGCTGAAATTTCCGTAATGCAAGTGGCCTGACCCACATTTGGACTCTCTTGTGTGTTGTTGTTGTTGTTGTTTAGTCGCTAAGTCGTGACTTTTTACCACCCCGTGGACTAGAGCACGCCAGGCTCCTGTGTCTTCCAGTCTTGTGTGTGTAGTGTTGCTCTTTGTCTTGTGATCCTTATTTTTCTTTGCCTTCCTTTCCCTTTTTTTTTCAATTATTTTTGTCTTCTCTCTTATATGTTCAAAACAACATCAAGAATGTCTTTGAAGGTTAAGAGAATTATAAAAGACATTCCATGTGAGTAGTAGAGTATGAATGCTGTTCAGTTGCCAAGTTGTGTCTGACTCTGCGATCCCATGGACTACTGCTTACCAGCCTTCCCTGTCCCTCACTATCTCCTGGAGTTTACTCACATTCATGTCCATTGAGTTAGTGATGCTATCTAACCATCTCATCCTCTGCCACCCCTTCTCCTTTTGTAGGAGAGTATGAATGTACAAATAGATAAAGAAGTCAAAATTTGACTCTAAAGTTGGGGAGCGTTGGACCTTCTAGCTTTTTAACCACCATCTGATACTTCTTTCTCTTCTCTTTCTGACCCATGAATCATGTCCTTTCAAAAGTTTCTCAGGATAAGATGGATAAGAGTGATGGAATAAGAAATACAAGGTTTCATTAGACCGAGTAGAGGGCTTCCCTGGTGGCTTAGCGGTGAAGAATCTGCTTGCAATGCAGGAGACCCAAGTTTGATCCCTGGATCTGGAAGATCCCTTGGTAAAGGAAATGGCAATCCACTCCAGTATTCTTGCCTGAAGAATCTCAAGAACAGAGGAGCCTGGCAGGCTACAGTCCACAGGGACTGCAAAGATTCGGATACAACTGAGTGACTATCACACGCATGATACACAGACAGAGTAGAATGAAACACTTTGCAAAATGAAAAATTGCAAAGAGTACTGACACATGTACTACAGAAAGGGCATTAACTAGATTGGGCATCATGGGCCCTGGGTGGGGGCAGAAACATTAAAGTAAGATGAGTACACAGTGCAGAAATAAGACTTGAATACCAGTAAGCATGAGCTGAATCTCTGCTCTGCCGGTCTTGTCTGCGTCTAGTTTTTTTACCTATTAAAAATGGACACCAGTCTGTTTCACTCCTTTCATGAAACTGATGGGAAGTCACCTGGGTAGTGTATCATTCCAGCCTGTCTTAAGGATGAAGTAGCTGTCTTCGAATTCTCTTGAGCAATAAGCTCACTTCCAAGCCTGCCGCCTTCTCCAGTGGGGAAACCTTGGGGTACCTGAGAGTTCTCACTACCCTTATGAAGGCTCTGGGACAATTTGACTAAGACAACCATGCCCTTCACTCCTGCTGCCTTTGGTATTTTCTTCCTGCTCTATTCCCAACAGTCATCTGACGATAAACGCGCTGAAGAATAGAACCAGGTGTTTTCTGATGTCATTGAACACTTGCAACTAATCAGTACAGAGGGAAATATTTTTTAAAATCCTTTTTTAAAAAATAATCATAGTGAGTTTGAAAGCCAGTTAGAGATTCAAAATGGATGTATCTGATGCAGCAGTAGACAATATCAGTGTTATATGGGAGGTATTGTAACTCATCTCTCATTTGGTTGTTCTTTAATTCAGGTGTTCCTTTGAGATGGATGAAGCTGATTGCCTCACTATTTTAGATTGGGTTCCTGAATGTTCTGGCTTTAATTCTTGGAGGTTAAGAAATTTTTTTTTTTATCATTTTTCCTTAGGAAAGTAGGTGATTGATTTCTTAACGGTATAGCCAAAAGCTGATGAACCGTAATGTCAAAGTGATTACTTTTAAAGGAATACATTCTAGGCAGGATAGCTGAATTCAGTATGTTTTTAAGAGGAGTTGGACTGCTTTTGATTATATAACAGCTTTATTGACATATAATTTACATACCAGAAAATTCACCTTTTTAAAGTGTACATTTTAGTAGATTTTATACTACTGACAGGGTCGAGCGATCATCCACACTGTGGAACATTTTAACCATCTCCCAAAGAAATCCTGTACCCGTTAGCAGTCACTCTCCATTTCCCTGTTCTGTGCAGCCCTTGGCAATCACTTCTCTACTTTCTTTCCATGTATTTGCCTGTTCTGGTCATTTTGAATAAATGGAATCACACAATATGTGATCTTTTCTGACTTGCTTTCTTTCTTCCATTTTCTCTTGCACCTAGTGAAATGATTCTAGGGTTCATCCATGGGGTAGCATGTATCAGGCCTGCCTTCCTTTGTCAGATAATAGTCCATTGAATGGATATTCTACATTTTGTTTGGCTATAAAGAATAATGCTGCTGCAAACATCTGTGTAAAAGTTTTTGTCTGAACTTATCTTTTCATTTCTCTTGGGTTTAAACCTAAGGGCAAAATTGCTGGATGTCTATGTTTAACAGTTTGGAGAACTAACAAGCCATTTTCTAGTGTTGCACCATTTTATAATCCCACTAACAATGAATGAGGGTTCAATTTCTTCCACATCCTTGGCAACTTGTTATCTAATTATCTGTTTGTCTGTCTACCTATCTATCTCCTATTGTTTCAATTTCTCTGGAGAACTCTAATATACAGGGTAATACTAGACATAAAGAGTATGTTGGAGAGTGTTCCTTACTCTTATAGTTTTTTAGAAAAGTTTCTGCAAGATTGGTATTAATTCTTCCTTTAAATGTCTGGTAGATTTCATCAGCAAAGTCATTTGGGTCTGAGGGTTTCCTATATGAGAAGTTTTTAACTTATTAATTCTGTCTCTTTACTTGTTATAAGTCTATGTAGGTTTTTTTACTTTTTCTTGAGATAGTTTCATTAGTTTGTTTCTAGGAATTTTCCTATTTCATCTAGGTTATCTATTCATTGGCATAGAGTTGTTTATAGTATTCTTTATATTTCTGTAAGATTAGTAGTGATATCCTTCTTTTATCCTTTTTTTTTCTTGGTCAGCCTAGTGGAGGGATGTTCAATTGTATTAGTCTTTACAAATAAGCCAACTTTTGATTTTGCAAGTTTCCTCTATTAAATATAGTTGACTATTCCCTATTTCATTTATTTCAGCTCTATACTTTATTATCTCCTTCCTTCCTTCTGCTCACTTTGGGTTTATTTATTTATTTTTTCTTTCCCTTTTTTTAGTGAAAATGGGAGGATAGGTTATTGACTTGAAATTTGTCTTTGTGGGTTTTTTTTTTTTTTTGGTTGTGGTTGTTGTTCTTATATTTCTTCATTACTGCCTTCTTTTTTGTTAAATATACATATCTTTGCATGCCATTCTAATTACTAGCCCTTTTAATTATACATTTTTGGGTTATTTTCTAAATGGTTGCCCTGGGGGTTGCCTTTGACATATTTTCTTTTAAAGAATCTAGTTCTGATTCTTTAAAATTTTCGATTCTAACTAAATTTCAGTAGTATGAACAAACTTTGCTCACATGTAACTCTGTTTCCTCCATCTTCCTTTGTGCTATTATCATCATAAAAATCACAAAAATTATATCTACACCAGGACCATTTTATCATTACTAACTGATGCAGTTGTCATTTAAATCTGATAGGAAAAAAGAGTAAATAAAAAACATTAATATTGCCTTTTGTATTTACCTATGTGGTAACCTTCAGCACTGGTCTTTAATTCTTCATAGGTATTCAAGTTACTGTATAACATGCTTTCATTTCAGCAGGGAGGACTCCCTGTGGTATTTCTTGTAGGGCACGTCTGCTTGTAAAGGGTTCTTTCAAAATTTGGTTATCTGGGAATGTCTTAATTTGTCCTTCAATTTGAAGGATAGTTTTTCTAGATTTTATATTGTTGACATTTTTTTTTCTTTCAGTTCTTTTAATAATTTGTCATCTATTGGCTTATGGATGCCATATTTTCTGATGAGGAGTCAGCTGTTAATGTTACTAAAGCTTGCTTGCATTTGATGAGTCATTTTTCTTTTGCTGCTCTTGAAATTCTGTGTTTTGCTTTGTCTCATTTTGTTTTCTTTGCTTTTGACAGTTTATTATCTGTGTGGCTCTCTGAGTTTATCCTTCTTGGAGTTCATTGACTTTCCTGAATGCGTCATTAATATTTTCCATCGTTTGAAAACCTTTCATCCATTACTGTTTTTTCCAGCTATCCTTTCACACTCTACTCCTCTTCTGAAACTCCCTTTTTGTATGTTTGAGATGCTGTCATGTCCCATGGGTTTCTGAGGCTTTATTTTTCTTCATTTTTTCCCCCATCTTCTGTTCCTCAAATTGAATAATTTCAGTTGACTTATTTTCTGTCTGTTTAGTTGTGCTGTTGATCTCTTCCAGTGAATTTTTCATTCATATTATTGTATTTTTGAACTGTAGAGTTTCTATTTTACTATTTTTCATAACTCTGTGTCTTTGTTTATACTGCCTATTTGGTGAGTCATCAATAGTTGTGTTTTCCCTTGATTCTTTAGGCAAAGTTTCTTTTAGTTCTTCAAATATACTTATAACAGCTCACTTATAACTTTGTGTAGTAGGTTCAACATCTGGGCTTTTTCAGGGAGAGTTTCTACTGATTCATTGATTTCTCTTCCCTGTTTCATTATGTATCTCCTGTTCTGTCTGTTTTGATTGCTGAAAACTAGACTTTTAACATAGCATAATGAGGCATCTCTGGAAATCCGATTTGCTGCCCTTCTCCTTAGTTTGTTTTGTTCCTGCTTGTAGTGGTTAGTTATCAATGTTTAGTGACTTCATTAACTTTTTAAGGTCTATATTCTTTATGTATGCAGATTCTGAAGTCTCTGCTTGATTAGTTTAGTGGTCAGCTATGATCGGACAGTTATTTCCTTAAATTCCTTCAACTAATGGATCTTCCACCCTTTTGTATGTATGTCTGGGAGTTAGGGTGTGCCTTCAGGGCTCTGGCACTTTACAGGTCTGCCTGCCTTCACCACCGTAGATGAGAGATTAGGGGGACTTCTCAGACCTTTCCTGTGAACATATACAGTCTAGCACATGCGCATGGCTTTTTTGAGTCCCAGGAATGTGGAATGTGTCAGAGCTTTCCAAAGCCCTCGATGGATAACTCATTCCACAGAATTTTAGGTTTTTGGTCAGCTTTCTATTTTCCCCAACTGGTATCACCACTTCAGTTAGTTGTGATGTTAAACAGTTCCTGATTCCTTTGGGAAAACACCCCAGAGATAGGGATTTCCTCACTTAATGATATCTGCATTAAGTCAGATAAAGATATTAGTAAGTTCTGTGAATGGGCTTTTCCCAGGGAGCTGCCAGACAGTAGTGGTTGTTCTCTGAAAATGTGGCATTTTGGGCACCTCCAGACCCATTCTGCTGTCTCCAAGAGCTGGTAGTTTTCACAGCTACCCTGTCTCTAAAGCTGGTTGTTTTCAGAGATACTGCAGAGATGAGAAGAGGGAGAAGGGCACAGGGAAAGTTTAAATGCCACAGAGCTTAGTTCTAGAGAATCAACCATTTTCTTGCAACACTTTGGTTAATTTCTGTGTTTTGAAAAAGTTAATTTTGACCATGTTTGCCACTGTGCTTATTGCTTTCAGGGAGCACCATTCTAGAAGTGCTTTTTCTTTCTAGGTGGCTTTAATGTCAGAACTATTTTTGAGACACAAATTTCAGACCAGAAAGTTGTTCAGTGAGTACAGTATCAGAAAAATGGAAATGGATGTGCTCCAAGGCTACACGGTGATTAAGTCTGGTGCTTGTTTCCACTTTGGAGAGATGGATATTTATGTCTCCAGGGGAATGTTGTACCTCATCTTTCTGTGTACAAGATCCAACATGATGAGGCCTTTCCCTTAAGCCTTGAACTCATGAAAGAAGGGAGGGCTGTTTGCTGTTGATAATAAAGTTAGAGTGCATGTCTCAGCCTAGAACCCTAATAAAGCCAGAAGAACCTAGTTGTGGCAGTCGGGTTTGGGGATTGACTGGTTGATAGTGAGCTGTTGGCTGGGGACCCTTAAGATGCGCTTGCTGTTGACTTGCTACTTGAAGTGCGTCTCAGGAACCATAGCATCAGCACTGCTTCAGAGAGAGCTTGTTAGAAATGTAGAACCTCAGATTGCTCTCCACCCTTACTGAATCGAAATCTGCATTTTAACAAGGTGATTTATGTTCACATTAAAGTCTGAGAAGTACATGCCTATAGAATTTTTACATCTTTATGTGGTTGTCCTGGGAAGATCCCTGCAATTGACTAGCCTCATCTAATTCATGTTGGTATTTCTCAACCCAAATCTCAGAAGTATATTATCAGCTTCCCTAACAGTTTGGAGGATTCTAGTCTTTGTACTATCTCGTCCTTCCTGTAGTTCTTTACAGTGGAGATAAAGAGTTGAATTTGAAGAATATCAGAGAAAGAGATAGTTCATCTGAGCTGGAGTAGTCCAAAAAGGCATCATTTGAGTTAGGCTTTGAGGAAATAACAGGAGGAGGTGCGTACATATCAAGTGGATGAAAGAATATGGGCCAACCTACAGAGGTGGGAGTTATTTATTATATGCAGATCTCCAAACTGTAAAATTTTGAAGGCCTAAATTATGTCTCGCTCTAGATCCTCAGTGACTGGCACAGAGTAGGCGCACTGTAAACTCTCTGTGAACTGAACAGTGGGAGGATTAGCTTGACTGGAGGTGAGGGATTATATAAAAATTATGGGAATTGATACACATTTGGGGGGATGACTAGATTATGGGGACCTTGAAAGCTTGGTAAGGGTTTGTATTTAAATTTGGTGAGTAATTTTCAATAAGGCATGAGTGGGTAGGAGGATGCTTATTTGGGGTTGTTTTTAGGAAAATGGTTAACAGGTTAAAAAGACACTTTCAAACTCCAGAATATAAAGCCCTTCAATATATTCTTGACTATTCCAGATATGCAGATATTTGAGATATACTGTAGAGATCGCACTTGAAGAGGAGAGGAAGCTGGAGAGATATCATAGACATTGGTAGCACCTATTAATTTTTTATAAGTTACAAGTTCCTAAGCAGGAGAACCATGTGAAAAAATGGTGTTTGAAAGTTATTTAAGCACAGTGAAGTGCTAGGTGAACTGGAAGAGGAAGAGACGGGAGTCAGGTAGACCAGGTAGGGGTCTGTTTTCATAATCTAGGAGATGCAGGCAGTAGATGTAGACCAAGGTAACAGCGGGACAGACGTTGTTTGCTACTGAAGTTTCTGTTATTATAAAGGAGAGAAATCTCATCAAGCAGTTGAGGCCTTATATTGAAGAGAAAGAAGAAAGGATAAAAGAGATAAACCACCTGAGGCAATAGGAGTAATACCAACTCTCATAATCTTCATGGTGAGGATTAAATGAGCTAATTCTTACAAGTTGCCTGGGAAAATGCCTGGCACACGGTAAGCACTCAATACATGTTAGCTATTAGCTGTTATTTCCTGGAAGAAAGGACCTCCTGGTGCTGTCAAGTGGCACTTCTGTTCCTCAAAATCAGCACCCAACTCAGTGCTTATTTGTAACAGATGCTTAATAAATGTTTGATGAATGGATGAATGAGAAATAAAATCTCTCTCAATGTAGGAATGAAATATATTGATTCTAAATAAAATCACATTTGACTGTTGATTTCCATTCTAAATATAATCCCCATGGAGAATTGGGGGAAAGTGGTTATTGATCTCTAGTCTTTTACTCTCCCAATTAGCTTTATCTCTCATTCTCTTTATTTTTTCCTTTGCCCACTGCCACCCTAATGGATACCTATCTGTAGATTCATGATTCTTGGAGACCAGCACTCCTTGTCTGTGTTTTATAGCAGATGCTCAGTAAATATTTGTGTTAATTGATAAACCAATGTGTTCTAGGCCTATGGCTCATACTTCAGAGCAATGCTGTTAGTGAGAAAGATACTCTCTTTTCTGCGCCATATTTAAATTAGCTTTTAAAAATAATTTGTCCTCTCTGAGTGATCACTAAGATATTTGGTGGTGGTTGCTCAGTTGCTAAGTCATGTCTGACTCTTTGTGACCCCATGGACTGCAGCATGCCAGGCCTCCCTTTCCCTTACTACCTTCCAGAGTTTGCCCAAGATCATGTCCATTGAGTCAGTGAGGCTATCTGACCATCTCATCCTCTGCTGCCCTTTTCTCCTTTTGTCTTCAATTTTCTCAGCATCAGGGTATTTTCCAGTGAGTTGGCTGTTCACATCAGGTAGCCCAAGTATTGGAGCTTCAACTTCAGCATCAGTCCTTCCAATGAGTTTTCAGGGTTGGATTCCTTTAGAATTGACTAGTTTGATATCCTTGCCGTCCAAAGGACTCTCGGGAGTCTTCTGTACCTGTGTGTGCTCAATCGCTGCAGTCACGTCTGACTCTTTGCAACTCTATGGACTCTAGCCCACCAGGTTCCTCAGACCATGGGATTCTCCAGGCAAGAATACTGGAGTGGGTTGCCGTGCCCTCCTCAAGGGCATCTTCCCTACCCAGGGTTCAAACCTGCATCTCCTGTGTCATCCTGCATTGCAGGCAGGTTCTTTACCACTGAGCCATTGGAGAAACTCCCAAGTATCTTCTCCAGCACCACAATTTGAAAGCATCAGTTCTTCAGTGTTTGATACAATCTATTTAATTGTGGCTAAACTACTTTATTTTATGCTGAAATACATTGAACATTTATGCATGAGCCAATATCCCTAGAAATCTCATCATTATTTAACAGAATAATTGAAGTGAGAGGAAAAGGATTGAGTGGTTCATATTTCACTTATATTTCTTCACCCACCACTAAATAAAATATTCCGGAGAACATTTTGCTCCAGAGAGCAAAAGTCGGGAACTTTATCCACCCCATCACCATGTGACAGCAAACCAGAGTGGAATTAAAACAGAAGCAAGTTGGAGAGTGGAATTTAAATATCTAGCAGCTCTTTTCAAGAATCCAAAAGTTCTTTTCAATTATCACTAGGGCTATGTGATAGAAAAGAGAAGTGTCCGTAAATCAGCTCAGTCACTCAGTTGTGCCCAGCTTTTTGCCATGCTATGGACTGCAGCATGCCAATATTCCCTGTCCATCACCAACACCTGGAGCTTGCTCAGACTCATGTCCATCAAGTCGGTGATGCCATCCAACTTGTCTCCTTCTCCTCCTGCCTTCAGTCTTTCCCAGCAGCAGGGTCTTTTCTAAGGAGTCAGTTCTTTGTGTTAGGTGGCCAAAGTATTGGAGCTTCAGTTTCAGCACCAGTCTTTCCTATGAATATTTAGGACTAATTTCCTTTAGGATTGACTGGTTTAATGTCTTTGCAGTCCAAGGGACTCTCAAGAATGTTCTCCAACACTGCAGTTCAAAAGCATCAATTCTTCGGCGCTCAGCTTTCTTTATAGTCCAACTCTCACATTCATCATACATGACTACTGGAAAAGCCATAGCTTTGACTATATGGACATTTGTCAGCAAAGTAATGTCTCTGCTTTTTAATATGCTGTCTAGGTTGGTCATAGCTTTTTTTCAAAGGAGCAAGCGTCTTTTAATTTCATGGCTGCAGTCACCATCTGCAGTGGTTTTGAAGACCAAGAAAAGAAAGTCTGTCACTGTTTCCATTGTTCCCCATCTATTTTCCATGAAGTGATGGGACCGGATGCCATGGTCTTCGTTTTTTGAATGTTGAGTTTTAAGCCAACTTTTTCAGTTTCCATGTATGGTGGTGACATTTTCAGCTTTAAAGAATCCTGTTTTTTTTTTTTTGTCTCTCTTTTTTTTTTGGCCACACACCACATGGCATGCAGAACTTCTTTGATCAGGGATTGAACCCAGTTCTCCTCCAGTGGAAGCACAGTCTTAACCACTGAACCACAGGGCAGGTTTATGCTTAAGGGATCTTATTGTTGTTTAGTCACTAAGCCTGTCTGACTCTTTGCACCCCATGGACTGTAGCCCGCCAGACTCTTCTGTCCATGGAATTCTCTAGGCAAGAATACTGGAGTGGGTTGCTGTTTCCTCCTCCAGGGAATATTCCCCACCCAGGGATCGAACCTATGTCTCTTGCATTGACAGGCTGGTTCTTTACCACTAAGCCACCAGGGAAGCCCAAGGGATTTTACAGGGGCTTACAACTGGTAAAGGTCTTAGTTTAATCGGAAAAATCTGTAGAAATGCAAATACCAGTTCTTTTGACATCTTTGGGTCCTTCTGAGTTGGCTTGCATTTTGACATTAAACAAGCCTTTTCTTTGAAAGTGAAAGTCGCTCCGGTCTGTGCATTGCAGGTGGATCCTTTACCAGCTGAGCCACCAGAGAAGCCCAAGAATACTGGAGTGGGTAGCCTATCCCTTCTCCAAGGGATCTTCCCGACTCAGGAATTGAATCAGGATCCCCTGCATTACAGGTGGATTCTTTACCAACTGAGCTATTAAGGAAGCCCCTTAAGAAAGAGCACTTAAGAAAGAGCAATCTAATTTAGGTGATTTGAGAGGGAATGTGCAACCATTAAATAAATGTACTTCTAGCTCACATCATGGCCGATTGGTGAAGATGAGGGAGGGGACATAGGGGAAGAAATAGGATGGATTAGAAGAAGGAAAGGGGAGAAAAATATGCACACAGAGGTAGACAGATGCCCATGGAAATAGAGAAGGGTAAGAACCTCTTGGGCTTCCCTGGTAGCTCAGCTGGTAAAGAATCCGCCTGCAATGCAAGAGACACCAGTTCGATTCTTGGGCTGGAAAGATCTGCTAGAGAAAGGATAGGCTACCCACCCCAGTATTCTTGGGCTTCTCTGGTGCTCAGACCGTAAGGAATCCTCCTGCAAGGTGGGAGACCTGGGTTAGATTCCTAGGTTGGGAAGATCCCCTGGAGAAGGGAAAGGCTGCCCACTCCAGTATTCTGGCCTGAAGAATTCCATGGACAGAGGAGCCTGGTAGGCTACAGTCCATGGGGTCACAAAGAGTCGGACATGACTGAGCGACTTTCACACTTCACTCACAAGAACCTCTTGCAATTCTGTATTGATTAAACACTTGTGAGCTGTTCTTGTTAATGGCTAAAATAATTGTTTAATCTATCTGAAAACCTTTTATATGTCTTGTATGTGTCTTGTCTTGTCAAATGTGAAATAATGTAATGTGTCTTTAAAATTTTTACCAGGTCAAAAAAGAAATAGAAGGATAGAGAAGGGGGAGGTTTGTGAGTTTTGGGGTGCTTGTCATACGCTGTTGCTCACTTGCACTGGTTTCTGTACAAATGAGTTGTTTAAGCATTTGCCAGAAGAAAACTCCTCCTATAGCAGTTTGCCAGAAGAAAAACAAATTTTTCTTTGGACTATAGCAACATTAATTCAAGTGATGTCTTTCTGAGAGAACAGATACAATTAAGCCAAAGGCTGGAGGTTTGCCTGCTCCCTTGAAGAGAATGCAACTAACATTAACTGAATCCTTACACTGAAGCACATGTTCTTTATAGATTATCTAATTTAATCCTTCACAAATCCAGCCACAGGTCCTGTTATACCTATTCTACGGATCATGATATAGTCATTCAGGGGTTTGCTGGGTAACATAACCAGGTAGTGGAGAAGCGTGCACCATCCATCTCCTGAATCCTGCTCTTTCTGTTTCACCAGCTGCATCCACGTCTCTTTCCAGAACTTAAAGGAACTTCGGAAAATCATCCAAGGTTCCAAATTGGTTGAAATTGCTCCAGGCTTCAGACTGATAATAATTTGCTTTATTGAATAGCAGTGCGTCACTGGGCCCCATGCCAGTCAGCCAAGCTTCTTATCCATTTAAAGTAGAACAACATCCAGTTGGTTGCAGGGAGCATTGTATGTACCCTCCCTTGACAGATGGTTTTCTCTTTGGCTTTTGAAATTCCTACAGGAAGGAAGTTCACAGTTTCTCCTGAGAACTTATTATGGTTATTGCCAGAGTCAGTCATAGGATCATCAATACCATGGACCCTTTTCCCTCCTTTTAAGTGTAGGGTATTCTCTAGGGCCTAGCTTCCCTGCTGGCCAGAGATGGTGCTACAGCTTTTCCTGTAATACATAGAAATTACATTTACAAGGAATACTATGAGTAAGGAGTCGGCAAGCTTCTTCCCCGGGGCCAGATTTGTGTGGCTGTTCTTAAAGTTTCACTGAAACACAGCCATGCTTATTTGTGTATGTATTGTCACAGGCAGACCAGTCAGTCCTAGAGGAAATCAACTCTAAATATTCATTAGAAGGACCGATACTGAAGCTGAAGCTCCAATATTTTGGCCACCTGATGTGAAGAACTGACTCCTTAGAAAAGACTCTGATGCTGGGGAGGATTGAAGGCAGGAGGAGAAGGGGTCAGCAGAGGATGAGATGGTTGGATGGCATCACCGACTCAATGGTCATGAATTTGAGCCAGCTCCAGGAGATAGTGGAGGCCAGAGAAGCCTGGTGTGCTGCAGTCCATGGGGTTGCAAAGAGTCGGACACAACTTATTGACTGAACAACACAACAGTTGTCATTGGCTGCTTTTGTGCTTTGATGGTGGAGTTTAGAAGTTGCAACAGAAACCGTATGACCTGCAAAGCCTAAAATATTCATTACTGGCCTTTTACAGGACAAATTTGTGACCTCTGTTATAGATAAGTCACCAAGAGAATTCTTGCAGTGATAAGGAAGCTGTAGCAAAGCTAGGATGTTCTCTAGGCAGTTATACTATGAGGGTCAGCTGCAGATGTTTTCCATGTGCCCCTCATTGTGTTTGGGGGGAATCTGAAAGGGACAGGGCTCTTAGTTATATGATGAAAAGACTCCTCAGAGTAGGAGTTGGGAGTCCCTGATAGGAAGATTGCTTGTGCATCAAAATACAGACCCATGTGTCTCTGTTCTGACTGTGTCCAGGCGAGTCTGGAAATTGTGACTCCTTGAAACCATTCAGCCAAGTATTCCAGCTGATGTTTTGTGATTTTTTTTTTCTTTGTTTTAAAATAAACTTTGTAGAATCTTTTTTTTTTCCCCTCACAGCTCTCTAAATATTCTGTTTTGAAACATTTAATTACTCAGGTTATTTATATGGAAAGGTCTGATAATGTTTCTATGGGAGTCTGTTATTTATTCCTTTTGCTAAATTTTATCTTATATTAGGGGAAGGGCTGAGGTTGGTTACTATGGTAACATTCTCAAAACGGCAACAATCCTATTAGGGATGCAGAAACTATAGTCATTCTGGTGGGAAGGCAGCATGGGTAGTGGGTGGTAGTCTTTTTATTTTTATTTTATTTTTTTAAAAGAAAACCTCTCCCACTTCCATCCCTTTTGCATTCATTTATTTTAAGCTTTGCAGTGTAAAATACCAGAGTAAGAAATGAAAGGAGAAAGGGCTCTTGTCTCTCTTCATTAAATTTCTGTCATCTTTATCTGCTCCATTTTAGTATATCCTACTTTCTATATGATCTTTTATTCATTTTTGTGTTCATTTATTCACCAAACTTACAAAGAGGCCTACTCTGTGTTAGAGATGAATTAGAGAATCCCTGTTCTCATTTTTCTTTCAAATTACAAATTCCTTGAAGTCACTAAGGACTTTAATTCAGTTAAACAAATATTTGTGAGCACTTGCTCTGTACCAGGCATTATGCTGGCAAACAAAACGGAGGCTTTTGTCAAAGAACATTGTTTTGCTTGGTTGAATAGCACAGGGACGGGCAAATGATTAAGCACTGAGCTGTTTAAAATAAAATTTGATGAATGCTATTGCAGAGGTGTGTAATCCACTTAACTCTCCAGCCTGGAGAGCATAGGAAAGTTTTTTTCAAGGGAGGTGACATCTGGGCGGCTTTGAAGACAAAGAGGCATTTTCCAGGTAAAATGCTGGGGTTGATAAGGCATTCCAAGCAACTCTGGACCAGCAAGAATAGAGGTGTGGTGGTGAGGGAGCCCTTGGCTTTGTGCATGAGATCTCTAAGAACATGCAGATGAGTGGTGGTTGAACACGTAGGCAGGATCCACCGAGAGAAGTTATGTCTGGTAGCCACTGAAAAATGCAGGCAGCGGAGCGACGTTGAGTGTTCTGTTTAAGATCTTTCTGTTGGCGGTGTGTGGGATGGGCAGATAATGAAGGGGAAGGAGCAGATTGGGTTGAGAAGGATATGGAGATCTGTAAAAAATGACAAGGTTCATCTTGGGACACAATGAGTTGAGGATGAGCCCCACCATATTGGACTGTCTAGTAGGCAGCTGGAAATATGGGCCCAGGAGTGAAGGAGATGTGGATGGGAGCCAGAAATCTGGGTACCATCTGAGAAGGCTTGTGGGGAGGCACAGCGGCCTCCTGGGAGATAATCATGAAACAGCCGTTCATTCTTTAAATCTGCGTGGTGGGGCGTGTCCTTCCATGCTACTGCTGGTCACTCTTACGTAATTAAAATAAAAAGCCCAAAAAACAGCTTTCAGTTGTAAAACACCACACTAACTCCGTCACTAAGACTTCCAGAGATTGGGAAGAGTAAAAACTCTAGACTTGAATCAGAATGGAGGCTTCCTCCCTCCCCAGCTCTGGCCTGCCATGGGCCTCCTGCAGTCAGGGAGAAGACGAGTGGTCAGGCCCCTGTTAACTCCACACTGCTCTTCCACCATTTCTTCCTATTTGCTGGCCTCAGTTGCAGACCTCTCTCTCCGTCTGTCTTTTTTTCTTTTTCTTGAAGTGTAGTTGCTTTACACTGTTATGTTAGTTTTTGGTGTACAGAAAAGTGATTCACATACACACACATACATACAAACATGTATGTAACTCTTTGTCATATTATTTTCCATTATGGTTTATTACAGCATGTTGAATTACTTCCCTGTGCATATAGTAGGAGCTTGTTGTTTATTTTGTGTATAGTGGTTTGTGTCTGCTAATCCCAAGCTCCTAACTTATCCCTTCCTGACCCCCTTTCCCCTTTGGTAAGTTTGTTTTCTATGTCTGTGAGTCTGTTTCATAAATAAGTTCATTTATATCATATTTTAGATTCCATATATAAGTGGTATCATCGGGCTTCCCTGGTGGCTCAGAAGGTAAATAATCCACCTGCAATGCAGGAGGCCCAAGTTCCATCCCTGAGTTGGAAAGATCCCCTGGAGAAAGGAATGGCTACCCACTCCAGTATTCTTGCCTGGAGAATTCCATGGACAGAGGAGCCTGGTGGGCTGCCTTCTGTGGGATCACAAAGAATTGGACACAGTATGTACCACGTTTCTTTATCCATTCCTCTGTCGATGGGCACATGAGTTGCCTTCACATCTTAGCAATTGTAAACAGTGCTGCAGTGAGCATTGTCGTTGTGTAGTCACTCAGTTGTGTCCAACTCTTTGCCACCCCATGGACTGCAGCCTGCCGGGCTCCCTTGTCCATGGGATTTCCCAGGCAAGAATATTGGAGTGGTTTGCCATTTCCTTCTCCAAGGGATCTTCCTGACCTAGGGATTGAACCCATGTCTCCGACATTGGCAGGCGAATTCTTTAGCATAGAGCCACCAGGGAAGCCCAGTGAACACTGGGGTGCATGTATCTTTTCCAACTAGAGTTTTGTCTGGATATATGCCCAGGAGTAGGATTGCTGGATCATATGAAACTCTATTTTTAGTTTTTAAGGAACCTCCATGCTGTTTTCCATAGTGGGCTCCATTGCAGACCTCTCTAAAGTTGAAATTGGGTTGGGAGAGAGGAGGGAGGAAGCAGTTAAGTACCTATGTGACTCATGGTTGTGTTTCTCATGTCAGTGCTCTCTGAATCTAGCAGGTATTTAAGGTGACTTCTTCTCTTTGAATATCTGCTATGGCATCTTTGCAGCCTCCACTCCCTCATTGCTAAGGATCCCTATTTGCAGTTCCTGGAGACAGGGCAATGCATTGCTCTCCTGGCTGCAGTTTTCTCAGCCCCTAGGCTCCTGGTAACGCATCCACGTAATCTCAGCCAAGGGCCGTGGCGGAGTGTGTAAGCCAGCCCGGACATGGCTGTCCCTAGCACACGGTCCACACTGTGTTCTGTGGGGGACCCTCAAGCGTCCTTTGTTTCTGCAGACTCTGGGAGTGCAGCCGCCTCTCCTGAATTCACCATCAACGCAGCCAGCAAGCCCATCTCTATTTCTAGGTTTCAGCTGTGAATCAGACGCAAGTTTGTGTGTCTCCCAAATTGCTTGAACTGCTGAGGACAGATGTGTGTCTGCCTGTTCCGGCTCCTCTGTTTTGATGTGAGATGGAGAGGCAAGCAAGCCTAATCAACACCCTCCTTGTTTGGAGGGATGTATACTCTCCACTCATCAGCAACTGCCTTGGAAAGTCCCCCCCACCCAAGATGTCCAAATCTTGATCCTTTGTACCCTTACTGGGGTAAAGGAATTATGAATTTCACAAATAATTTATAGCCACTTTCTTTGGTAAATTTTGCAAATGGTCTAGCTCCCCTTTTGAAATTTACTGTCGGTTGTTCCTTGAGACTTCAGAAAGAATATTCATTGGAACCTCTTGTTACATAGGTAAAATTTTTTCCCCCTCCTTTCTGTCAAACTTTCCTATGCTGTTGCAGAGAGAATTCTGCTACACAGAGGCAGGATTTATGGCCTCTGGGATGTGTTTAGTGGATAACAAGGGTGGAACCAGGCCGTGTTGTGGTAGACAAGAAAGTGAAAGTCGCTCAGTCGTGTCTGAGACCCCTTGGACTATACAGTCCCTGGAATTCTCCAGGCCAGAATACTGGAGTGGGCAGCCTTTTCCTTCTCCAGCGGATCTTCCCAACCCAGGAATCGAACTGGGGTCTCCTTCATTGCAGGTGGATTCTTTACCAACTGAGCTATCAGGGAAGCCTGGGTCTCTCTTGATGAGAAGTTGGGCATCAACAGGACCCCAGTTTACAGTCATTGATCTCCCCCATGCTGATGACTCCCCAGTGTCTCTGTAGCCCAGACCTCTTCCTGAAATGCAGGCTCTTAGATCCGGCAGCTTACTGGGCTTCCCTGATCAAAATATTACAAACTTACCTCACATCATTATCTGAACCCCACCCTCCACCCCAAATACCCAGCCATCTTCATGTCATTTCTCTTCAGTCTTAATAAATGGCACCTAGAAAATCTACCTAATTGCTCAAGTCAGAAACCTGGAGTTTGAGCATCTCTAGGTTCTTAAGCTTGTATGTGCTGCCGGCATCCCTTCTGCAATCTAGTGATGTCTAGTGACACCTTTCAAAATCATGTTTTTACCTCCAGGGGGCCATTATGGAAACCAATGATATGGAAATACAGTTCTATGTGGATCATTTGGAATCTGTGAATTTTCTCTCTCTCTCTTACGTCTCACAGTGGTTCAGTATCAGTCATCAGTCACCTTCTGGATAGTCTACATGCATGCTAAGTCACATCCGACACCATGAACTGTAGCCTGCCAGGTTCCTCTGCCGATGGGATTTCCCAGGCAAGAATACTAGAGTAGGTGGCCATTTCTTCTTCCAGGGGATGTTCTCCAGCCAGGGATCAAACATGCCTCTCCAGCATTGGCAGGAGGATTTTTTTTACCACTGAGCCACCTGGGAAGCCCTTTGGATAGCATTCAGTTTCATCTTATCTAACTTAACTGCTACTTCTTTAATCCAGGCCTTCGTCATCTCTCACTTGAATTACTGCAAAAACTCAGGTAAATAAACTGGTACCCCCACCTATTCAGAACCTAGTTTTTGAAAGTTGTCAACAGCTCAACTAACTTTCCAGTCAGGCTTGCTAATGATGAGGATCAGGTTAGAGGTTTTTTTTTTAGAGTAAAATATATATTCATTGAAATGCATAAACTTTAGATATGCAGTATGGATACATGAATCCTCAACCCATCCTTCTTTGTGTCAGACTCACATGTTTTGAAGTTAAAGAGCTTTTCCATGTCCCCAGGAGTTCCCTCTTCCTTTCTTCCTCTCTTCTCTGTTAAGGCAAGCAGTGTTCTGTTTTTTTTTAACTCTTAGTTCAGTTTTACCTGTTCTAGAATTTCATAGAAATGGGATCATACAGCATATATTCTTTTTGTGCCTTTTACTCAGTGTAGTGTGCATGAGATTCATCTATAGAATTGCCTGTATTATTAATGGCTCATTCATTATTATTGCTGAATGTCAGTCCATGGTATAAATAAACCACAGTTTGCTTGTGAATCTCCTGTTGATGGACATTTTGGTTGTTTAGATCTCTGACGATTGTGAGTAAAGCTGCTTTGAACATTCTTGAAGTCTCTTTGTGGGCATATGCTGTCGTTTCTCTTGGGTAAACACCTGGCAATGGGGTTGACAGTGGGTTATGTTGACTTTTATAAGAAAACAAAACAAAAAACTGATAGATCTTTTCCAGAAGTCCCATTTTATTTCCCACTAGCAAAGTGTGAGCATTCTAGTTGGGCTGCATCCTCACTAACATTTGTATCCTCAGTGTTTAAAACCTACTGTTTTAGTGGGTTCATGATGATATCAGTATGGTTTTATTTTGCATTTCCCTGGTAACTGATGCTATAAAGCATTATTTCTCATTTGACATTCACATGTTTTCTTTGGTGAATTGTATGTCTGGGCTCTTTTTTTTTTTTTTTTTGCTTAT